>NC_048410.1:11807187-11906528 GCF_013103735.1 Etheostoma cragini | reverse complement strand
CCCCCCCCCCCCCCCCAAAGGACCTGTTGACCCGGGTGGATGACTTCCAGCAACGCAGCCAGCGCCTCCTATCTGATGAGTTGCCCAGCCCGCTGGAGCTGCAGGAGCTGCTGGATGTGAGCCTGGGTCTGGACGTGGAGCTGCCTCAGTTGGCCCTGCTGAGGGAAAGACTGGAGCAGGCGCGCTGGCTGGAGGCCGTGCAGCAAGCCAGCAGCCGGCCAGAAAGCCTCTGTCTGGACACCATGCGTAGGCTGATAGACCAGGGCGTGGGCTTGGCCCCTCACAGCTCTGTGGAGAGAGCCATGGCTCGTCTGCAGGAGCTGCTGACGGTGTCTGAGCAGTGGGAGGAGCGGGTGCTCGGCCTCATGGAAGCCAGGTGAGGACACAAAGCTGCACTGGGACTAAGGTCCAGGTTATAGGTTAGATAGATACTACAGTTTTTTTTTTCCTATCATTTTTTTGTTCTTTCCCTTCTTTGCAAATTTTTTTTTTTTTTATATATATAAAATCTCCTGAAACAATAGTGTCAAGGCTGACTAAGTTTCAGCGTAAGATATCAATTTACCACGAAAAACATAATAAACTACAGCAACAAGAGACCATCCATTACCTATAAACAAACAGGCTACCACACCTACTAGTTTGGAACATCTCTTCTATGAATTGAACAACAAATCTGCCACTAATTCAAGAACAAACCGTTTTGGTTCTAGTTGTGAACTTGCCTACTATTACTTTAGCTAAAATACAGTAAAGTTGGTATATTTAAACAGGGATCTCATACTTTAACATCACTACAATTGTAACTTTATTAAAGAAACGTGAAGTGAAAAGGTGAAATCCGCTTTAACTTCAGACAGACTTCACGCTGTTAAGCACCAGACTCTGCCATCGCAAACACATCATGTGATCAAATCATATTTAATGTTAACATAAATCTTGTCTTATGTAACTAAGATTTAAAATTTGAACACACAAGACAAAAGATAAAGTCACACTCCAACATCAGACATTGTACTCTGAACATGTACACTATATTCACTAAAGCCCATTTCCCTTCACAGGCCGTATCACAGCATATCTACACTCGACGCTGCTCTACAGGAAGTAGAAAACATCCCTGCCTATCTGCCCAACTGTCTGCAGCTGAAGGATGCCATCACCAAGGCCAAGAAATGGCTCCATGAAGCCGAAGCACTTCAGGTAAAGTATACTTCAACTTAAGCCATGCTGAACACTTGGCCTGAGATGGTTGAGTTTTTATTATAAATCTTGTGTGTGCTCTTTTGCAGCTTGGGGGACGCATTCCTGTGCTGGACAACCTTGCTGAGCTGCTTCTCAGAGCAGAGAGCATCCCAGTGAGGCTTGACCCGCTGAGTCGATTGGAGGCTCTTGTCAGTGATGTTCAGACCTGGAAGGAGAGCGCAGCAAAGACATTCCTACTGAAAAATTCTCCTTTCTCTCTCCTTGAGGTAAACGGATATTAGGTGTGCTTATTTCAAAGCTGTTTTTCAAATATGACAAGACCAATACAGAAATGTGTTTCGCTTTTATGTTTTCAGGTGCTTTGTCCGAGATGTGATGTAGGGGCCGTGCATCAAAAGTCACGAGCTAAAAAAGCTAAGGAAGCTACACAGATCAGTAAAAAATCTTCAACAAAACTGGAGTCTCTGTTTGATGTAGAGAGAGTTCTCTCTGAGAGCAAGGACTCCGCCTCTGCTGTGAGTAGCTGTAGTTTTTTATCCTTTATTTTTTTCTCTGTACAATTGTGCTATAGTATAGTTAGGGTTGCAAAAAAACAGTTACATTGTGATTACCAACATTTCTTATGATTGCAAATAACTGCATGTGTCATCTTTTGTTAAAAGTTAAATTTGTTCTAAATTTGTTAGAAACTACTTTTCCTAAAATCCAACTTGATTAAGACTTCATTTGAAGTGCTGTTAAAATGTTTAACAGTCCAGGTGAACTTAAGTCTGCTCAATGAAATGCAATGATTCAGTGAGACATTCAGACTTAATAGAGGGGCTCAAAATGCACACAAAAAGTTACCAAAATAAATACTAAATTATTTAATTAATCCAAATCGGCCCATATTTATCCTATATGGCGCACACACACAAACACACAGGCTCACGCACACTACTATATTGAGTAAAATTTTCTTATTTTACAGATGGGCACTCTTGCTGAGGTCCGCCAGAGGGAGATGGAGATCTTATTGGCTCTGCGTACTTCAAATGAGTCCAAGCTTGTTCCTGCTGAAAACTGTTGTGCACTTAGTGTCTGTGTTTGCCAAAAGGCCCCTTCGGGTGCCATGATGCAGTGTGAGCTTTGTCGAGATGTTTTCCACTGCGGCTGCGTTACAACAACAGCAGACCTCGGGTACGGCCAAGCCTGGCTTTGCCCACTTTGCCATCGGTCGAGGAAACCCCCTCTGGACAAGGTCTTGCCCCTGCTGGCTTCGCTGCAGAGGATTCGGGTTCGGCTGCCAGAAGGGGATGCCCTGCGCTTCCTCATCGAGAGGACGGTGCGATGGCAGCACAGAGTTCAGCAGGCCTGCACAGAGGGAGTGCTGGAGAAAGTATCAAAGATGGTCAGTGGAAACACATTTTATAACTCAATGTAAATAGAGTTGAATAAATGAGTCTCTTGATTTTTGACATTAGCATTGTTTTTTGTTTCAGGGGAGAGTTGGACCTGCAATATCTTCACATCTGACTCAGGAAATAAACGGTTCATATTTTCATACAGCGCACCAGTCTGTTCCACTCGAGGGTAAGTTTTAAAGCTTTAGGTACTTTGCATCTCTGTACGCTTGCATTTTTTTCTTCATCATATTTGTCACAGGTCTCGGACCTGAGCTGGAGGAGCTGATGGTGGAGGGATTCCTGCTGCAGGTCACTCTGCCTGAAACCGAGCAGCTGTACAGATACCTGCTGTACAAACTGGCCCCCCTGCTCTCACATAGTGCCCCCTGTGAGAACAACACAGAAGAGGACCAACAGTCTCAGAGAGGGAGCCCCCACCACAACAGGGTAATGACAAATGCAGCAAAGTCTGTTGCTTGTAGATCATATTCTCAATCAGACTTCATCTATAATCACTACTTTTTGGTGTATTTATTGTAATATTTTGGTCTTGACACAGAATGGAGTTTCCGGTGTCAAAAAGGAGATTGGGAACGGTCAGAGCAAGAGGACCAAGCGACGGAAGGACAGCTCCGATTCGCAGCACAGTGAGAAGGCCAAAAAGTACCGCAAAAAGAAGTCTAAGAAGAGCAAAGAGAGGAGCGAAGAAACCAAGCGGACTTGTTCTCCCACACACCCGGTGTCTGACCCCGCTGCTTCAGATTCCGAAGAGGACTACTCATTGTGTGCTGCACCATGGTGCAGAGAGCCAGAGGGCGACGAGGTTTGTTTTATATCATTCTACTAAATATACTACATGAGAGGGTTTTAATGATCAGAGTTTTATCTGATTGGTTTTTGTTTTTACGTGTTTTTTGTTTTTTTTTCCACATCTTAACGCTTTTCAGGTAAACTGGGTCCAATGTGACGGTAGCTGCAATCAGTGGTTCCACCAGATCTGTGTGGGACTGTCTGCTGAGCGAGCTGAGTTGGAGGACTATATTTGCATAAGCTGCACACAGCCAGACTATGACGGAGGAGAATAAAGACCAAATAGTGACTTTTAAAGGATCTGCAGTTTTTGTTGCAAGCCGCAGCATTCAAGTGCACACCTGAACTCCCCTTTTACCTTCTGGCTTGCTCTTAGCGAACATGGTGCTACTTACTGTTTCCCCAGAGTTACAAAAGACTTCTATCACTGTTTTCGTCACGTGGCTGGTTTTTCAGCCAATCAATTAATCCTT
Organism: Etheostoma cragini; assembly: GCF_013103735.1. Taxonomy (NCBI): domain Eukaryota; kingdom Metazoa; phylum Chordata; class Actinopteri; order Perciformes; family Percidae; genus Etheostoma; species Etheostoma cragini. Next base: position 11,902,654 of record NC_048410.1, on the reverse strand, counting down.
TCTGAAACTTTCCAAGACTTGATGCAGATGTACAAAATGGTGAAATGTTTCAACAGCGCAGGGATTTTTCAACCAAAAAAAAGTCAATTTGACACCACATTTTAGAACTGCTTTTTTTTTTTATACATACATCTGAACAATGTGAAACTTATCTTTCTCTTGTAGAGTAAATATTATTTATCTAAGCAATAACTGAACTGATTGAGGTTCAGTGTTCCACTGAGCTATGTTCGTGCTTAGAAATCCTTCGATAGAATGCCTTCTAAAAGCAAAAAGCCTGATGAATTCACTTTATGAATCCTATGATATTACACAGTTCAATTCAAATTTGTGAACAGAACTTGAATCAGAAACCCAAGAGCAACAACTGTATGTCTGAGCTTGTTGATCCTGAATAAAATTTGCCAATATCCCGTATCAAATCACTGACTTTGATATAAGGTCTGGTTCCCTTTTGCGCTGTCTGTGGAGGAAAAACAAGAGTTGGTGTTGGGTGAGACTTGATTATGTTCACAAAATAAGAATGAACTGTCCGACATCAAAGGAATGTACATTTTGTTTTAGGGTGGCTTTTCCCTTTTATGGTTTAGATGAAAATATTGTGTTGGACTTAGATTTAACACAGACTGTGTGATGTATTTGCCACAGGTATATGACCTTTTTTCTGCTCCTTTGGGTAAATAATATAATTCATATGTTGCAGTTTGCATTATAAAATAAAAATTGTTTGTTCCCATACGCTTGGACTCTTTAATCCTCTTAGTGCTAAATGCCATACCAAGTATAAAAAAAAATGAGTTAATTTTTTAAAGTCCTCTTACATTTATTCACAGTATCTGTAAAAGGGGAACTGAAATGGTCTATTTCAGTAACTCAAAACGGCAAGGAAATGCAGATGACAAATTTAATTTCTCTATGAATGACAATAAATGCACATTTAACCTTTTGAATGGAAAACAATACATACTGTGTATATAGATATTACATAAATATTAGAAACTGTACATGACTCATTTATGGCAACATACTAACATCTAGTTAAATAGAACAGGTTGAACCGTCTTGAACATTTTTATTAATTGCCAGTTGGAGTGTCTTTTGCAAAACAAAAGTTATGCTTATATTTAAGGCATTATCCAGGTTTGAATATATTCAAGTTGTTTCTTGAGGTTACTTCCATATTGGTGCACAAATGTGCACAAATAGATTCACTTTTTGCTCACACACTCAGTTTAAATTTCGGTAATGTATGGAAACACTGATTCAAATACTGAGCCGTGTCACCATCTTGTTTGGGCTATTTTCCAGTGCAGTAGCTGCAAATGTAATTCTCGTTGGTCTGTTCATCACGCTTGCTGTTCCTGAAAGACATGACTCAGGGAATAACAACAGATATTAAAGCAGGGGGCGTAGCCTGCCGTTCACCGACCCTCCATTTTCCTTCCTGTTGTTGTTAGCTTACTAGCTAAACAGGCTAGCATCATCATCCGGAAAACAAAGTCACGTCAAGATTTAAAACGCACAGCTGGGTTATTGTAGCTAGTTCAACGCTACTTGTCTCCCGTCATCATGGACGAGGAATATTACAGTGGCGGTGGAGACTGGGAAGGCACGGGGGAGGGTCCCATTGTGAGTTGACGACTTGTTGCTGTGCAGTTTAGCTAGCTAACAAGCTAAGTAGCATTATCTTAGCTATAGCTATCCACACAAGCTGCGGGTTTGTTGTGACAACGCAGCATTAACGGTCAGCTAACAGAGAGACGGATGTGTCACACAGCTGCACTGATAAGATGTTCCGCATCGATTGAACTTGCAGCTGCTCAGCGGGTCTGTTAGCCAGCTACAGGCTAACTAACGTTACGGCGTGTAGACATGGATGTTAACTGTTTCTCAGCTCACTTGAATATACCATTTATTTTATCTCTGTCATCGCATTTTATTTTTGTAATGATTGTCCATACCATTAAATGGCAGTAAGTTGTTTAGATAAAACATTGAATGTCTTTCTTCCAGCTGGAGCCTAATCAGTTTTTCAATAACACACACGCTATGTTTATTAACCCATTTGTGCTCAAAGACGTTCGTGTCTAGAACTGTAGTTTAAAATGTGCGAAAACTCTCGCGAGATTCGCTACACGACGACCTCTCCCAACCTTAATCATCTCGCGAGACATTCGCAAAGTAATAGGCTATAGACAGTAGAAATCTAGACACGACCACCCAAAACTGTTAAGACAAGCAAAAATGCCACATTTGTTCTGATTGGTTAAAAGTCTTATGACAGTATGATAAGAAAAACTAATTTATCAGCCAAACTGTTTATCCACCAAAGGAAATGTATTATTATTCACTCAGTCCTCAGTCCTCTGTGCTCTCAATGTTATGGTCACTCTATAGATGTTACTGTATGCAAAAGATATAAAGAGAATAGAGATTTTATAAAGACATGAGAGCTATGGCAGATGCATAAACACATGTTTCAATGGTCCTTTGTGAAGGAGTATGTGGAAGGAGAAAATGATGGGAAAATCCAGGAAGATTGTCTTCAGAAATTCTCAAGCAGGGATTACATCATGGAGCCTGCCATCTTCAACACCCTGAAAACGTAAGCATCTGTTTTCTCATACAAACACAACATTATCACCATCATCCCAATTACCAACACTTCTAAATAATAACACTTCTATTCTAGACAACTAAATAACTGCACACTGCACCGAAAGACTAGTGTTTTGACCAATGCAAGAGTACACATATCCCAAAGACCAACTGAGAATTTAATCATAGAAACCATGAATTTTTTCAGGTATTTCCAATCAGGTGGCTCCCCAGAACACGTCATCCAGCTTCTCTCTGAAAACTACTCTGCTGTGGCTCAGACTGTTAATTTACTGGCAGAGTGGCTCATCCAGATGGGTAGGTTGCAGACTACAAGGTCCTGTGATGTTTCCTGGATTAGCAGGCTGTGCCAAAAACAACAACAATCTTCCCCTTCCTCCTCCTCCTTCCGACTGTGACCTTGTGCCTCATTGATGACTTTTCATTAATCTGTAATTTCTTTAATTTGACTACAGGTGTAGAGCCTGCTCAGGTCCAAGAGCGAGTAGAAAATCACCTCAAGAGTCTCCTGATTAAACACTTTGACCCCCAAAAAGCCGATTCCATTTTCACTGTTGAGGGAGAGGTAATTTTACAAATAAAAATGATCACAAGTCCCGGACATCTTGTGCAAAAATATTTAGTTGTCATGGTTACATGTAAGTGAAGCTATTATGAACCAAACCAATACAGTCTCTTGTGTTTTCAGACCCCTGCTTGGCTCGAACAGATGATAGCACACACTACGTGGAGAGATCTTTTCTATAAACTGGCAGAGGCTCACCCAGACTGCCTGATGCTCAACTTCACTGTGAAGGTACAGTGGTGGTGGTAGTAGTAGTAGTAGTAGTAGTAGTAGTAGTAGTAGTAAAATAATTCCTGTTCCAGAAGTATAGGACATGTAATAATGCTTTAGAGTGGGGGCAGTCAATTTGTATTATAGTCACCAACATGTGCTGTACAAGTAAGAATAAAGGGAAAGAAAAGTTTGTTTTTGCTAGAAAAAAAATAGATGTTGGTAATTATTTTTGACCTTTTACAGCCTAAACAATAATTTATAAATTTATAATCCAAATAAGGGAAAGTTCAATACAATGAAAGATTAATACAAACTGGCAATGCCTCTTACATTTTGTGAAGTTAAGCAGTTTTTTGCTTTGTTTTTAGAATTTTATTTATTTAAACATGGACATAGCACAAATTAACATTAACCTTGTATAATACCAAGGAGAGATGCACTGTACCGGGTTTTAGCACAAGTGATATTGTCTGCCTGTAGTTCACTTTTTTACATTCTAATGCCTCAGAAGATGAAACATATATTTTGTGTGTGTTTAGCTCATTTCAGACGCAGGTTATCAGGGTGAGATCACCAGTGTGTCCACAGCATGTCAGCAGCTGGAAGTTTTCTCCCGGGTGTTGAGGACATCTTTGGCCACGCTGCTGGATGGAGGAGAAGAAAACCTGGAGAAGAACCTGCCAGAATTTGCTGTGAGCCTGTTAGCTTCTATGTTTCAATGAAATTAATGTGCCATCTCCATTTACCAATTATTTTTAGAGTGTGCTTCTGTTACTTTACAGTGAATGCTTCGTAAATCATAGGTTTTTAATCTGGTTTTATGTTTTCAAATATTCACATATTAATTTATGCTTTTACATTGTACCTTGCAGTTCTTTAAATACACGACTGACATGTTAAAACCCTGATTGTAGTGCTAAAACAGTTTATCCTTAAATCAGCTTTATTTATTTATTATTTTATTTATAAAGCAAAACTGGCAAACATTCACTAACTCTCAGTCTTCAAACCTGCGGATTTGCTATTTTTCTATCATTGTAGATTGAATATGTATGAATTTTAGACTGTTGGTCCATCAGAAAAAAACAGAAAGAAGTCATCAAGAAACTGTCATGTTCTTCTCTCTTTTTAATACATTTTATTGTCTGAAGGGTTATTTTTTCCATAGATTTTTTACCTTTTATTATTTACCTTGCCTTATGACCTAAGAATTTAGTCCAGAATAGAAGTAACTAGCTGTGTTATGTTAACAACACATTGTGTACATGTGGTGTTCTTCTGTTGCTCTGTTTGCTGCCTGCTGAGGTGTTCCCTTCTCTCTCGTGTAGAAGATGGTCTGTCATGGCGAGCACACCTACCTCTTTGCCCAGGCGATGATGTCCATCCTGTCTCAGGAGGAACAGGGCGGTTCAGCTGTTCGTAGGATCGGCCAGGAGGTGCAGAAGTCAGCGCACGAGAGGTAACTGTCTCTTTTTCTTTAGAATCTCACCATAGCATGCCCTGTTTGACCAGGAATCCATTAAAAATCTGCATTACATTAATTCTGTGGTTGTGGTTTATATCACAGAGGTCACGATGCCAGTCAGATAACCCTCGCGCTCGGCACAGCAGCCGCCTACCCTCGAGCCTGCCAGGCGCTAGGTGCCATGTTGTCTAAAGGAGCCCTGAATCCTGCAGATATCACAGTTCTCTTCAAGATGTTCAGCAGCATGGACCCGCCTCCTGTGGAGCTGGTAAAGACAAAGCGTCTTTGACCCTGTTTCTATCAACTACATGCTTGTTAAGATGCTGAAATATGAATCTTTCTTGTCTTTAGATCAGAGTGCCTGCCTTTCTGGACCTGTTCATGCAGTCACTGTTTAAGCCCGGATCAAAGATTAACCAAGACCATAAACACAAATACATCCACATCTTGGCCTATGCTGCCAGTGTGGTTGAAACATGGAAAAAGGTACAGAGACAGGGATGAATTTGCTGATGTAATTGTGTGCAGTTTTCAGTTATTGTTTGATTTCTATTAACTGGCTAAGCTAGTTAGTTGTAAATCACTTCTTGCCTTACAGAATCTTATGCTTGTTCTCTTTTATACTTGCTGGTTTCACCTTCCCAGCTGTTTCATATCTCTCTTTTAAAACATAACACTTTTCTTTCTGTTAAATTCAGAACAAGAGAGTCAACATCAACAAAGATGAGCTGAAATCAACCTCCAAGGCCATAGAGACTGTGCACAACCTGTGCTGCAATGAGAACAAAGGAGCCACAGAGCTAGTGGCTGAACTTGGCACTTTGTACCAGTGCATTCGGTGAGTAGACGACCAAGATCTCCTTCCTCAATGTAAGAATAGAGGTTCCATAGCCCGCAATGTGAGTTTGTGTGTGTGTTTTCCTTTCAGGTTTCCAGTAGTTGCTATGGGGGTGTTGAAATGGGTGGACTGGACAGTGTCTGAGCCACGGTACTTCCAGCTGCAGACAGACCACACACCGGTGCATCTAGCTTTACTGGACGAGGTATGACCTCACTAGCAGATGAAACTTAATATTTTCATTCATTAAGACAGCAGTTATGTTCACCACTGTCGCACTGTTGCTTGCTCTGGAGTAAACTACTAGAACTGTTGGGTCCTTGTAAATTCTGGAGTGTGGTCTATCTGTATAATGTCTTGAGATAACTCTTGTTATGAATTGATACTATAAATGAAATTGAATTGAATTGAATTGAGTTAAATTTTAAACATGAATGTGTACTCTACACAGATCTGTACGTGTCACCAGCTGCTGCACCCGCAGGTCCTCCAGCTGCTCATCAAGCTATTTGAGACAGAGCACTCTCAGCTGGACGTCATGGAGCAGGTCTGTTTGTGATACTCTGCTTCTTCTTATTTCAGTATGTTGTAACTGTGCAACCTCTTAGCTGACTGTTCGTTTTAACCCCCCCCCCCCCTCCCTCCCCCAAGCTGGAGTTGAAGAAGACTCTGCTGGACCGAATGGTTCATCTGCTGAGCCGTGGCTACGTCCTACCTGTTGTTGGTTACATTCGCAAGTGTCTGGAGAAACTCAACACAGACATCTCCCTCATTAGATATTTTGTCACTGAGGTAAAATCTGCTTCTGATCTCAATTAGTGGTAAATAGAGAAAACCTGGGAATGTGAGGAAGTGACCTCAATTATTCTACTCCTTCACAGAAGTTACAGGGGGTCTGCAGGTCCCCACAGTACTATGTTTGATACATTTAAGGCCCTAAAATGTTTTGATTTCAGGAGATCCATTACCCACTCCTACAATGAATAATATATTGCGGGTATGAATTTGAGAAGAATTAACTTTAAAACATTTTAAGGTTAGCGAGCATAGCAGCTAACAACTCAGATATTTTCTTCCGTAGACCAAAAACTGTTGAAAAATGGACTTAAATTAATCAGGTGACCACAAACGACTCCAAATGAATGATAATAATGTGAATAAGCCAGAAAATTCTGAAATATCAACTTCAGAGGAAAAGAAACGATGTAGATACGCTGCTGCCAAGTGGCCAGAAAAAGTGATTGCAGATGTAATGTGATCCTAATTGAAAACAGGCCTGTTTTACTGTGGTTAATAAATATTGATTACATAAACAAACCTTTAACGCCATCAGAAAACATTTGTTAATGTGTTTTGAATCAAACCTTAGAACAACCCAATTAAACTTGAACATTTGTCTTTAGGTGCTGGATGTGATCGCGCCTCCCTACACATCTGACTTTGTTCAGCTTTTCCTGCCCATCCTCGAGAACGACAGCATCGCCGGAACGATCCGCACAGAGGGAGAAAATGACCCCGTTGCAGAGTTCATTGGTAAGTGACGTGCTGATAGACCAGGCCCAGGTTTTGACTCTGACCTGTGGACCTTTGCGGCATGTTATTCCCCCTTCTCTCCCCCCTTTCACGTCTTTAGCTGTCTTGTCGAATAAAGGCCTAAAAATGACCAAAAAACAATCTTCAAAAAACAACAACACATATCTCACATACATAAAAATCACTCACAGAAATATAAAGAGTTAACAATTTGCGAAGTGATAACATAGGTCTAGTATGGACTGACCATAAAATGTGCAGTATCCTGATGAAGTCAGGGCTTCCACGTTCAACAAACAAGAGCTTTGCAAGTACACAAAAAATAAGGAAGTGGTTTTCACGCATGAACATAAAGTAAAACTAGAACGCAAAATAACATTTACAGTTTAAGTGTAGCGTGTTTAGTGTATTTAAATTTGTAAACCTCTTGAAGCACAAGACTGTATGTCATGTTCCCCTGTTTTTCAGCTCATTGCAAGTCAAACTTCATCATGATAAACTGATGGCGAGAGGAAACTGAAAATGTTCTTGGAAAACCTGACAGAAGATCGTTATTCTCCATGACAGCCAAACGCTCTGCTTGATGTTGGAGCACCTAGCTTGGATACGGACGGTTCAGTTTGACCAAGTGAACGATTCGTTTCTATTGAAGCAACAAAAAGACAAATGTCATTGAGCTGTACAGTAGTAGAACAGTAAAAACAGACTGGTTTCGAATGAGAAGCCTCTGAAGATGCAGCTCAACATTTTCTTTTTCCCCTGTACATTTGATTTTCTATATTTTATGTTGATTCAAGCTGTTTTAAAATAAACACTTAAATATAAATTTTCTTGCATTTTTTAATCAAATCAATTATCAAAATCATGTCAGTTTGTGAACCGGTTTAAATGCTGAGCAGTAAAACAATTTCCCCATAATGGATTATGACTTCATACATTATGGGAACAGATGAATGCCAATATCCATGGATATTGGCTTCTGAAAACCCTTTACTATCTTCTCATAGCCTTCTTCTGCTTTGTGAGTGTCAACTATTTTCAGTTTCAGTTTTCTAAACAACTGCTTAGAAGAACCGATAATGCTGATTGTTGGGGCAAGGTCAGATGAGTCTGGGCATTTAAAACAGAAGAGAGCAGCAAGTATCAAAGCTCAACCTGCTCAACCTGCTCACCCTACTCACCCTGGCCATAGCCTTTTGACACTCTCCCCTCAGGCAGGCTCAGCATCTGCCTGCCTGAAAGCTGCTGAAAGCTTAGGCTAAGCTGGATTGGAACCCTACGGTGTTGCTAATGCACTGGTTTTCTTATTCTAATTTTAATATTATTTATCTATTTATTGTTGCTGACATGGTCACTTTTTATCTTTCTATCTTTATGCTGTTAAGTGAGTGATTGATGTCATCTTAATTTCATTGTACAGTGATATGCAATGACAAACTATTGATAAAGAGCTAAAACCCCACAAAATGTACAGATCAGCAACAGACCTGTTTTCGGCATAGCACAGAGCTATTTAGTTGAATTTTGACAGGATCACAAAACTTTGACACGTTTGAGCCCTACAGACGAAGCAATCAATATTTACAAGGACAGATTTCACGTGGAGCATCACTTGAAGGGGCTGTGTTTATTGGCACAGTTTAACAACCACAAAATTGCAATTTTCCCAGAATTTCTGCTGTGTACATTGCCAAGCATAAAAAAACAAACAAATATAAAATTACATAAATGTATATGCCAGTGCATATAAGGCACAATCAAATTTGATTTTAGTTTCTGTTTTTTAATCAGAGTGTGGTGTAATGTTGTCAATACATTAACAACCACACACTAAAAACATTCAGTGTCAAAACATTTCAGGACAAATTATAAGCACTGTGTTCTTTGGCTGAGGCGGCATGAATGGAAAAATCTAAAACTGTGAAAGTGGTCAATGTCCTCTTGATGATGTAAACTGTTGCATCTTTTCAGTGTTACTAATGACTATTCAGCATGCAATGCTTGAATTTTGCAGACACATGTTGTACTGATGTGTTTCACTCCTCCCACTCAATGTTTATGGTTCAGACCATTGAGCACCCTTTTCACTGGGGTAAAACTTGCATATTCAGCATTGATTCAAGCAGGTCTGAGATCCAGCTGGAAGACCTTGGCACTGAGAGTTCAACTTCCTGATTAAAATTGTAAAAAAAAAAAACTAATATCTATTATCCCCAATATTTTACAAATAAAAGGTTTTCCTTTGCCCATAGACAGGAAGACATAAGTGGGTGTACAGTGACGACCTCTGACACTGTGGGTGCTGGTCTCCTCTACAGGTAGGCTTTGGGGACAACTGGGTCTCCGTACATGCAGTCCTCCTCCAACGCCAGGTTGTATTTGCTTCCACTTCCTCCCTTGTAAGCACTGGTCACAATCCTGAGCCAGCCCTTCTCACCCTGTGTGGGAGGGGGGGGGGGATTTTGATTATTGATGAATCATAATCCTTTTTCAAGCAAAACGTTCCCTAGTCCCAGCTTCTCAGTGGTTTTCTTCGACTGATGTGATAGTAAGTTAAATAACTTTGGCTTTTGGACTGTTGGTTAAATTAGCAATATGAAGAAGTTGCTTTCCACTTAGGAAAATTGTAATTGGCATTTTTCCTAATTTTCTGACATTTTATAAACACCAATCAGAGTTCAGCAATAATTAAATTCTATGACAGGGGGCTGTTTGTTTATGTTAAGGGAGTTGTCACTCTCAGTCAAATCTAATTAAACCACACAGTCCTGTTGAAGCAGATTATCTGAGTTTTTGATCGTTAATCAATATCTCTCTTTCTCTCTATCTATATATATATATATCTATCTATATCTCTCAAAGGAATACCTAGGATACTCCTCTTGAATTTTTATGGGACTTTTTGGTGACATTTTTGTAAAACAGAATGAAAATGACTCATACGACTCGTGTCAGAAAGCAGACCGTAGATCTGACATCCGTTTCTACTCTGACTGTGTGATGTTTGATGTTCGTGAAAGACTTACCCAGGGCTCTCCCCAGGAGTTGCGTACAATCCAGTATTCAACACCGTCCTCCACTCCCCATCCTGCCACTGACACAATGTGGTTGATGAAAGCTTCCTCCTGATATTCAGAGTAGAGACCTCCGGTGTAGGCATCCAGCTTGTCTGTGGCCATAATCCCACAGCTGAAGAAAAAAACCCACCACAGATTACTTTATTCCATTGGGTAAAAGTGAAACAACTACAGATATCAGATAATGTACAGCTGCTCTGGAATAATGACATGGATATAGAAAACTCCAATGTCCCCCAGCAGGTTAACAATTCAGTAAGAGAGCTAGTTGTCTACTGCAAACCTGATAGGCCCTATAGCGTAGATCTCTGCCATCATCTTCTCCCTCCCGCTGACAGCTCCGAAATCGTCCACTTTCCACAGGGTGTAGTTCTTCACAATATTGCACACTCCAAAGGTGGTGCAGGTGCCACATTCATTGAAGGGCTTGCACTCTTTAGAAAGGGACATACCGTAAACCAGGATACAGCTCAGACTCAGGCAGGGTAAGTGTTGTAAACATTACTTTGTGCACTAAGGACACTTACTCTGGTCTTTAGCCTGATAGTTGTTGCAGGTCTCATCTGGGATCCCGTGTTTGTTAGCATACTCCCAAACGCCAGAGTGATCTCCTCCGTGGCAAGTGCCGGCATCGCCACAGTCAATCACATTCTGGACAGATAGATAGGCAGATGGCCATGCTCCATTCCTCTTAATGTTGATACGATCTGGTGTGAGAGCAAACAGAGATTCATAATACAAATGAAAACTAAAAAAAAGCCACAACCAGTTCCTGGTAATCACTTCTGTTAAAAGGGGAAGTGAAACTTCCATTCTCTATTGAAAAGGTGTCTGATCGGTCATGTGAGGACCTGCTGTTCTACACTGCCACCAAACCACAATGATTCAGCATGTTTTAGGAAATGATGATTCATACCTGCCATGGCGCTGGTGCTGCCATGGGCCCAGCAGGAGCCACAGTACTGTGGTATGTGCTGGTTGCGGGTCGTGCTCACGAAGTTGGTGCCATTAATGTTCCTCCAGTCCCAGGATTTGGGCAGTTCAGAAATGTTTAAATACTCATGAGGTCGTGGAGCAGTCCTGTGGATAGACAGGTTATTAGATACATTGGTTCTGCAGGCTGCAAGAATGCCTTTGTTCTCATCAAAATATTGGCATTTATGCTTTAAAAAATGACGTTAATAGTTCAATTCCGCTACATTTTCTGTCAACAAGCTAATCAATAAAAAATATTAATCATTTTAGCTGCTCTAGGTGAAATATTATCAGATCTTTGAAACTAGGCTGTACTTTACTGTATTATACATTAACAAAAATAAAGGTTAGCTACAGTCTTTACGTGTAATTATAATATAATAATTATAATAAATCTGATACATATCTTAAACTTTAAACAATGTAAAGGAATTTTATATTCTTAAACGTATTACATACTCTATGTACAGCACTAAAGGCTTTAAACAACATCTACATAATGTTGGGAGATAAACTGCACACAAAAACAACTAAATCTAAATGTGAAATATCGTGATGTTTATCTTTTTTTAGATTTCTATTAATGAGTCTTTCAGGGTTGATGGCTGCTGTTAACGTCCTCAACCTGTTATACACTAAACCTTGACATTTTTAGATAGTGATGAGGACAACACCTAAATATTTCTTTTTGGTTTCGTTTTGTTTTACTGTAAGTCTGTACTAGTTTCTTTACTCCCAGAACGAGAATGGCAATGAAAACTGAAAAAAAAACTACTTTACTCCCTGACTGTTTTGTGTTGGTTTTCCCTACACCCAAGTTAGCTATATTGTAACGTTATGACATAATGTTATATAAAGGCATATTCACCACATTTGAGTGTAAATGTAACCTAATAACTTAATAACGTTAACAACTCATTCACTAATACTCGCTGGTGACTTCGGACACAGCCTAAATTCACATTATCTCAGCAATAAGCCGACTAACTGCTGTGTGTAGCTAGCGTTAGCTAACGTTAGATAACAAAGCTTTCCCCGCAACTAGCGTTAGTTTACGAGTCTTTGTCATTCTTAAAATCACAAAGATGTGTTGAACTTACTTCAGTCCAAAGTCATTTTCCCTCGGTGTGCGGACATAGCACGGCTGCTTCTGGTTGAAAAACACTCCGGCGCTCACACCGGACAGCAGGACTGACAACAGGACGGCTGAAACTGTTCCAGCCATCTTTAACACACCGAGCGGGCTGAGGAGGCTGGCAGCCTTAGCAGAGTCAGCCGAAACACTGACGTGTGTGTCTGTGGGCAAACAGCATGGACAGTTAAATAAGAACAGTGGAGATAAACAGGTTGTACAGTCATATGACCAGTACATCACAACACGTTTTCAAGACATCCGCCGCATCACAACCCACATGTTTTACAAGAGAGTCACAAGACTTTTTTTTCCCAACTATTATATTACAGGACAAAAATAAATATTAATGAATGGTCAATCAGGAAAAGGTACAAAGATATTAATAGATATTTTGAATTTGACATATTTTTGTATCGTTTTATCTCGTTTAGGTATGCAGCAAGTAATAGTTTTTTCTCTTTTTATTTTTTTAAGTGATTTCAGTAGGAGATCTTTTGCCAATATAGTTAAATTATTATTCCCAAACTTTGTTTTCCCGGTATCCCCAATTGGATATCAAACTTTATATTCGGAAGTCACGTCCAGCTGGACCATATTATGTGGTGGACACAGAAAAACAATTCTCCATGTAAAGTTGAATAATATAAAGTTTAAACTCCAATATTGGAAATCAATAAAATCCATTGTTCTTGTACCCACAACAGTTAATAAATGCCCAGTTTATTTATCTGAAGTTTATTGGCACAAAGACAAAACTCTTATTCTGACGTCAGCTACCACCAACGCCTTATCACATTAAAAAAGGTGACAAAAATAATAACAAACAGGTGAAAATAGACCTACAATCTAATGTAATGCAAAGTATAGTGTTTATTGTAAACCCATTGAGATTGCAGTGTCAGCAGCTTGAGTTTTTACCATTCAGTATCATTAAATGAACGGCTGTCCTTATCATTGTGTTTACACCTGTTCTTTAGTGCTTATAGCCCTTATAAAGATTTTTTTATCCCGGACTGTAAAATCTTGTCTTTAAAAAGTCTTTAAACCCATAATGGTCATTATGTAGGTGCCTGTAATAAAGCTCTTAGCATTAGCGTATTATTCAAGGTTGATGCTTACAGGATGTTTTGGGATCTAAACAACTTGAACTAATGGCAGTGATTGATGTTTACTGGTTGTGTAAGACTTCAGCCGAACTGTGAAGTTGATTTTAGGCAGGATACCACTTCTGAGTTGGCGAGTGCAAGTTAATTATTGACTGAGGAAACAGACAGATATCTGAACTCAAGGTCCACTCTATGACTTTTTCATGAGCTTTTAATCCCATCTCTCAGCAGATGGAGTTCTCCAAAAAGGCTAGTATCTGGACCTTGACTTAAGATATTTACTTGTTTTACTTCACATACACACCAGAGGTCAGGTGGCACTGTCTTTATTGAAGGGTGGAAAAACATACTGGCGTTGGAATTGGTGTAAATTTTAACTAACAGTTCACATCTTGTTACATATTTTGTGCTGATAAAGCATGTCAATGACTCATCTGACACCACTGTGAAACTGTTAAAAACTGCAGTTAGCACTCACTCCTCAGTTTTGTCCAGAGGTTACACAATCCAACTATACACAGGGTGAACACAAAGTGCAGTAGTTACCAAAAGAGAAAACTAGCGTTTACTGATTCAGTATTTTTCACAAAGTCAGTATGTATACTATAATTCTTAAATACCATTAAAGTATTAATGGTGGTGGTGATGGAGGTGGATATTTAAAAACAAGGTTTTTTTAACAGGTAAAACTTAACTGTAAAATAAGATTATTTTCTTTTTAATTGCTGCTGAAAAAAAATAGGTTGATTAAATCAGTCATGACAATAAACCAGTTTTTTTTCAGCTTTCATAACAATCAATGCATCTTCATCAAGAGTGATTGAGAAATGGAGCAGCTATGGAGATGATCAGTGCATAGGGCTGGATACTGAAATAGCCCCGTACCAAGCAGTATTGAAACTTCTCCACTCCAAAGATACCCAATACTTTTTGTACCCAGATCTATAAAAGAAAAAAAAAAAAAAAGACTATTTGAACAGTATTGCTCGCAGCCATTCACTGCAAGCATTCTTGGATTTAATGAGACGTGTGATTGGCCCACCACCGCATTAGCTAGCTTTGGAGTGGTGGTAACAACTAAATTCTTCCAGTCACATGATGGCTATTAAATTAAGTAGGAAAAAAAATAGGTATTAAATTAAGTACTCCATTGGTATCTGTATCACTTAAGGGTACTGGTACTAGTATTGTAAACTTTTATACGATACCCAGCACCATCAGTGCAGTCATGAGCATAAGGAGGGCCTGCGTTTTATCATATATAACACACCTGATTTACTGATGATTAACCATTTTATTCAGTGACATTTAATCAAACACAGGAAGTTGAATCACAGTTTAAAATGTTTTATCTCTAACTGGATGAGCACTTTCTTCAACGGTTTGGGTGTGTGGTTGCAGCGGAGCAGTCAGGTTTGCGAGTAAACCGCTGTGTGTTCTACACCAGTCTTCGTCTCTTGCAGTCTCGCTCCATGTGGTCTTCAGACATGTTGGTGGCAGCACCCAGAGGAGACACTTGGTTCAGCATGGAGTCTTCTGATGCCTGACCAAACAGGGCCATTAGCAAAGCAACGCCAAATCCTGTGGCCCGCTCCCCCTGCAGACACAAAATATGAGACAAAAAACAAGGGTCAGATTCCAGCGTCGTTACGGTAAACTTACCCTGCAGTTATCCTTTTTTTCCTCCCAACCGTAAAGTTGTTTTTCATTCAGAGTTAACGTGACTGAAACATTAGACCTTCCCTAATTCTCCAAAAATGTTCCTACAGTAAAGATCTTAAATAATTTCTGGACAAAGAACAAAAAAATACTACAGGCTTCACTACATTTTAAGTGATTTTTTGTGCTAAATCACAAGACAGGGACAGAGCAACAGATTTGAAATAATCTGTTATATGAAAACAACAGCACACCTGCATAAAAAGGAGTTTGAATTAAAAGAATACATAATGAGCGGGTGTAATAGAGAACCAGACACGACCAGCTGCTGTTGCTTCCTTAAAAAGCAGTGACGGGTTTCACAACGAACTAGGACAGGCAGCAGCAGAAATAAAGCTTCTCTGCAGAGGAAGTTGGTCTTTCTATAAAATGTTTTTGACTCAACAAGTCTCCGTACAACATGGACACCATAACAAACATCAAGACTGATAATCCGGTTACTTGACTCCTAGGTAAAACTTTTGAATACTTTTTTCCCCCACTGCGTTCCGCACCACTTATATTGAAAGTGCATTAGAAAGGGATCTTTTAATGTCCAAAATAAACAGGAGAAATGCTTAAAGCACAAAAAAAACTTCAGTGTTCAGGTTGGCACCTCACTATTCTTTTAAGATAGAACTGAAAAAAATGTGGACCTGAGGATATGTTAGGCTTTATAGTGGAGTTGATGCCAAATGCATAACACATTCTGCTGACGCCTCCTTCAGGTTACGGAGTCTCTTGTAATAGTTAATACAGTACAATAACATTTTCCACAGCTAGTATTGCCTATGGACCCGCAATAATTCATATGCTATAATAATAAAAATAATGATATAAATTACTTTGTAGTATCATTGTATTTCCATTATTTTGTGGTGAAAAATATTAGGCCAGTCATTGGTTGGAGGTTTTACATCAAAAGTTGAGTTTTGGTGATTTTGTAGAGGGTTCACACGTGTCTTTGTCAACTAAAGCCAAGATTAAAAACTGAACAGAATATCTACAGCTCAAGTGAGACATGGTCTGAACAAGTATACTTCCCTATTCCGAAGTTGCACTGCAACATGTGATTTGGAATCACACACTCTTGCTCTGCTCCTCTGCACAATTCAGCTTAAGAAATGTCTTGTCAAGCCAGGTGCAGGCAACAGAAAACATCTACAGACCCAATAAAACTTTCACTTCACTTAGTTATGATCGTCACCTGACTTGCTCAAAGATAAAAACAAAAACCAAAAAAACAGAGCATATACTGATTTCACAATATGAGTCAGCACCCCAAAACCCAATTACACACCGCATGGACAGGAGAGGCAATATCAATATGGACCCAGACACCAGGCCAATCAAAGCCCAGGTGGGAACCAATGAAGAGGCCGGCACAGGAGCTCTGGGCGTTCTCCCGGTCCTGTCAAAACAAGAAAAGAATGAGCGACATCAGCGACTCCCCCAAAATAAATTACAACTTCAGTTATCAAACCAATATTTACACTTCAATATACTTGGTCATATATCTACACTACTTTGTGTTTAGTTACTGTAGTTTTGTACAGTAGCTACTGGTTAAGTGCTGGCTCACAGGCGATAATAAAATATAGTGCCCATCCTAGCCATTCATATGCAGATTTACTGTAAATCAAAATCTAAACTCAAGCAATTCACACAACCTCATCTACCACCTGAATTTAGCCAAAGAGAGCTCCTCTATCCTACTATGTGTAGCTACACTGAAGCATGTTTCTCCAAAGAACTTCACAGGTTCAAACATGGCTCTGATGGGAACGTAGAAATACATATTAGTTGTTCTTGGATTTAAAATTTTACTAAAAGTGAAAAGAAAAACTTTGCGATTTGGAACACAGTGTTAGTAAAGCCTTTTTTTGAATTTTTCTTTTTGTATTTGCAAGTACACCAATACATTTTTTGCAGCCTGATTTCTGTGACCTTTGTCACATCATTTTGTTAAGGCGTTTTGTGGTGATGAACTTGTACTTTGTCACTTACTGCCACAGAGTTTTTCATGTCAGCCATGGCAGAGGTGAACTCGCTGAAGTGCAGTTCGGGGCAGTAGACCAGAGGGTGAGCGAGATCTCCGCTGCTGCGGCCGGCGCGCACACATGCAACCTCCCATTCCTCGCTGTTGGTCATCACAGCTGCATGGAACTTCCCTGTGGAGATCCCCTAGACAACAGAAACAGAAAAGGTTTAAGATACAAAGACGCTACCTGTTAGAAGGCTAAATACACCGTTGCTTTTGAATAAAATGATAAAATCCTGGATTTGGGTCTATATCAAAAATAATTATATCCATAGAGATTAAAAAAGGTTCCAGTTGATACTTGATATTGCAAGTTTAACAACACTCTGTATGTAGCTGTCGCCCACCTGTGCCCCAGTCAGCGTGGCCATGTCCAGAATAATGTCAGCTGACAGGTCTTTGCTGGCATACACCACTCCATCAGCCAGCACCAGCCTGCCCTCTGCATCAGTGTTATTGATCTCCACTGTCCTTGAGGATAAAAACACACAAATGACAGCTCTCTCTCTCTCTCTCTCTCTGTGTGTGTGTGTGTGTGTGTGTGTGTGTGTGTGTGTGTGTGTGTGTGTGTGTTGATTTAGCTTGTAAAATAATATCAGTCCCGTCTTGTGTGAAATCACACTGTGACACCACAGACACATCCAGTCAAGTAATTTGATACATTATTATTAACAAGAGTCTTACTTTCCAGAGTAGAGTGTGTGGATATCATCAGGTCGTGTGGCTGTGGGTCCAACTGCGTTCTCTGCGAGGCAGAACACTGCATGGAGGTTGTCCTTAAAGCCCTGCAGCAAACAGAGGAGGGCGTTTGATTAAAACAACTGCTGAAGAGAAACAAAAGGAGACTAGAACAGCCGTGGCAGCTGCTGACGGATAATCCAAAAGCTTACCTGTTTAATAGTAGCTCTGAAAGCTCCCAAAATGGCAGCAGCTCCACCGCAGTCTCTCTTCATGCCCGGCATTGTAGTCTAG
This sequence comes from Etheostoma cragini, assembly GCF_013103735.1. Taxonomy (NCBI): domain Eukaryota; kingdom Metazoa; phylum Chordata; class Actinopteri; order Perciformes; family Percidae; genus Etheostoma; species Etheostoma cragini. Next base: position 11,884,417 of record NC_048410.1, on the reverse strand, counting down.
GAAAAAAAAAAAAAAAAACACGTTTGATTAAATGTGATTTCATCACTGATGTCACTAATGATGTACCTCTTGTACGCACGGATCAGGACAATGACCCAGCAGTCCATATATTCAGTTAGAAAACTTTTAGCTGGTTTGTATAATGTGTCCCTGCTAAATAAGTGACCTGTGCATTTTAAGCTGCAAAATTCAGTCCACAGAATCACAAAGAACAAATTAAAAGGGTTCAACAACTAATTTGGGAGCAAACAATGCTTTGTACTGTTGTCTGTTTGATTGCAACAGACTACATTACAGATAAATAGAGTTTATAGTTTAATAAAAATAATATACCATGAATGTTTATGGGGATGCTATTCCCAGGACATAAGCATTAACAAAAACTTTTCTTGATGCACAATAATTACTATCACTTCTCTATCGGAAAAATAGGCGTACTTTTCCTTTGATGCTGAGTCCACCAGTGTCATACACGATGCCCTTTCCCACCCATGCAATGGTTTGGGTTGCACCCTCTGGTGTGTGGCTCAGGACTGCTAATGCAGGAGGATGCTCTGCCGCCTTGCCAACTCCATAAATGCCTGAAAGGGTAGAAGGAAAACAGTTTTTTGTTTTTTTTCAAAGAAGAGTATAATATTAAGGATGAAGTTATAATGTCTATAACAAAGATGTTGAGTCAAAGTGAAATTAAATTACAATGCGCCGATAGGGAAACATTTTATGGTCATTATCTACGCCAAGCATGAAAAAAAGTTTTGAACCAGAGCATCTGTAGATGAGTTCCACATGATATGTTACGATCCCTTCAGTTAGGCAAAATACGAGATTTATGTTATTGCTACTGTTACTGAGAGAAATTCAACTCTATTTTGTTTAAAAGAGCAGAGGGAGACATTCCTGGTAGAAATCGACTCTGGAAGTGCACTTTACAAGTTACACTTATTTAAGTGTTAAAGAAGGATTTCCAGAATAACGTGGTAAGTAAATATGCAGATCTAGCTACGAAATATATGTTAATAGGTGTACAACTGAAAATCCATTTTGATCAACAAAGCCAAATTGGTTTTAAGTGACTGTAAAAAAGGTAATTACTGATACTAAGTTATGCGGGCGGAGACTTGTCATAATGTAAGCTAATCACAGACATAAAGGAGACATCTACAGGCATTGTACCTCCAAATCCTCTTTGTTTCAGCTCCTCTCCACGAATGATAACTGGAGTTATTCCAAGTTCAGTTCCCACAGCCTTGATCTCCTGAAACGGAAATGACTGTGACGGAGGGCTGCAGCTAAATAATTAGAACCATGTTCCTGTAGTAGACTCAACAACATGTACAATAGAGACAGTTTCACTTACATCTAAGAAGTGATCTGTATTCATCTCATTGCATGGTGTGTCCACAATCCGAGCTGCCATCCGCACCCCATGAGCAGCGTTGGAGAGACACTGAACAGAAGAAAAGCCTTCAGCTATGGCAGACAGTAGTTAACATGAACCACAGCAGTACAAAAACAGGCCATTTCAAAGTAATGCCTTAAAGGCCCTGAAAAAATGTGTTCATTTATAAAAAAGAAAAAAAGTACCTTTGTGGTACATTAGCTTAGTTGGTAGAGCAGATATGGTTTAGTTATTTATTGTTTTATTATGAGGTTTATTGCTTGATGCAGAAGGTCCAGGGATTGAGTCCGACCTTTGACGGCTTCCTGCATATCTCCCCCTCTTTCATGTCTGAGCTGTCCTTTCATTAAAAGGCGGAAATGCCAATGAAAATAATCTTGAACCAAAAAAACGGAACATGAAGCGCAAAGAAATAACAATGCAGTACCTCAAGTTCTGCGGTATCCAGACGACTGTTCTCTTGCCCAATGATGACAAACTCTACAGTGACGTGTTTCTTCTCAGCCCTGCGTGAAGATGTGGAGCGACGAGAGAAGATGGGGAAGGCCCTGGCGATGGCACAGGAGGACGCAAACACATCTGAACGCTCACACACCATCTGGAAGTGAAAAAAAAATGCTTGTATAAGCCACTTGGTCACAGAGATTTAAGTCTCATAGAAGTTTCCGGGGGAGTCATAGAAGGATGGTATCCCGGTTGAAACAGCAGATGTGGTCTGTAGCTTATAGTGCTCCCTGACCTCCTCAAAGAGGTGGGAAAAGGAAAGGAAATTCACCCCACATCCATGAAATATTATGTCACAGGCAAGAACAAATACAATTCTTAAGAAGCTTACCACAATGCAGCGGTTGTTCCCTCCAGGCAGACAGGAACGGACCAGACGGGACACAAAGTGGGCAGAAGACTGGCTGTTGTGCCTGCTGACCCGTGAAGGAATGGCAGCTACTGCAGCATGGTTGAGGTACAGAGGGCAGCTGTCCGTAGGGTTTGGGTTCAAAGCACCGAGAGCCGCCTGCCAGATCTGAGAAAACATGAGACATTTGCATATTTGAAGGTCACTTGTTGAGAAGTAGCCTACTCCACTGGTATCCAGGACTATTTCTCCAGAGATTACTATTTAGGGCAAGAAAGTTGACAACTGTTTGCTATAAAATCATGTAAGACTACTGTCATCGGTGTGTCTAAGCGTGTGTATGATGTTTGAGAGGTCTGAAGATATATCACTCTCACTCTTGATGAATGCTTCATTTTCCCAAGTCTGCCAATATGGGAGTGGTAAATGTGACGAGTTAAAAAAAAAGAAAGAGAAGCTTCCAAGTGTCACCCACACATCCAGACAGTGTCACAATTATCAGCTTAAGTATGGTAAAGAACATTTACCATCCAGAAAGAAACGAGAACATTTAGGCTGGGTAATCAATGTCAGAGGCTCTGGGAATGATGGGAAACCTTTCCTTGACCTCACAGTCTCACCTTTGCACAACCATCTCTGAGGACTTTGCTCGACAGTCTACAACACACTGTTGCTTACAGCTTAGATATCATTACAGCAGAGTATTTTTTATAGTTAAGTACTAGCTAATTAATTAATTCTAACTAGCTAACTACTATTTATCAACTACGGTTAGGCAGTCAACATTATAGAAAATATAGTTAATGTCATATTTGACAATATTGGCGTTTTTACGTTTCAACTCACTAACGCATCCTTTTTTAGAGCCAACGTAAAACACAACTTGTTGATTGACCTCACTAATGAGCTTTGCCGTTAGCTAGCGGGTTAGTTTGCATTATATTCCTTGAACCACCGTAAGCTAGCTAGCTAACGCTAATCAAGAGTCGTCAACGTTATATTAACTTCGCAAACGCTTCCTTGGATTAGCATAGCGCTAACATTAACATTAGCTGTCACTAAACTATTATTTGTATTCACAATATTACCTCTTTGTTAACAACTGGCTGCAGTTTTCCTTTGACTTGGCTCCAGGCGACTTTGTGCAGGTTGGTCTGGTGTCCGATGATCAGGACAGGGCGACTCTGTGGCTCGGAGTCACCGGCAAAAGCCTTAAACTCCAGCACCACGTTCGCCATCTTTGTGACTAGCTGGGGAGATACCGTTTGCTAGCTGACGGTAACGCCAGTGGACGAACTGCTGTCATTCACTGGTGCAGCCCATGATGTAGCTACTATATTGGTGTAGCCCGGACCGGCTACGGCAGCCGGGAGGTATGGCGAAGGCATGGGGAAGCTCGCCCTACTCTCCCTCTGATTGGCTATTACACGTTGCCTTCGTTGGTTAGTTTTAAGCAAGAGTACCGGAATTGGTTAGGGTTCGGGTAATAATGTCAAGGTAAGCCAATCAGAGGCAGAGTAAGACAAAGTAGGGCGGGACATGCCTTCACCATCCTGGGAAAAACTACTTGCAGCAGGAAGGTTGAGTGCCAGGGACCAGACTGTTCTAACGGCAGGTTGCATGTTGCATTACTGCCATCTTCTGGAGTTAACTCCGACCTACAGTGTCCAGCATGTCAGCATTCCTCAATAGCACTGTTTTCATGGACCAAGTATCTTTTTTCTTGTCCACTTATACTGGTGTTGAATAAGTATCAACACCAGTCCTTCTTTATTATCTATGCCCTCATAATAAGACATGCACTTTTATTAAAGTCACTACTTAATGCATTTTTCGAGCATTTTGAAGGTGATTCACTAATTTGCAGATGTCATTTGGCAGTATAGTGCTCCATTTTATTAACAGTATGTACAAACTATCAAATAACTCAAATGAAGAAAAATACTGCAAAACCCTTATCATAGTAGTGATTTATTTGTTTTGTCTTATATGAATAACATCCACAGCTAAATCACACAGAGTATTCAAGTCGGGAGATAAACCCTGAAATATCGGTAAAATGGCCAGAGGACAAAGTTTGTTCACATGAAAAGCCGTAACAGAGCATTTATTCAAAACCTTTCACTGCAACTTGTATTTAGAAATGTCAAACCATTTCCTCCCAGTAATTTCACCCAAATGAAACAAGGAAAGACAAGCTCAAACCAAACTGTTTTCTAATGTTTATTGTAACTTTATAAGTTGTAAAATGCACCTTCAAATTTAATATATTTGCATAAACCTAAGGACACCATACTGTTAAATGTAAACTGTCATGTCAGAGTGCAAATAGTTTAAAGCCATTTTGACACAGCCGGTATTCTTAAAATGAAATCAATTAGCAAAAGGGGAAAACAAGGGAAAACATATCAAAGTCTGTAAACAGCTTTCAGATTATAAAAAGATAAACGTGTAATGCAAACCTTCATTAATAAAAGAAAATGGGGTAGTTTAACTGAGATCACATTTACTCAGTTACTAAGTTAGCTGCTGGCAACTGAGCAGCTCCAGTGAAGCAGTTGTTGTTAAGGGCCTTGCTCAAAGGCACCTCAGTGGTGGTAATGACTCTCCTCACCCAGATTTATTCTGCTAGTCCAGGGGATTGAGATGAATACATCTGGATGGGGAAAGCTTGCTTCTCTAACCTTCAGCCCACCACTGCCCAAGTGATATCTTTAAAGAGATAGAGGCAGTCTTTGTGCCATTGTGCGTATTTATTTTACAAGTGAAAAACAATGAAAGAAAAAAAAAAGTAATTCTGTGGACAGTTTTTCTTCGATTGCTCGTAATTAGGTGAAATATTTACGGGATACAATGATTTTAGTTTATTTCTTGTATTTAACAGAGCTTGTTAGTGCCGTTTTATGTGAGCAGTTTCCTACATTACTTTACAAAGCGCACATACAACATTGTAGCAACAACAAACGTCAAATGTGATTCTGAAAAAATAAATTGATGCGTTGATCAACTGAAAATGAATTGACCATTTCATAATTAACATTTTACTAAAACGCTGAACAAAAATGGCAAGACATTTTCTGGTTCCAGCTTCTAAAACTTGAGGAATTTTCTGCTTTTTTTAGTCTGATAGTGTAAATTAAATATCTTTGGGTTTGTGGCTGGTGAAAAAACAAGCGATTTAAAAACGTCACCTTCGGCTCTTGGAACTTACAATGTGCACTTGTTCATTTATGTTGAAAAAAAAAGTATCAAATTAGAAATTACATACATCTGAAATTGCAGACATAGTTAATTACAAATTTGCAAAAGACATTTATGCTTAATGCTCAGAGACTGAGATTATTGTTACCCTGTGCTTTGAAACTGTTCATATCTACACTTATTTTCTATTTCTTTGACCTTTCATTTTATTCTCTGGCTTATTTAACTGAAATATGTAACTTCTGTCATACATTTGTTACACTACATCAAGCTAAAAACTTGCTTTTTATTGCACCTGCAGTACAGTACGCAGTGACCTGAGGTTAATTCTCAATAATTTGGGATTTTCAAGATAATACAAGTTTAAGGTTAACTTCATGTATATACACACTAGACTCGGTAAACTATATTACTACTACTATATACATGCTTGTGACCTTACTCAACTGAAATGAAATTCGTGTAAATCATGATAATGATATTATTAGAATAAAAAGGTTATTTATATCAGTGTATAGTCTGCTACACTCTGGACATTATATAAAAATAGAGTCTTAATAATTGCATAAAAGGTTTAAAGCACCTGTTGAATATTTTTAAACAAGTATATTAAGAAGCACTGTCTAATATGCAAAACAAACACACATTCATCTGACTTTTCTTGCCCTTGTATCAGCTGAAGACAAACATGGAGATTTCAGGCTTTGGTGGTTAAAGAGAAATTAAGCCAATACTGAAAGTTCATGGGGTTCAAGTGTAGAGGGTTGTGTAGCATGCTCATGTTCAAACTTCTTCTCATTTCTAATGGTTAGTACTTTATTAAAATAACTATATGTGTGCTAAACTACACTCACATGACTGAGAAGATCATCTCAAAGGTCTGCTAATATCAGTAATGTGTAAGACTAGACTTTTAGAGAAGCAATCAATGCTACTGGTGCATGAGCATGGTGTGCATACAGTTGCATATGACACAAGTATAAATGTCATGACCATACATGTTTCTGGAAACTTGTGTGTGCGATTGTTCTGCGTGGAGACTTTGGACTAGACCGGGATAGATGGATTATTTGATACATCATAATTACCACATTACCAATACTATCTTCTCTTCGGCAGCAAGTTTACAGACAGACACAGACACACACAGACACACACAGACACACACACACACACACACACAGTCCTGTCTCATCTCACTCACAGTGATCTTGCCACTTGTCTTATTTGCTCCGGTTGAATATAATAACTTGCAGGTTTTGTTATGGTGTTGGCTCATTAAAGATGGCAAGTGAAGGGCTTTTGCGGGTGGTTTTAGTTGACATAAAAAAACAGCAGGAGTGCTGTTTGGAAATGCTTTGCTTTTGAGGCAAAGGATGCAAGCACGCCCATATGCAAGCCATGCTACAGAGCAGTGCTAACAAAAAGGTGTTAACACTACAAATAGCATCAACAAAAAAAAGTAGCAAAAGCACATGACGGTTTTATAATAATCTAAGATTTTATGCCTTGAATGTTGTGTTAATTTTTCCCTGTGGTAAATGGTACTGAATATCAAGTATTGATCAGAAGTCTAAAATTCCTGTATCGTGTCAACACTGGGATGAAATTTCCCTCCATCAAACACCCGTGCGGCACCTTGACTTAGGCGTGGCACAAGTTATTGCTGGACCCACAGGTGGCAGCAATGCCGCAATTCTTTAGGATGGGGTTAAAGTGAGAGGCTGTACCGGCGCCGGCTTCTCTCGGTGGGAAAGGCTTCATGGTGGAGAGGATCAAGGCCAGGCAGTCTGCCACATTCTTGTTTGGGGCACAGGCCAGAGCTGGCGTGTGGCCTACAGAGGGCCAACAAGCAAGAATTATCCTACATTGTCCTCCAGTAACACAAGGAAACACAGAATTCTTTGGTATTGTATTACAGAAGTATAATTATTCCTGCTTACCTTCCTCATCTACAGCCATGACTGCTGCTCCTCTGCTCAATAACACCTGCACTACAGTCGCCAAACCTTTTCTTGCTGCAATGTGAAGGGGCCTGCATGAGACAGAAAGAAACCTCTTTAAAGCAACCATATTAAATGCTTTTACATGCAAAGTTACTGGGGCCAATGTCAGGAGAGTCAATACTGTACACATGGACAAATTTATTTACGTTGATATCAAGGTTCCTTGGTAACTATTGATATTGACTATTTTAATAATACATTTGAAAAAAATAAAAATAGCAGAAAAACAGAGGCATTTTAGATGAACAGCCTGCAGCTGACAATGACCTTAAAAACCCTCAAAAGTTCCCTTCAACTGTTTATGATGTAGTATTAGATTTTGTCAAGATCTTTGTTTTCAAAATTTCTGTTGCATGCGTTCTGTCCTTTTTCCAGGTTACAGTTTAAATAGAAAACAGATATTTTCATGTCCTGCACTATTAACATATCTAATCTCTTAACACCCAGTAGGTCTCACTGAAATATGATATTTATATCCACACTGCATCATGTGGCTTAATCCTAAACTTCAGATTCCAGACAGGGTGATTTCCTTATTCATAAATTCCAAGCCAATTACTTCCTGTATGTCTCAGTTTGATCAAGTTTTGATGAGTTTGTATTCTTAATTAGCAGTCAGCGCTTTAGGACGACTCACATTTGGAGAGCGGTGTTTGTTGCATTTATAAGGGAGGAGTCGCTGATCTCTCCAAGGATCAACAGGGCACACATCTCATGACCCTGCAGAATAAAACACATTGTACAATATTGCTAAATCCCATTATCACTTCGAAAAAACTGCCTGAAAATGTAGAAATCTCATAAGTTGTGGCTGGAAATGTTATCAAATCTTTTACTTAATTTGCATAATTTAGTACCTTTCAAACCAAACTATGATATAGCACCACATTGTTATGAGTCACTGCAGGGTTTAAATATGTGGTATGAAATGAAAAAAAAAGGTTAATTTTGAAAACACATTTGATTACGTTCTTAACCTGATTTACTACATCTTAGCAGGTTATCTCATCTGACAGTTGTTACATAACTCTGGCTACACCCATGCAAAATATTTCATTGTGCCACTGCACGCATACAGTACATGCATTTGTATGTGTTTGTGTGCGTGACCTTAATGCAGGCTAAGTGAAGGGCAGTGTTATTATTGACATCCACCAGGGTCAGGTCTGGTTTCGCTTTGTGCAGCAAGAACTCTGAAATGCAAAAAATAAAAGGCAACTTTCACAACAAACCCAGACCTTTATATATTTTCTAAATTAGCAACTTCCAATCAGTCCAACAGGGAAACAGATGTATTATAAGGTAACCATCAGTGAGGACTGTGAGGTCCAAAACACTGTTTCCACGTGCTAAAAGGAGATGTGTTTCTTAAATCACTGTATGATTGAATGCTTGGAAATACATTATTAGAAAGAATACCTTCTAATAAAATACTTTGAATATCTCTTGCAGAAAAACATGTAGTTTTGTCCTTTTCTTGCGCTGAAAATGGTTGTGAAGCATTTTAAGGGTTCTTAGATGAGGGTAATTTAAATCACATACCAACAGCCATAGTCTGTCCACAGGCAGCAGCAACCATCACAGCAGAGCATCCACAATGATCCACAGCATTGACTTCAGCTCCCTGGGCCAGGACCAGCTGGAGCCCAGCAACATTTCCTGAATAAGCAGCCGCATGCAGCGGGGCCCTGCACTCACACATACACATAAAGATCCATTTGCATCTTTCTGCAAGCTATGAAAGGCCTTTGTTGAAACCTTCAAGATAAAACAATACTGCAAGTTTAACAAAATTCTACATCAGATTTATCAAGTATATATAAAAATTATATACTTACTAATATTTGCATAAAAACATACAATTTTGTTTACCAAATGAAAGGCACTAGTAATGTTAAGCTGTAATGAGAGTGATTTAATTGCATAAGTACAACCACTGCTTGACGATGCATGCCTGAATTGAAAATAAATCTGAAACTTCTACATTTGCAATATCTGTAAACTGATACACCCCAGAAGTGCTGCATGAAATATAATTAATGTGATGAGTTGTTATGACAAGTAGAGCTCAGAGCAGAACCCACCTTCCTTTGGCATCTGTAACGTTTACAATTTGTGGGCCAACAGTCTTCACTAGAAGTCCGGCAGCAACATCATGTCCATTAACTCTGCGTAGGGAGAACAGAGTTGTTACAATATGAAGAATCAATTTTTTTTATTAATATGTAATAAACATATGCATGATGAGCATTTACTTTTACTGCAGTACTCACAGAGCACAGTGCAATGCGGTGAAGAGATTTCCCTCCTGGTTGCTAAAAAGTTTGTTTTCAAGTAAAATGTGTAAACATCCTTCACGCCCTACAGACACAAATGGACAAATGATTATTTAAATCTTTGTAAAGAAATGGTAATACAGTATCTCACCAACAAAAAGTGTTTTAACTGAGAGAATTGATTCAAAGATTAAAAGAAAAAAGAAAAATGTTCATTCATACATGTTTTTGCCATGTTTATGTGTATTCTGACCAAGTAAGAGCAAAACACGGGTCCGACCCCACAGTTTCTGTCCAAGCCGGACCTGAGCCTGAACCAGCAGTTTTGTGCCAGGGCCCCATTAAAAAACAGAATTTCAACCACTTTTTTCTTTTTATCCATGCATGTGAGTTGAATACACAGCCCATGCATAATTGAAGACATTACACAGACTATAAGCATTCATAAAGAAATAAAATAAAACACAGGGCGGGAATCGGGTTGGGTTTCCCTGGCGTCTCACCGTGGTGGGCAGCCCAGTGGGTGGGCGTGTAGCCTCTGTAGTCCAATATGGAATCCAGAGGGTCAACTTTCATAGCAGCCTTTAGCAAAGTTCGAAGTAGTTCCGTGTGGCCGCGGGACGCTACAAGGTGCATCGGGGTCCTTCCCTGAGAGTCTCTACACAGAGCAGAGGCCCCATGTTCCAACAGAGCAGATACACAGTCCTCACTGCCCAACATGGCCTGCAGCAGGATGAAAATAGTTATGATGCAAGAGATGAAACAACACATTTGGAACGCCACAGACTCTATAAAGAGACATTTACAATATTTAAGTGCCATTAATAAAAGGGAGAGGACATGTACTGTACACACATAGCACAGCAAGTACACTTACAGCTCTATGTAATGCAGTAAAGCCCTTTTTGTCTGCAGCATCAACCTTTGCTCCTTTCTCCAACAGGATGTGGACACAGTCGGTGTGCCGTCCCAAAGCTGCCAGCATGAGAGCCGTCCTGCATACGACAAAAAGAAAACAGTAGAAGAATTGACTGCTGTGAGGATAATTCTCTGATGGTGTCGGATAAATAAAAATTGGTTGGATATTCGTTGGTAAAGTAACCTGCATTATAGGTCTGCAGCTATTAGAAGAAATATGTTGTTGTTAAGTACATTGCATCAAACAATCACATCACTAGAATTGGGCATCGAGAGCCGACTCCTACTTGGAATCGTTACAAAAACTATGATTCCAGTAGATTCCTTTTTTTATCTGAATTGTTTAAAGCATTTGGTTTCAAATCCGATCATTGCTTTCCAAGTTAACATGTGCAAGTTTTGGTTTCCGAAGCAGCCAGTTGCTTGTTGTGTTGCAGCCTTGGAGCACAGTAAGCAGCGCTCTAGTGTGGCTTTATTTTACATTGAAAAAGCCCTAAAAATCTGCAAACCACCATTGAATCAAAATAAAACGTTCCTCTTATTTGTGAAATTAGGCATGTGACCCGGCATGTTTAACTTTTACATTCTACAAATGCACAATATTTTACAAAATATTTACAAAATATTTTAAACAACAGTAATGTATGTAAAAGCTGTATATGTCAGGTCTTTACCTAGTCTTAATAACAAATCAGAGTATAAAAGCATTACGTGACTCACTGTCCCTGTGTATCTGGACTGTCGATGATCTCGCTACTTTGTTCCCCGTTGACCAATAAAAGCAGACAGTCCATTTGGCCCTCAGCAGCTGCACAGGGGAAAAACAGTAGAAGGGAAATTTCAAGATGAAGTTTCAAAGACTAATTACATAGATTATAAAGTTCTATATATTTTAAGCTGAAAACAATGTCCATCGAAAGCTATCAATACCAAATTTATACTGACGATTTGTAGAAATCTTATATTATTAGGCTTTCCTTAACCCACACACCTGCAGCATGTAGAGTTGTCCACTTGCGTTTGTGCTCCTTCAGTGTGTAAGAGGCTTGATGCTTCAGCAGCACCTCCACACATGGGGCAAAACCTCTCTGAGCAGCCAGGTGGAGGGCAGTTCTGCCTTCAATGTCCCGCACATCCAGACTCACCAACGTCTCACAAAGCAACCGCAGTGCCTCACGGTGACCATAATACGCCTGTAACAGCAGCATGCATATTAGCAATAGAGTCAAAGGCTTGTAAATATATGGTCTTCAAGGTATAAAGTCACATCTTTTCCAGTGTATACACTGTAATCATGTGCCACTCACAGCTAAGTGCAAAGGACTGACTGGAATATTGCTTTCAACCTCTTCTAGACAGTTGAACGAAATCTCCAGGAGCTGCAAGATTGAGAGAAGAAAATAGAAAAAAAGAAAACTTCAACTTGGTCTTGTCTGGTTTAGATTAACAAGAAAAATCTAATCATAAGATACCACTAACCAGTTCCAGATGCTGTTTGTTCCCATAAGCAGCTGCGTAGTGGACAGCACTGTAACCCTTACTGTTCTTCAGAGTTGGGTTCGCCCCACTGTCAAGCAAGAAGTCTAAACACCTGAAGACACAGAGCACAACTTTATAATCTTGTCTGGGTTTTATTCTTCTTACAGCAAGTAATCAAAGAGACCCATTATAAACATTCACATCTCAATAATCAAACCCTTTTCTGTAAAGTGACCAAAGTCTTACAAATGTTTACTTCCACCTTAAATAATAAAAGCCAGATTTCCACCTTTTCTCCTACCAGTTTGGTCTCAGAGTTGCAAAGATTTGATTGTGACTTTTTCTGACCACTGATTTTGTTTTTAACTACTTTTTAAAATAATGGAAAAGGTTTGCTTCGCTCTGTTACACCTATTTCATACAGATATTTCAACAACACCTCTAGATGTTATTTACTGACTGATTATTGTGGATTCTGCACAAAAGAGCAGATCTATTGTATAAAGATACAAGTTTATCTATTTATGACTAAGAATATATTTAATATGACTGACATGTGAGACTTACAGAGAAGCTTCTTGTTCCTTTCCGTCACTGTGGTCAGTCTCAGAGTTTGTTTCCTCTCTGTGGAAAGAAGGATGAACACTTTTCAAACTGGCTTGAATACAATGTAACTTTGGATTTTTAAACAAAAAACTGTCCCCAGGATGTTGTCCTTGCAGCTCTAAGTACAATGAGCAAAACATTGAAATGGCAGTAAATGCTATCTCACCCACAAAAGGTGTGTGAAGCAGCAGCGTAGTGCAGAGGGCTGCAGCCCGTCAGATCCAGCTCATTGACATCAGCGCCAGCTCTCACCAGGGAGATGGTGCATTGGCTGTTACCGTTAGCTGCAGCATAGTGCAAAGGAGATCTGGGAGTTGCAACAGAAGACAGCTGTGATATCAGGTAACACCAGAGTTGAACCTTAGCTCCATCTATTCAGGGCTGCTTACCGTCCCAAATGATCTTTTACGTCCAGTTCAGCAGCAGCACTATTTAACAGCAAGTTCAGACAGTCAACATTTCTGTCACAAAAGAAAAAAAGTTGTCAGTTGTGTAATATAGACCACACTTGAAGCAGAGCTGTTAGCAAATAAAATGTATAGTACTTCCAAAATGTAAGAAAGAACTGATTGTGGCATGTGTTGCTGCATTTTCATACAGTATTAAATTGCATCCAACGTTTATATTAATATACTGAAATCATCCATAAGTTTGAGCTGATCAAAATCCGCCAAAAAATAAGCTGAAGACGTTCCTAAATTATTGTCAATATTTAGACATGGAAAATCATTCCTCAAACTGTCTAGATGATATGTATTACATTGCAAAAATACTCCAATATCTTTAACTACAATCAATTGAGACACTGATCACAGTTAAAGATATTGTAGAACACTGATTTTTCACACTAAGTCAAACTGTTCAACTGTATGCAAATGCATTGTATGTAAAGATAAAGACAAAGTAATACATATAACATTGTGTGTGTGAGTGTGTGTTAGCTCACCCTCCAGAAGCAGCAGCATGCAGGCAAGTCCTTCCGTGGTCGTCTGAGAAGTTTATATCATCCCCAGTTGATGGCACTTGAGACGGCATGATGTAAAAATTGCCTGAACGATACAGAACCAACAATTATACTTGTGTGAAGTTTGAAACATTTTGAGTTGTGTCCGTAATTCAAATGTTATAAGGGATAGGATAAATTGACTTAAACTGATTCTCACCATTGGACAGTAACTTTCGACAACAGTCTGGAAACCCGTAGAGCACCGCCAAATGAAGCGGAAGCATCCCATGAATCCCCTGTCTTTAGAGATCATAACAAAGATAAGTTACTTTAGTATGCGCATAGTGGGAAACAATGTATTGTATGAACCTGGAGTTTGTTGGTTTGGATGTTGAAGTATTGACAGTGACAGTGCAGCTTGAAGTGTTTTCTGTCTATATACTTCCTAATCTGGAGGCAGAATATTACAGGATCACGTGTAATAATTGAATCTGTGTTTATGTGTAATACTGCGTAATGCTTTTCTCTTGCAGTGTACCTGCAACAAGAAAATAACAAACACAAAACAATCTCAGGATTGGACAATGTACCTGGTCTTGTCAGCACCGTTTGTCAGCAGAGTGCTGACCAGCAACTCCTGACCATATCTGGCAGCAACATGAAGAGGAGTGTTTCCAAACATATCAGCACAGTCAATCTCCCCGCCTGTGTACAGAGGAAGAAGGAAACATGATGTGAATATGAGGTGTTTCAATTGAGTGAGGACATGGGCTGATATTTGAAGTCATTTAAAGAATATTTCTTGAGGGTATATTTTCGTTTTTTAAGAGACAATGCTGGGGATAGTGTAAATATGCTACCATTTTGGATCAGAATCTGGGAGCCCGTGAACCGTCCGTGCATAGAAGCCATGTGCAGAGGGCTCTTTCCTTCCTTGTTCTGTTAAACAGAGGAAAAGGAAACATAAAAGAATGACATAAATCATCTGCACATTGTACATTTATTGCTCTGCACAATGACTACAATCCAGTTATACATAATTATTTCTTCTTTTTGTTCTTATCAAATCCACAATTGCTCTAAAACAGGCTCTTTACCTGCACGTTGACATCAGCACCATTGTTGATCAGCAGCTCGAGGCACAGCACCCCGCTGGAGGAGGCGGCAGACAGATGCAGCGGCGTGCTGCCGTTGTGGTTGGGCTGATTGATGTTGGCACCACAGTTCACCAGCTCAGTGGCCACAGCGTCCTGCCCCCTGTGACAGGCCATGTGGAGCGCTGTGTTCCCAAAAATGTTAGGTTCGTCAGTCTGAGGAGGAAAACAATTGATGTGTATCAAATGAAACATGCCTGGTGATTTGTAAGCATGAGAGTCTGTTGGCCGCCGAAGAAACACTAAAGATTATTATCAGCGTCAAGTGTAAAGTGACTTTGCTGATGATGCTTGGTGGAATCTTTTGATGGAAAATGAAAAAAGAAGTCTGGTTTGAAAGATTTGGCTTTTTTTAAAGGTGATTTTAAAAGTAATTTTTGCTTTAGTTGTTAATGTAGTAATGCATTTTGTGACCAAATGGTGTCATCAGCAAAAAGCAGATTACTAATAATGAGGACATTGAGGACACATGATTAGAGACACAGAGCAGGATCAACATGAAACAAAGCCTGGAGCTCTGCAGGACACCATGTTATTGGTGCCTAATCTTTTATCAAATCATTTATAACAACAGCATGCTGTGTTTTGGGAGTCTAATGTTTCCTGACATCTTAATTTGGACTTTTAAGAGAAAAGATGTCAGGTCTGTTTAACGATTTGAGTTTACTTATAGTGATGGGAGTGAGCTACGTTACCTCCACCACCAGTTTCAATAGATATTTGACCACGTCTAACTGTCCACTGGCAGCTGCGGCGTGGAGCGGAGTATAACCACATTTGTCCTTGCACATCACATCCGCACCGTGAGACACCAGCAGCTTCACAACCTCCACATGGCCTGAAAGAAGAGCTTAACATTTACTACAAGTCTCTCAGGTTGACAGGTAACTCTTGTTCCTCAGTGAAATAACCTATTGCTTGTTGAAGAGTCTATTTTCCAAATACAGAAAGAGATAAACAAGAGAAAGCTTTCATTCTGGGTAAAAAGTGACAATATATTTGTGTCTCTTAGGAGAATGACACCACTTACCAATGTATGCAGCCCAGTGGATTGCCTGTCTTTCCTTTTTATCTTTGGTACTCACCATGGCACCTTTGCTTAAGAGCAAATTCACCATCTGCAGAAACATAATAATTGGGTCAACTAGTGTGTCCATAACTATAGTCAAGGGGATTGTGTCATTTTGTCTTGACAACAGTCTAGGAAACATACTTTAATTACTCTAATAGGGCTCTGGTTATAAGAGCAAATATTAGTTGAAACTAGGTTACTATATCAATCTATATCAAATGCTGCAACAACTGACAGAAACCAAAACGAATGTCCCCCCCAATCATTCATTTTTCTAAAGCAAATGTACTCTCCAGCATTGTTATGTATTGAAGTTCAAATTGTCAAATCTATTGCATTAAACATGGAAAAAGACCAGGATGACGACATTCGTCAATACCATCAACATTACAGTTTACCTCTTCATGGCCGCTATGCGCTGCATGATGCAGTGGTGTCCTTCCTGACCTGTCTGCAACATCCAGGCCGCATACATGTGGTATCAGAGCTTGAGCGCAGCCTATGGCCCACTTTGCAGCTGCCATGTGTAACGGTGTATGCAAGTACTTGTTCTGTGTGTTAACCTCTGCTCTGTGCTTTAGTAGCAACTCCACAGCTTTCTGGGGAAAACACACATATTTCAAACAATTACGCATTTACAATATGGTGTTCAAGTCTTTAAAAGTCCTTCTCCTTCTGTATTTCCAAAAATAGTAACATACTTCATTTCGCGAGGCGGCTGCTCGATGTAAAGGAGTCAGCAAACCCTGGTCCTTAGCGTTGACATTTGCACCTGTAATAGAATGCAAAATCAACATTTTTGAGTGTTGTGGGTAAATTTCAGCTCTTCTGTAACTCAGTGACTTACAAGAAAGGCTCATTTGTATGTAGTTGATGATAAGCCCTTTTTTTTTAACTATGATGTATTTCAAAGTGAGATAAATGTTTTTTTCTACCTGAAGTAATAAGTAGGTCCATAGTGTTGACATCACCCAAATAAGCAGCAGCATGAAGGGGTGTGCTTTGTACTTGGTCCTGAGAAAAAAGAAAAACATTTTCCTTCTTTTAATCAGATAATCCATGTATTATATTTGTTATATTCTGACTACAAATGTTTGCACAGTTAATTCTTGCCCTCCCTGTCCATGTAAAACGTATTATCAAAACAGAAATTTCACTTTAGATGCTTCCAGAAAACTAAGCCGGCTGACAGTAACCAAACACTTGGACAAGTTTGACTTTACAAGTAAAGAAAAGCTGTGGGGCAACCAAGAAAGCAACCGCGAGTACAGCAGAGATAAATAGCTGAACCATTTGTAGAAGCTTCATCTTAACCCATGACCCAAATTATGATTACAGATTTGACACCACAACAAAAAAAAAACATGTGTGCAGAGCTAACGTGGGATAACATTACCAGTGAATTGACATCTTCATTATGGTTCAACAAAAATGTCACTTCTTCTGCGTTCCGGCTGAATATAGCCTGGACCAATGGAGACTAAAAGAGAGATGTGACACAACAAAAGAAAATGTCAGAGAAGAACATTCCTGCACACTGTCAATCAGTACCAGTCTGCACTTAGCCTATTATATGGCACCTTGCATCATGAGACTGTAAGCGGTCAGGCCCACAGTCAGTGTCTACATGGCTATTTAAACCGCACATCATCAAAAATGAAGATTCCACTATTTATAATAAAATGGACAGCAACCATATGAGAGCATAAACAAACACTGAATAGCATAATGAGCATGAGCCTTGACAGCAACAAAAATAGATGTTAAAAAATAGGTGAAGTTAATTATGTTTCCTAGACTTTTTGCTGTTGCAGAAAGCAACAAAATCCATGAAAGCAGTGTTTTCACTTTGTTTCAACTAACAGCTTTCTGGGACGAAAAATACGTTCAAGACTGCTGAGATGTCAATAAAACATGTTACATGTCTGAGTAAAGAGTGAGTAACAATCTCTTCTTATTTCCAGAAGACATATCAACGTTTGAATTGTCTTGAGATAATATTTAAATGGAAATTTTGCGGTCTTTTTCAGTAACGATAAAGACATCACGTAAAACTCAAAGCATTAGAAGGAAGACCAATAACACTTTCCTTGGGTGAATCATGCAAAATTCCTAGCACTTTAAGCGAATATTTAGACAATTGAGGAATGAATCTCCAAGATTTTTCTTACACAGATAATGTTAAGCAAACGTAGTACGTTATACAAAAGAGAACTATAGATCCATTTAAAGATTGAATTTTTTGGGTACCAGGGTTTGGATTTCACGTACCAGGAAGTCCATTTACTCTTATGATAGGGTCTAGGTGCATTACACAATTGAAACATCAAACTAAACTAAATCTAATTTTGCAAGGCAAAGAAATTGTAACATCAACTAGCCTTGTAGCAAACTTTTGCTCGACATGTCGCTAACATGAATACCCGGCTGTTTGCAGGGTTTATGAGAAGTAAAGTTAATCTTAGTTATCTAACGTTAAGTTTTATTTACTACCTGGTCCTTGATATTTCTTAACTCCATGTCCCAATCACTCAGGAAGCTCCTTTATTGAGACTGAGTGTAAAGTTAACTACATGTCACTCTGTAGCAGCTAGTTAGCCTAGCTTTAGCTTAGTTAGCTGATATGTGATGTGTTACACCCAGGTTACACCACAGTTGCACGAATATCGCGAGTGAAGGTAAAGAAACGCGATTTGGAGGCATATGCCATGCATTCCATAGTACACTTCCATAGAAATTAAATTAAATTTTTCTTTTACTCAAATACTAATTCTTTATGGACTGAAATCTTAAGGATGTTCACTTTAAGTAACTTACACAGTTGAGATACTTAACTTTTGTATTTTCATTGGAAGTATATACTTCTACTCTACAATTCAGAAAGAAATATTGTACTTTTTAATCTAATACATTTCTAATACTTCAACCGTTTTAATATAATATTAACAACAACAACAACAACAAAAATAACAATAATAATATACTTTATTTTGGCCTAAAAACACAAAGTGCTTTGACAGAATCACAAACAAATTAATACACATACACGCCATTATAGTGAAAGGGATACTTATAACGTTACTTTACAAGTGAAAAAATTTCACATTTAAATCACACGATGATCATGTAAAAGTATAATGCGTTTCAATAGATTAACTACCCAACGCTTCAAAAAGTTTAAATGAGCTACCTGAACTACAGCAATATAACTGCCAGCTGCTAACGCATTAATGCATCAATAATACAATAAAATCGTTTGAGAGGGTCAGGTTAGTTAGAGCAAGACCGTCAGCACCATAGACATATACATTTAAATGTCTCTGATCAACACCGCCTGACAAGCTGAAACCAGGGCAAAATTCTTTCTACAAACAGCGCACCCATTGACCAATCAGAACAGGTGTGTTGGTGCACATGCGCATTGAGTCTTAAACTTACAGTTACAGCTACGACTTTGGCAGTATTTGGCTTGATAACGTGCTACTTAGCTAGCTACCTTTAAATTGAGACATATTGAGTCCGTTGAAAAGCAGCTTTAATCGTCACAACCTGTAATCTAACACTCTTATAAAGTATACACAGGTAAGGCCGTTTTAATACTTTGAAAAGGGTCCGGGTAGCAGACCCAACAGGACTGCTAGCTAACTCACCATAGAAACTTGTTAGCTTTGTCACACTGTAGCTAAATTGACTGTGTTGGCGCGCCAGGGTTTATGTTATCGGGTTTGTTAGAAGGGTTTAAAGGTGATGAAGACGGCTCTGGTTCACATACATCGTTAGTTAGTTAGCGGCCAGGCTTGGTTTAATTTTTTAGCTAGGTTTGGTTCTACTGCAGCCACATCACCATGTAGCTAACGTTGAGTTATCAAGACGAGAGGTCAAACGTTGAACTTCAGGTTAGCTCTTTACTATTAACGTTACTTACTTTGGGAGTTTGTAAAATCAATTGACATTATTTAAAAATTGTCAGAGTATGTTGTAGTTGTATTATAAAGGACAACATGCTGTTCTTAATACGTGTTGCTGGAGTTTTTACCAATTAAGATTGCTTTTCCCACACTCTACTAGAGTAGGATATTTGACAGACATACCCTAGTTAAATTAACGGAATTTGGTCTACTGCCCATTTGTCAGGCAAGTTTAAGTTGTTAGTTGCTGAAATGTAACAGTGAATGGGATACACGGGAAACAAATATCTATCTAACAAATATCCGAGTTGTATGCATGTTCTATTATTTTAATTTCCTGGTTAGACAGAGCCAGAAATAACTCTTTTAACTTGTTTAACAGCTGAATGCTTATTGTGTTAAACATACAGTGACTTGCATACGTTAAACTAAAAATAAAAATAAAAAGGATATTTAGGAAATTCATCTGAATGTCTTAATTAAAAGAAATTAGGATAGTCAACTTTAGCATGGGTATGTAAACCTATGCAAGTCACTGTTGCAGAGTTGTAGACGAAGGTTTGATGTTTTTTGTGGAGTTGCTGAGTTCTCATTAAAAAAATTAGTAAGAATGTTGTTGCATTAATTCAGGACGAAGTTGTAGTTTGTCATGTAGGATTCTTGTTTAACATTTTGAATCAGTTTTCTTTGGCATTTTTGTGTTGAGATTTATGTTTTCTTTTGCATGGGCCAAACAAGCCTGCACGGGCCATCATTTGAGGGGTGTAACATTAGAGATAATTTGCCAGTTTGGGAGTTGTCATAGATTTAGTGATTGTAAAAACTGTTCTGTGCAGATTAAGCCTCTAACGTGTTTGATGAGGCCAAGGCTTTTTGGAGAAGTTGGATGATCCAATAATGTGGTTTCTAGGCTTACCAATTTTTAATGTACATGTACAACCTTGGCCAATCTAACTTTACAACATTTGGTAAAGTCTAAATGAATCATGTAGTTGATGACATCAATTTTATCTCCTGAACTTTACGCTGGTGCTGTCATTGAATCATGTTTAGCGTATTATATGGATTCAGTTTTATCAAATTCTTAGCCGCTGCTGGGAAACGTTGTCAGTCTAACTCTTTTTTTCACCACCTAAATATGGTTGCCCATGGTGTTGGACATGATAAGTCCTACGTTGTGAGTGATTGTGATCTGATCTGGTGAGATCACTTTTACCGTCCTCCAAAATGATGTGATTACTCTTTCATTTTATCTTCAAGTTAGTGAGTTTATGTTAGGAGGAAGTAAACCTGCAATCCCCTGGCTGCACAGGCTAAGATGAAATACTTCTTTGTGTTGAACCCTGCAACAACGCTGACTGAATAAACTGTTATTAGTAGGGTGTGTTTAACAGCGATGCCATTTAGTACATGGTGGTGTGTGACACGTGGTTGTTTGAGAGCTGTTTGGACTTGATTGAGTTCGGGAAAAATGATGGAATCCAACAGATGCACCTGATCCACCCGTCATCATCATGTATGTCTAAATGACAACAGTATTAAACTGTAGGATAATTTGTACTAGTTCAGGATCATTGCTGGCTTGGTTTTGATCATGTGTCTTAATGAGTTCCAATAACTGTACACAATAATATAATATTTGAAACCTTATTTTGTCCTATTATTAATGTGTTTATTTACTAACTGACAGCTGACTGCAGCCACATGAGGACACATGAGATTCTCAAAAGATGCAGTGTCCCGCGGCCAAGTGATATATAACTTTCTTTGGTATCTTTTTTTTGTGTGGAACGATCATTAGATTTTACAACACGTTTTTGAGTGTGGGTAAAGATTTAATATTTTTCAAGGTACGTCTAACTGCGCAGCTTGTCAACATGATCGTTTTTAGCCTCAATGGAAAAAGTTTCTGTTTAAACCTGAAAAAAGGAGCATGGATGGTTACAAGAGATGTGGACAATTGGTCATTTTTTGGTGTAGTAGAGAGTCATATAGATCAATGTATTGTTGGAAAAATTAGCAAGTTTCCTTATTTTGATAGTCTTAGTAAAAATAACTTCTTTTCTTGTGGAAAGGTTCATTCATTTTGACATATGCGATATTAGGGGTTCTTATACAAGAAACCGCTCATATTTTGCTGGTAACTGACATGATGATAATTGTTGCTACTAAACAATGTACCACCAAGACCCTTATTGCCTGTTACTTAGAGCATGTGGTAAGTTGTAAACCTGAGGAAGTGGCACTCTAATGGAAACTTTGACTGTTGGGAAAGCTGCTCTGTCTGCTGCCTCAGCTCGTCTTATACCTCACATGGTCGCATAGTCATGTGCTTTTTAGAGGAGCAACACTCTCTATCTCACCAAACGTGGTGTTATAAAATGCAGTTATCTGGATGGACTGAGGTCTTGTACTTCATTTTTCATGTGGTAAGTTTCGTTAAGAAGTGAGAGGAAGGATTCACGGGATTCATGGAACTGAAATGCCAGTGGTCAAGGTTTCCTGTTAATGCTTCTCTTTAATTTAGTCAGTGACCTCCCACATGCTGTTAATGTTGCTTAGTCATTTTTATGACTTGTGAATTCTGTTGCTATTAATGGTGGGGTGGGAGGGGGAGAACAACAAAGTGTTGCAGTCATGTCTTATGTTCAAGTTTTTTGTTCCTCATGTGAAAAGACCTGACGTCTCTTTAACAATCCAACAAAGGAACACAAAACAAGGCTTTTAAGCCTGTTAGTTTACAGAACAAAGTGTCACTTACGTGATAATTACTGTTTTACCCGCATGACGTTCATGCACCTTCAGAATATGTAACTGTTGTTGTCTTATTCCAGGGAGGCTGATACTCATCCCTCAAGTTCCCAGGGATCCTTCAGCCTGCCCTGATGAAGGCCGAGCAAGATGGAGACCTCCTCGAAGGTAACTGCTTAAGATAACAGAAACAGGACCGTCCCATTAGAGACACATCTGCCATGTTCTCCAACGTTAAACACTCTGGGCATTTGGTTCAGGCTGAAACACACTTTCTGTGTCAGTATGCATGTTGACGGAGCAGCTTCAAACAACATTTTTGTCTTGGATGTCATGTAACCACAGCGCCATGGTTTAACTTCTGAAACCTCATACTCAACATATTTACATAAAGGAAGATTTCTTTTCTTCATTCCTTGGAATTCTTTAAGAATCAATAATGCTTTTAATTTTCCTTGCTTCTTTTGTGAACTTTATCACTGCTTGTGTGATGCTGTGTGATTTGTTGAAGTGTAAAGGGCAGGTCCCTCTCTTTGCAGGTCAGTTATAGAAATGGGATGTTGTTGTGACATCTAATGACAAAAAAAGTGATGATTAAGGCACTGTTGTATAAAAGCCGAGTCACTGTTAGGGAACAGTGGACTTTGGGATCAGCAGTGACTTGGAGATGAAGGGAGGACAGAATGAAAAGTCCAATCTCAGTGAGTAGTACACATAGTTTACTGGTAAATATTAATTAGTCTTTTGTTTGTAATCCTTTTTCTTTGACTGTGTTCTTATAACAGATGTTGATGGACTCATTGGTTTTAAGATTTGAAGGATGTGGCCCAAATCCCAGATTATTATTGACTGAGTAAATACATAAACATTTAACTAATTCTCTTATGTAGCAGTTTTGAATGCGAGGTTGAATTGCTTTTTGCTTATCAGCAGTGAGGTTTTCAGAATGGTTGCTTCTGGTCATTAAACTGGCTCAAATGGCTTAATCTTTAAGTGTATTTAGTAAAGCTCCTTCACAGACATGTCTCCAATACTCTGAATAAAGATTTAATGTGGCTGTGCTTTGTTCTCAAGTTTTTTAAGAAAGCTGGTTTGTCTGGTTTGGATCATTTTTAGTGGCAGAGCTGTTGCTGTTCTGCATGTATCTGCTGTATCTCTGTTCAAACTTAAAATCTCACTGGTCTCTCTCTTTAATAGTCAGCCTAATAAAAAAAATAAAAAAAATCCGGTTTAGCGAATTACATTTTCTATCTCTTTTTTTTTTGCTCAAAGAGGAGAGTTTGGTTAAGGATTTTTTTGAAAAGCAACAAAGGTTGTAGTACCCAAAATATTAGTCATGTAGCACAGCAGATCTCTAGAAATGAGTCTTCATTTCTGTAATTATGAATAGTTTCATGGGGCAAATGTGCTTGTGATTTGTATCTGGCTACTTCAGGTTATCCTATTAAGTTGTTAATACATTGCAGTTACCATAATATACAATAAGGTGACTTAAATCATAACGCAGTGCCAACAGCACATTGTTGCAGTTATTGTGTCACATCCATGGGATTTTCACCCTTTGAATAAGTCCTTGAAAAGTTATCATAACTGATCAGAATGATGTTCATAACTGCAAGTAGGAGCCCCAGGTAAGAAAAATAAATAAATAAATAAGATGTTCCATAATGGCAGCTGCCTTGAGATACTGAAATTGTGGAATTGATGGTAAGAGGTATAAGTGTTCCAGCAGTGGATAACCTTTTCTCTGTTTACATTACTCTTACTCTTCTCTCATCACTCATTTTTTAGTTTTTCTCCTCTTTGGTTTTGTTAGAAGACTCCCCTCAGGAGAATGGAGTCCAGACTAATCCGTACAGCTCCATCTCTCCCCCGGGCTCACCAGTGGCCCAAGATGAACCCTTCTCCACATATTTTGAAGACAAGGTGGCCATTCCCGAGAATGTCAGCCAGGTACTGTCTCCCAGCCGCTGTTTTAAATTTTGGTTCTTTTGTAATCATTTACGGAGAGTAGTAGCTGGGTTTATCAATTTGAAAGATCAATTATAATCCTTTTACCCTTGTTGGACAGTTAGATTTGGGAATCAAAACACATTTCATTTTGGAATTGAAACAATACTATATTAATCAAATTACAAGATAGGTAATGATGAAATTTGGCTGTCCCTCTGTTCAGGTGTTCAGTTTCCGTAAACTCTGGGCCTTCACCGGACCGGGTTTTCTGATGAGCATTGCTTACTTGGATCCCGGGAACATTGAGTCTGACCTGCAGTCTGGAGCTAAAGCTGGCTTTAAGGTGATATATACAAACCATGTTAATCTAGACATCCAAACCAGACATGGCTGTTCTGCAAGTTTACTTTGGTGGGTAATGGGTGTGTCTAGGACAAAATGTGAACCATAATACAGTGGCATCTATTTTAGCTTTTTATTCTCTTCCTCCATATTTGAGGAAGTGGTTCTACAGGTCTTTGTTTTTCTCTTCACACCGATACATATCTTTCCCCCTTTTCCCTAATCGTGTCATTATTTTGATAAAAAATGGCCATACTTCCGGTCATATTCTGTCTGAGCACAGTGATAGTGTCTTAGAGGAGTGACACATAATGAGCTTGATCAAAATATTTCTCTAAGGAAAGGCATCTAGTGCATAAAGGTGTTATTGTTATTTCCATCATAAGTATATCCACTGTATTATTAAAAAGATATGGCAATTTTCATTTTTAACATGAGCAAGAATTTACACAGTTAGCTTTTATTTAAATCTGGCAGTCTGCACAAGTAAAACTCCCGTATTGGAAGTTGTATATAGTAGGATAGTATTACAAAAGTAGGAAATACTGAATATCCTTCTTTTTTTTTTTTTTTTTTATGTTTAGCTCCTATGGGTGCTCCTTGGAGCCACCATCATTGGGCTGCTGTTGCAGAGGTTAGCTGCACGCCTCGGGGTCGTCACTGGGATGCACCTGGCTGAAGTCTGCAACCGCCAATATCCCACAGTGAGCATTCTCTACGCTCATTACACATTAACTTCCCTTTTCTTATTGTACAATAACTTTTAATACTTGGGACCATATTTGTAAAATCTTTTTTTTCAGGTTCCTCGGGTCATCCTGTGGCTGATGGTGGAGCTGGCAATTATTGGCTCAGACATGCAGGAGGTCATTGGCTGTGCCATAGCTTTCAATCTTCTCTCTGTGGGCAGGTACTTCCTTCATTGGTTGGCCATGAAAAGTGACTGCAAACACTTTTAGAGATTTACAAAGTATATTTCTAATGACGGTGAGGACGGAGTTACTGTAGTTCTTCTCTTTCTCATCCAGGATTCCACTGTGGGCAGGAGTCCTCATCACCATCACAGACACATTTGTGTTCCTCTTTCTAGATAAATATGGTACGGATACAACCTCACTTCCTTATCAATCAATGTCTAAAGAAGCTGTGCATCTCAGCGTTGATACAGTTTGTATCTCCTTTTAGGCTTGAGGAAACTTGAAGCTTTCTTTGGCTTCCTCATCACAGTAATGGCTCTGAGCTTTGGTTACGAGGTAATTGGACCTTGCAATTTCCGATATAATTCAAGTGTTTTTTAACAGTTGACAGTTTTTGCCAAGACGTTTATGACACCATGACATGTTTGACTCTGTCTTGCCTTTCTGTAGTATGTGCTGGTAAGTCCAGACCAAGGGGAGCTGCTGAAGGGGATGTTTGTGCCGTACTGTGCCGGCTGTGGGCCTGTGCAGTTGGAGCAGGCGGTGGGAATTGTAGGCGCAGTCATCATGCCCCACAACATCTACCTGCACTCAGCGCTGGTCAAGGTTAAAAAACATATAAGAACTTGTCACTGACTCTAAGAGACTCTACACTATAAGCTCTGCAATATAAATGCAGTTTTAAAACAATGTCAAAGCAGACTTCGGGTGTGTTTGATGAAATTTGAGAGTTTTTTCTGTTTACCTCCTTATGTACCAGTCTCGGGACATTGATCGCAAAAATAAGAAAGAAGTAAAGGAAGCAAACAAGTACTACTTCATTGAGTCTTCTGTCGCTCTCTTCATCTCCTTCCTCATCAACGTCTTTGTTGTAGCAGTCTTTGCTCAGGCGTTCTACGGGAAAACCAATATTGAAATGGTGAGTGTACACTACAGTATTAAGAATCCATTCCTCTTTACTGATGAAGCCTGTGTGTTTCATATGGAAACACAGTGGAATAATTGTTCTCTAATAAGTACTGCTGACACGCAGTGTCCAGAGCTTTAGGTTGTGGTTTATTATGTGCGTGTGTCCCTGGTTGCAGAATAAAGAGTGCAATGAAACCGGCAGCCCTCACTCAGATCTCTTCCCTCTCAACAACGGCACACTGGAGGTGGATATCTACAAAGGGGTATGTTTAGTCATCACCACAACAACAATAAATCACAGTTGTATTGATGTCGGAGGACGTATAAGATTACTTCCAGTTAGTATTTTCACTTCCTGTTGATATATTTATTTTAGTACTTAGTACTATTTCTATACTATTCATACAATTAGTTATGTAGTATAGAAAAGAGACAAAGCACATGTACCTGTTACCCTTTAATGGCAGACATTTGAGCTGTGTCCAAGCTACATACTAATTGTATGCAGTGTACAGTATGTTATACACTGATCTGTATTGTGCTGTTAGTATACATTAAATCAACATACTTAACCATTTTATGGTATTTTATTTTACAAGAAATTATGCAATATGTGCATAGTTGGGGTTGCTGAGATACTCTGGAAAATTAAGATAATTAACAAAGATGTTTTTACATTTAAAGATTTTTTAAATTAAATAAATTCAAGTGCATATCATGTATGGCACAATAATGTAGGATATTCTGGTAAAATCAAGAGACGGAAGCTTAACTTTTTGTCAAATTTTACTCTACCATCATCACTACATAAAGAATATGTCGATGAAATGAGACTTATGTTCTACTATTCTCTACTCTGCTACTCTCATGCTGCCTTCCTCTCTGTAAAAGGAAAAAATAATTAATATTCCTTACCGACTTTTACTTCTTGAACACCGTTCCCCTTCCCGCATTTCAACCACTGATGATAGATAATTTATTTCTCTGTGGGTATGTCTGTTTGTTCAGGGAGTGGTCCTGGGCTGTGTCTTTGGGCCTGCAGCCCTCTACATCTGGGCAATAGGGATCCTGGCAGCTGGACAGAGTTCCACCATGACAGGCACTTATTCTGGGCAGTTTGTCATGGAGGTAAGAGTTCCTATTGGCTGTATACCTGGAAATGGGTAAACATTAAAACAAATAAATGTGTGAGTGCTCATATTTTTTATTCTGTGTTTGCAAAGGGTTTCCTGAACCTACGATGGTCCCGTTTTGCTCGGGTGTTGCTGACCCGCTCCATCGCCATCATCCCTACGCTGCTGGTAGCCGTTTTTCAGGATGTTCAGCATTTGACAGGGATGAACGACTTCCTCAATGTGCTTCAAAGCATGCAGGTCAGGAAGAATCATATAAGAAAAACCTCACAATTAATTCTATCAAAAGATCTATAACATTAACCTTCTCTTACTCTGTCCTATTGTGTTTTACACAAAACTGTAAAAATATTGACTATAACTTTCCATTCAACAGCTACCATTTGCTTTGATCCCAATTCTGACCTTCACCAGTTTGACATCCATAATGAATGACTTTGCAAACGGAATGTGAGTGAAATATATACTTTCTTTCTTTATCATTCATTCCTGACTTTGTTTTTTCAAGATGTGTTTTAGAATCAAAGTCAATTCAAGTTGAAACTAAGAAAATGTAAGACGTGATCTCTTTTGGTTTGACAGCCAGTGAATTTCTTTGTGTTATTCATCAACAAATCAAATGCAAACTTGTTTGCTCAATGTGACCCGCTATACAGTTATCCTGGATGAATTTAGTTTTGACTTGATTGCACAGAAGCAGAGGCGCCTAAATTACCATCCAGGCCTGGATTTAATAATCTTTGATCCTTTTCTGTTCACTCAACAGATTTTTTTACTTTCCTGCATTAAAATACAACGGGTGCATGTTGCTGTTCGTAAAGCACTGTTATTATTTAAAGTTGGCCATTATTTTTTAAATAATTATTCACGTGACAGTCATTGTTACCGTTATATTTCTGTATTGAAAACTGCTTGTTAGAAGTTTGAATATATTACGGAGATAATAATACAATTTAATTGCAGACACAAGTCCATAGAACACATTATACAGTACAATTAGAAAAGGCTGATTTAAATGTGTGAAGGACAATATATAAAATGCTATCCACGTGTTAGTTGTTCTAGGTCAAGCCTAGCTTTATCAGTTAACCTGGATTTATAAATTCTACTTTTGTGAAATACCCCCCTGATTGACTCCGTTCCAAACAAGTTTATTTTGAACTACAATGTTTAGTTTGAGAAAGAACATAGTTTCTCAATGGTCTAAATAAACTACCTGTTTCTTTAGGGTGTGGAAGATTTCCGGTGGCGTTGTCATCCTGTTGGTTTGTGCAATCAACATGTACTTTGTGGTGGTTTACGTGACGGCGCTGAACAGTGTGCTGCTCTATGTTTTCGCTGCTCTGCTCTCTGTAGCCTATCTGTGCTTTGTATGCTACCTGGTGAGTATTACTGCAACACTACATTCATGTACTTGAGTTCATTTTTTAGCCTTTTTTTAAAATGCAGATAATGAATCTCTGACAAAGTACAGTAGCATAAATGTTTTACTAAGTTTAAATTAGTTTGTCGATTTTCTGATGCATAATAGAATTTGTTTGCATGACGATGGAGTAAACTTAGATTTGATTTTGAAAGTAGACTGCGTTTAGTGTATTTAGGTCTTCTCTCTCACTGTTGTTTTAGTTATTAAAATGCATAAGTGTGACCTCTCTCCTGTGTTGATGTCTGCAGGCATGGCACTGTTTGGTTGCCTTGGGGGTTTCCTGTCTGGACTTTGGCAGCAGGGTAAGCAATCGACCTGCTGTGCTCATAGAGGAGCAGTCTGAGTACGACTCCTAGAGCCGAACAGGACAGTTACCACCAGCATTCCTCTTTCCCCTTGGAGACACTGAGCCCTGTGCACAAACAAGACTTTTCTAGATTGTGTAGGATCTTGAAAGCACATTATCTGCTACTGTCACCTGTTTATTTTGTGTTGGGCTGGGTATCAGAATTTGGTGCTATTTAGGCAACCAATTAACCAAGTTGATAGTAAACCAGCACAGAATTTGTTTTTGAAAAATTGTTTGATTACAAAGACTTTTACGGACATGTGTATACATCGTTTGGCAAATCAATTAGTTTTACAATCCTCAAAGGCAAAAACTATCTTCAGCTTTACTTGGAAAGCAGCATACTGTGAAATGAGTAGTTTATACGACTTGTAGCTCTATGGATTAATAACTCAAGGATCTGTATCTTGAAACCAGGTTTTAGAGTTTTATAAAATGCTTTCTACACTTTAAAAAAAGAAATAGCAGCTCAGCTTGTATTTTCACCACATCTTTGGGAAAGACATTCCCGACAGTTTTCACACACTGGTCATCATGAGGAGAATGACAGAGGATAGCAATTAAAAGTTAGATTCTACGAGTCATAAAATCGAGTCGTGCCACGAGTTGGGTTTAACTTGACATTTCCCTGCCTGTGGGAATAGCAAAGCATGACAGAGGAAACGCACAATATAACTACACAAGACTCCTTGAAAACCAATAGTTTGGTTATTATTCAAATAATAACTAAACTATCAGTATTTTTTGATATGTATATATAAAAGTGAAAGTTTGATTACATAAATACAACATAATATATGCATTGTATGAAAGATCCAACGTTTGCAGTACAATAATGGCCGCTGTGTTTCTGCCCAGTGTGCTGTGGAGGTTAGAATGAAGCCTTTTCTTTCACATTTTCCATTGTTTCCATTAAGTAAGAACTGACTTAACAATCACCTAAAGTAGTGTTTTTTTTTCTTCTCATTACTGGTTATTTCTCTTGTTCCCTACAGCATGTACTTATGCTATCTGTACCATGTTCTCTGTGAGCACCCCCCCCCACACCCCAGTGTCCAAGTGGAAGGAGGCGAGGCTCATTAATGATTGCCACTCAGTCTACCTCAACATACTCATCTCATTTAGGTGTACCGTCTCTGTAGCAGTTTGATTCACTGGCATTTTGCATCTAACATTTTAATAGTAATTCATAGTTTTAAGAGAATATAATTAGATTATCACATAATTCACAGGACAGTTATGTTAAACCTATCAAAATCACTATACTATATCTAGCCCCTTATTGTGTGTGGGGAAAAAAAAAACATATATCTGTCTTACATGTCAAAGAAGCTTAAGTGGCAAGTTTTGGTATCATGCACAAATTATGCATGTACTTCATTTGTCACATCCCAGTCTCTTTGTTCTGCACAAGTACAGAGTAGACATCTGGTTATTAAAACCAAGTCTGTGAGTGAGGGATTTCTATGTAAATTTTGATATGAGGCAAAGTCTGTTAGAGTTTACTTGGTCATGAGAACTATTGTGTTAATGTGATCTAGACCAAACTGGTCCATGACATTTAAAAGACTCCATTCAAACTAGTAACACTTTATATGACTACAGCCTTCTCCTCTTTTAGTGCCTAAATAATTAGGATGCCAGTGACTCTGCTTGATCAACACATTAAAGTGAGCTTATCAGTGAAATAAAATTGAGTGTGAAGGAAGATAAGTTTTTAGCACTGTGCAGTTGATACAGATGTTGTTTCAACCCTTCTTGACTGTGAGTTTAGGTGTTGGATAAAGAAAAAAATCCATAGAAGTGTTGATTTT
Source organism: Etheostoma cragini (assembly GCF_013103735.1). NCBI lineage: Eukaryota > Metazoa > Chordata > Actinopteri > Perciformes > Percidae > Etheostoma > Etheostoma cragini. Next base: position 11,853,005 of record NC_048410.1, on the reverse strand, counting down.
TTTTTTCTTCAGTGAAACCATGATAAACCTTTACTCTACATTTTATTTAGTATTGTTTGTCTGTGGAGAAAAGCTTCATAGAAATGTGTTGTATAATGTCATGTTGCGATACATAGTGGTATAATTTGAAAACTTTGTGACTTATTTAATCTGCTGTGCAGAGAAGGAAATGAATTCAAGTAATGTGGTAGCTTCGAAATACTGTTGTAGTTGTACTATTGTTATTTTCATGACAAAGCTGTGTTCAAAGGAGAACTGAAAACAAATAAAGAGGAAGTCGAGATTACTTATGTAGCCCAAAATCACAAGTTTGTCTCAGAGGGATTTACAGTCTGTAATCTATCTTTAATCCCTCAAAAGCAGTGATTCTGTGAATTAGATTTAAAAAATGCTACATCTTCGGTTTAAAAACAGGTGAAATCGGATTAATTTGAATATAGAAAATGTTTGTGCTAATTCTGGTGCATCTGGTGTTAATGAAGCTACCTTGTGCCCAGCGCTGTGCACTGATTTATTTAAGACTTCAGAAATGTTTTTGTCCTCCCTTCTCAACATTGTTAGTTTATTCCTAGAGAAAAGAAACCGAGATACACTTAAAATAAACTATTACTATTAACTGTAGATTCACTGGACGCTTAAAACATAGCTTGTTTCCCTAAAACAATAGACATATTAAATAAAACAATGCAAAGAGAATTAAAACTTGTTATTAAAATGAATTATTCGTATTTAAATGTGAGATAAGTGCCATCATTTCTACTATCAGGTGTCGTAGATTACAGCACAGTCTGCCTTCACACAGCTTTGTGTCAGTCTAACGTGGCTAAACGCAAGTCTAGCAGCAGCAGTTTGATGTGGAAATTAATAAATGAACAGCGCAGCAGCTTTCCTTTTGGTCTAATCCAAGTACTGTGTGGCATACAGTTCATGTGATCACATTCACGATCTCAGGTTCTTTCAGTACTCGATTGTTAATGTTTGGCCTGTGATGAATCAAGTACAGATTCCGAGTTCTCAAAAAAGTTTCTCAAGGTTTTCAGGCTTCTGTGACTTCAAAAAGTGTCACATGAATATCTCACAGGCAAAAACACAAAAACAAAAACATGACAAAGGCACATTTAAACTGTTACACAGAAACCTTCAATGCAGTTAAGTGTAAAGTGCCTGTCCTTGCTACTGGATGAAGCACCCCATGTGTTGAAAATAAATGGGAAATAATGGCTATATGGACATTTGTTGGCGTCTTCTGTCTGAATATCTAAAGGATTCATGCATTGTTTCAACTGTTTTTAAACAAACTGAATAATATTATTACATTATATTAGAAGGTAATAAAAAAGGACAATTTTCTAAAAAATGACTAGAGAATTATCTTAAGATGGAAGTTTTCTCATGAAAATGTTTTTGTGATAAAATTTATTTTGATGTATTCAAGGAACAAACAATTACAAACAGTACACTGAGACGGAGAAAGCGTCCCATGAAAATAACAATGTTAAAATATGGTAATGGTTTCTGTTCTGTGACTGTGTAACTTGCCTTGCTGTACATTCTGCTGTAATGTAAAATATGCAAGATGTGTTGGACACACATTCCTCTTTCCTGGATTAAAGGATCATAGGCCAAATTGTTCTTTGTTTTTACTTGTTATAGCCAGGGTTGATAGAACATTATGGTAGGCAATAAAAATTCATTTTTGCATTTACAAATTTACAGTGTGAGCTGATTGAACCATATTCACAAATGATCAAAAACCAGCACTGATTGTGATCTTTTCCTCTTATTAGTATGGCCTGAGAAAAGCTAGCATGTATATGTATGTACATGTATAATGAGCTGCAGTAACACTGATGCCTTAAAGGGCCATAATAAGCACAATGTGTGTAGCTAGCATCTAGTTGTTTTTTTCTTCTTCAGGTAAGTAGAGTAGGGTCAGAGTATTTTCTTAATTTTTATAAATCATAGTTTACACTTTTGCTATGAAACTTTGAGAATCAGGTGTAATCATTTTAAATTGTGGCAAAATCATATGAATGATTTTCTTTTACAATTCAGGTTGTCCTCATTAATGATAAAATGATGCTAAGCTGATTCATGTGATGAGTTAGCCGTCCGTTTACAGCAATCTCCTCACTGATAAAATCTCTTCTCTCTTTCAGATGCAACTGTCACATCAAACAGATGGTTACCTAATGAGTGACATGGATACTGATAGTCTGTTTGAGAGATAGGAGGACTCATCGTGAGCGGATGTTGAACTGATGACCCGACAGAAGTGTGGGAAAACTGAAGCTTGGCCAATAAGTGTTTGTCGTCACCTCTCTGTGCCTAACAGGTTTTTAAAGTTTCCTTACAGTACACAGTGTGGTACACCAGCCACTTTCTAATCCAATGATGGATGTTTTCCACTGCAAAGGTCTCAGCAACCTTAGCTAAATAATGTTTATGTAAATAATGGTTAAAAATGTTTAAAGGATTTAGGTCCTAAAGATCCTGTGACAGTAAACTACTTCAGGTTTTTGACAAAACAAGCAACTTAAGGTCCAATGTGTCATGTTTGCCAACCAGACACTACTGTGATGAGATTATTGCTTTCCATTTAGAAATCACACAATAATTATCTCACTATTCCACATCCTTGAGATGCCAGTCTTGAGTTCAGAGACATGGTGGGTTGTTTTTAACCGGTGCTGCACTTAAGATGCTATGGACCTCCAACATGGCCACCAGGCTGCAAAATTCATCTAATTTATTTTCCACCTTCCATCTTCCACTTCTTTTGGTTTGGTTTAGGTGACATGACATAAAACAAAATCAGATTTTGCCATTATCACACATCCTCACAAAGTGAGAACAAGATAAATGTCAGATTTAAATGTTGTATGATTTATTCATAAAATGGAAAAGTCAAACACCAATGTTGCAGCATTGTATTAACAATTCTTTTATGCATTTTGGTGGGGACTGAACAGCTTTCCTTTATTTTATTTTTTATATTCCAATAAAATCTCTAGGGATTTAAAACATTCACATATGTAAAAATAAGACACCAGTTTTTAAATAATAAATTAGATATAACTATACTATTTCAGAAATATACAATATATTTTTGTGTGGTAAGTCACAATTCTTATACAATATAAAAGAGAATGACAGTTTTATGTCATTTTATGGTCAGTTATAGATCTATTTTAGATTCTAGGAATTTCTGTTCTAGGAGATAAGGTCTGTACAGTACATATTGTTTTTTATTTCCAAGTCCAGTCATGAAAAATTGCTTATTGTAAATTATTAAATTATAGCCACCATGTGTAGGGATTTCAAACTCTATCTCAGTGGTCGTTGGTAGTATCGTATCTAAAAAAAGACACTGGCAGCAGACACTTATATAGACATTCCATCTAATTTATTTATGAGTTTTAGTTCATATATTTGCAGTAGAAATTTCATATAATTGATCAGTGAATGCAGTTTGATCCACTGAGGGATAATAATAAGTGATAAAAGTGATAATTTTGTATATTCTATTATTTCTATTCTCATTTAAGCTTAGGTCAGTTATTTTTTAGATTTTTTTATTTATGTGTAGGTAATATATTTTTTATAGATGCTTCTTTGGTTATTATGGAGTTTTAGTAGATGTTTAATTTGGTTTAAAATGTTTTAATTTTGTTACATCAGCAGCTAGTCTTTATTGAGCCAAATTTGTTCCGGGTGTAGTGTGTGCAAAAAAGAATCAATGAATGAAAGAAAATTATGGCATATAATTTCTGAAAAGAATAGGGAAGAAAAAGTTAGACTCTGGTGCATATAAAACGGTAAATATGCAAGGAATGTGTTGTATCACAGGTAACAGCAAGGGACGTGTTTAATGAATCTCAGTGCTCCTCGTATCCTGGCACAAGATAGTTTTGGTACTTGACTGCGGTTTACCGGAAGATTCATGGGAGTTTGTAATTGTACAAAAAAAGAATTAGTTTGACTGTTTCAAATTTGGGAGACCAGTGTTATTTTAGCAACAGAGTGCTTATACGTATGACAAATGCCTCTTTTTTTTTGTTGCAGAAAATAAAACAAGTAAAAAGAGTACAGAGAAGCCACTAGAGAAGGAGACAGAAAATTATATGAAATAATAATGCCAAACCACAAGAGAATCTGTCATGAAAACACACTTCAGAGGTATCATTGTGCACTGCTGGTGCTGTCCAAATACCCAAAAAAATACTACTTACCAAATACTAAACTGCACTTGTATGTTAGAACTGCTGTGTAGACACAGCACAGTGCCACATGCATTCACCACTGTGCCTCATTTCTAAGATCTCCAGCACACTATTCAGTAAATAGGATTACAAGCCAATACAAAAATCTCCCAGTATTGTAGCTGGTAGGGTTGGGTGTAGAGATATTACATTTTTTTGAAAGTCTAAAATATTTTCAAATTTGTTTTCTTTTAGCCAATGTGTTTTGCATTTGCCATTATACTTTCTGAAAGGAAAGACTAATCATTTTCTTAGGAAATATATAATGTATATTTTTCCCCCAATAATAGGTTGCATAAAATGATTAACTTATGTGACCAATTCCAAGTTTGAAATGACATGTCATGCCAAAAAAAACAAATATTTTTGCAAAAAAACTTTTTTTAGTAATTTCACTCCTGCAAAAAACACTTTAAAATAAATAAGTAAACCAGCACTTGATTACAAAAATAATGGGCCACAGTGTAATTTAAAGCATAAAGGTTGATATTGTAAGCTGTATACAATAGTTTGACATTATGGAGGACCATTGACACAGCTGTAATACCTAGTGGTTAGCAAATGACGTTAGGAGGACTCAACATTCATTCAACATATCTTCGAGACGGAGAAGTGCATTTGGTCAAAGAATGTCAGTCACGTGGGACACGTACGTGACCTGGCTGTGTCATAATCTAGCTTCTAGTGAAATTTATTGAAAACATGGCTCTGCCCTCAGTTAAACCATATTTTGTATTGCTAACTGTGTCATGTGTTACATGTAGATTAGTATTTTAAATGTCTGGAGTGTCTTTTAAAGTATGTTTGGATTGTCAGACTATTTTCTGGTTTGATTTAATTGTATGGTATGATACAGTATGCTTAGTAGCTTAGCTTAGTATTAGCTAAGACTGTACTGAAAGTGTTTATTCCTGTTTTTGTTTTTTTTAAGTTTTCATTTTTCAAGAGCTGTTGTTTTAGACAATCTGCCATTTCTGTTATATGTGTGAATATTGTTTTGTCTTGTTGAATAAAAAAAAAAGGAACAATACTTATAAAATAAATAAAATATATCTTTGTTTCCAAATCTAATGTTTCTTCTTTTAGTAAAAAAAATAAGACAAGAATTCATTACTGGGGTGTACATTGGATCGTATTCATAAAGATCTAATAGAAAAACACAGAAAGCAGAATGAATTACACTCAGCTGCTCCTTATTGTGTATCCCCACGAACAGAATCAGCATCTTGCTATAGACCATTTTCAATTTCATACATCTGCTTTGTTGAGAAATTCACCACTGTCTCAATTGTTGTTGTTCTCTTTTTGGCATTTCTGTCACAGATTTAAAAACACCTTGTGGCTTCTTCTTCATGTATCTTTCTATGTCCTTTTATTCTTTCTCTGATCTTGACCTCTGTGCTGTGGTATTGCTTACCAGAAAGAGCCAATATCATGTCAGACTCACTCATCTATTGTTCTCTTATTTACCAACAATATCGAAATAATAATAATAAAATACTTCTTTACTACCTTAACTTAACAATTATATATTTTTTGACGTCAAAGTTTTAGTATTATAGCCCAAGTAGTTTTCTGTTTAGCACGAACAATGTCATTTCCATCACAACCTGTCTTTGCCACCACAACGACCACTGTGGTGGAAATGACATTCTCCTTTCCCTCTAAAATCTCATGCTATGTTAGCTTGCAAATATTTGTTTTAGAGGTAGCATTAAATACACACAAATTACACATTATTAAGTTAATTGGATCCCGTTATTTTTACGTCCATGTTAAATATGAGTAGTGGTAACCCTTTCATCCAGCCATTACACTTTTGAGTTTATTATTTTTGTGATCAATTCATTTTTTAGACATTTAGAAATTATAAACAAGTGATAAACAATACACTGCAACTGCACGTGTCCCAGGGCCCAAAAAAAACAGACACAAGACAAGGGACCATGCACCTGTGCAAGTTAAATCAGGCTGGAGATTCAGCGAGGCCCAGCCAAGTGTTCAGAGTCCTTCTTGGGGAAGGAAAGGGTCCGTGCACGGATAGATAGGTCATGAGGTGGTTTCCAACGGGTTGCAATCATCCTCTTTGCAGCTGTAAGTCCAGCCAATAACACTATGGGGTTTCTGTTTCTATGGTTACTAAGTAGGCCTAGGCCTAAACCTAAAACAACAGATCCCAAGATTCTGTTGTTGTTCTTTAAATCTACATTGTTTAAATATTTAATTTAGAATTAAACGAGGTTAAAGATAAAGTCTGGCTTAGGGACAGAGGAAAAACAATAAAAACCATGCATAAAAGGCCTCATATTATTAAATGAATGATTGGGCCATGACACTTTTTTTTCTAAGTTCCCGTTAGGGTGAAGTAAGTGTGACAAAAAAAAAGAACAAATGTTTTTTAAGTTTTTATTATTTCATAAAAGGACAAGAAAAGTAGGCTACCATAGTTAAAGACTTACCCAAAAGCCGACTCGACTCGCCTCGACAACGTTAAACGGGAGGAACGAAGCCGTTGGCATCTTCCCGGCCACGCGAGGGCGCCGTCTGGAGCTCGGCTCCATCCTGTCCAGCAGCTCCGTGCCTACGTCACCAAATTCCACCGAATGCAATGGAACAACGAAACAGCGTGTAAAAGCGTAAAGGTGGTCTCAGAAAACACTGCCAGAAATTTGTAAGTTGAATGAAAATGTAACAATACGTGTTTTTTTGTGTTTGAATTGTTCGCTGGTTCATGGTTATCGGACATTGTTGTAGCTAGCAGTGGCTGAGAGGTTACCAGGGGCTAACTTCTTAAAGAGTCACTTGAGTGTTTCTTTTGCCGGTTGATGTGTCAGCTTTTGTTGTGGTGAAATCTGGGTTTAGATGCAAGATGAGGGAAGCGGCCGTTCTGCTCACACCATGTGTGGTTCTGTGTCTCCTTCTGAGCTTCAGCCAGGCAGCCAGACAAGGACAGGACATCAGATGTGGAGGTATGTAACTTAGGCTACTGTACGTCTGCATGTTAAGTCGCTCGCCATACGCTTTGTTCAGGACAGACAAGTCCTAATGCGTGGTCTCCTTCTGCTCACTGCAGCTTGCAGGGCTCTAGTAGATGAGATGGAGTGGGCCATCTCCCAAATAGATCCTCGGAAAATGATCCAGACGGGATCCTTCAGGATCAACCCGGACGGCAGCCAGTCCATCAGAGAGGTGAGGCTGCAGCACAGCCACGTAGTAATGTGTCCACCCCACTTATAGGCTGTACCACTTTACTACTGTAGTGCTGCACATGTTTGTTTGATTTAAGCAGTTATCAACTGTTTCTCAACTGTTACACTGAGATGCTACGTACCTAACTAAATAGACTTAGACAACGATTGGACAACTATTTTGATACATTATCAATCGTTTAAGTGATCATCTCTGGTTCTAGCGTCTCAAATTTATGTGTCGTATATGATGATGATGAACTGAATAGGTTTGGATTTGAGACTATTGGTCAGTCATCAAAAGACACTTGATGGGATCCCCCTGTACTCTGGGAAATTGGCATAGGTCTTGGGTGAGAGTAGAGGACTTCATATATTATTACTGCATTTTTAGAGAAACCTCACATCTTTTTAAATTAAGAGTTTTTCATGGCTTTTGATGCCAACAGGTTCCTCTGGCTCGCTCAGAGGGAAACCTCCTTGAGCTGATGGAGAATGTGTGTGAGAGGATGGGGGACTATGGCGAGCGCACAGACTCTTCGACAAACAGGAAGTCCTATATTAGGATAAAATCTCGGAGCGGTGAGGCCATGGACCTCTCAGAGGCCACGCTGGATTCAAGAGTTACCGGCAGTTTAAAATTTGCAGTGAGTACAAAATTTCCATAAAATGCATTATAATATGTTTAAATGGTCTTTCATTTCTGTTTTCTGTTATGCTTTTATTGTTGATGATGATGATGATGATAATATATAGGAATATTTTTCTTGCAACCCACACCCCAAAATCTTGTGACTTATACTGTGAATCGTGCAGCTCGTAACATTTTTTAAAAAACTTTTTTTCCAGTGTGAAACAATTGTTGAGCAGCATGAAGATGAAGTCATTGAATTCTTTGCTCAGGAGACAGATAATGTCAAAGACAAACTCTGCAGCAAGAGGACAGGTAAGTTTTTGACTTAACATGTGTGATTTTTATTTATTTTTCATCCTTAGTTTTACACATTTCTGTTATTTTGTTTCACTGAAGCACCAGCGGCTGTACTTAATTTGTTTTCCTGTTCTGTGTGCTCTGCAGACCTATGTGACCATGCTCTGAATGTGCCGCACGACGAACTTTGATATCATCCCGCCATGGGTGCCATCTGTCCTCAGCTGAAATGGAGACGTTGGGTGATGTTTTCAGTTGTCTCTTATCACCGGTTTACGCCATGGCAGTGGTGGAAGATGTGTACACATTTCTATGCGAGATAATAGAAAATCAACCTGAAAATAAAAGTGTTATTTCTGTGTTCTGTGACAATTTAAGGACCAGTTTGCCATTTTATTTTGCTGTATTTCTTTGGACCATCTTGTCACCTCTTTATAAACTTTAAGTTATTATACTTTTCAATAATCTGTGTTTCATATGGAGGCTCTAGCTTTCAGATGCTGTTCATCAGAAAAAACTGAAACTGTGAAACTGCAAAAATTAAGTTATACTTCCCAGTACGTATTGGATTTTTTTACATACTTTAAAGTATCAAGACTAAAGTTCTGTTTTCTTCAGCCAGTAAAACTGAACTCCAGTGTAAGTCCACCGGAGTGTGCTGTAGTCCACACAATGATTGTTGAATGAAAGCATCATACTCCTAGAAAGTCTTCATGCTGTACTGTCATTGTAGATTAAAAGTATTTTTGGTATTTTTACTTTTTCTTTTAAATTAACTTTCTGTCTCATTTGAACATTCTGATATTTTCTTATATATTATATATATATATATATACATGTAAGTTCTCTGCATCTGTTTTGTCTTTAATCGTTGGAAATATACTTGACATGAGTTTACTTTCTAATTTCTAAACTATCAAATTGGTTAATTCTTAATAATATTTCTCTTACTCCATAGAATAATTTAAATGGCTCTTGTTGACTGTTCTGATAGCATCCAAATTATTATGAAAAGCAAACATTCTGGTAATAGTCTGATAATAATGATTTAAGATCAGCCTTAATGTTTTCACGTACTGTAGGCAGTTTGTTGGATGTTTATATAACTTTTTCAATGTATTGTTGGACAAATTTCTTTGAGAATTATTTTTATCACTGCTGTAATGCGTAAATACTGACACATTTCACTGAAATTGTATTTTTATATGATTTCACACTACGTATCTATAAATAAATTGATAAAGATGAGAGGACACTTATAGCCAATACTTTACTACGTAACCGTTGTATTTAAAATAATGGACTGCTGACAAACAAGAAAATACTGAAATGTATGATTTTTCTCAACATTTATATCATCACTAGAGAACGTTTTTTAGACTCCTTCTGGTTGACAATGTACATTTACTAGCTGTTCTGGAGCTTTCAGCTGTATCATGCAATCCTCTTCAGCAGATGGAGGTTGTACATTTTTCTTAAGGCCTTATTGCCGTTTATCCTCTTTTAATAAAGAACAATGGCTTGATTTTAGCCAGAAATATCATCAAACCATGAATCAATCCAAATATTCAAATATTTTAATACATGGACTTTCATAATTTCACAGCCACATACAGTATCAACCTTAAACACTCTGTGGAAAAAGCAGATACATAGATTTCAAGAAAAGTATGTAAGATCTGCTTTACAAGAATAAATCTGTCAAACAGATGGTTTGGCTATGTTAGATGTCAAATTGCTACATTTCTATAACAGGAAATGAATCATCACTTACCCATCAAAAATAACAGCTCTAGGATTAGACTAAAACTAAAAGATACATAAAAAATCTGCTACAAAATGTTATTGAGGAAAATACTTTCATTCCTTATTAGGCACAATTCAAATGTAGATAGTAGGCCTACTGAGTTGTTAGATGTTTAACTCAACATCATACTAGCGCTCCTTGTTTATCCAGTTATTTTAAAGACATACTTTCAATCATCCTTTAATCGGAGACCTCTGAGGGCACGGAAACCACCTCCTCTTCTTCTTGCTTTGCTTCTGTCATTTCCACTGCCTGCATTGTTGTATTCACCATCTCAACCAGGCACTCCTCCCTCTGACTAGACTTATTTGTTACACTCTTGTCGGCATCATTATTTCCCTCTTCCTTAGCTGCAGTCTCATCTTTTACTTTAGCAGAGAAGCATCGCTCCCCCTCAGCCTTGCTCTCCATTCTGAAATCAGGTGGCGATTCTTCAACCTCGTCCTCATCTGCTACAATAACGGTGTCCCCAGAGCCTTGGCTGCAGGTGCTGCTGCATGACTGTGTGTCTTCTTCAGCATGTAAAGGCTCTTCATGGCATTAATCCGCCTGGATTTGTCCCACCTCTACATCCACAACACTTCTTTCTGTTGAAACTTCCTGTTGCCCCGCTCCGTCAAAGTCTATCCTATTAGAATGTATGCCGACTATCACATCCAAGTCCTCCACTACACTCTCTGGATCCCACAGCTCACTCACTTCCTCTTCCTCATTCTCAGAGTCAGGCGCTGTATGTTTCCTAATGCGATTAACTGCATCCCACAGGTTCTTGGGATACTGGGGCTCTTCTTTGATGGTCAGGTCAGGGTCAACACTTCCACTTCCCTCTTGTAGAGGAGGAGTTGAAGGCAGCTCTGTGGAGGAATCCGTGCTAAAGGGATATGAGAACTGAAGGGGTTCTTCACAAGAGTCCATATGAAGAGGAGGAGGGACAGTTTTTGGGATGCCAGCAGCCGGAGCAGCATCAGGATTTAGAGCTGGGAGACGGACTGAGTCCATTTCCAAAATAGTAACAAGCTCTGCATCTGACTCATTTGATGTGTCTTGCCAAGAAGAAAGCTTGGAGGGTGAGAGCACATCTGGTGATTGAGACACCTGGCAGTCTGAATCTGAAGTTGAGGGAGGAGAAGAGTTAGAGGTTTCAGTCTGTGGTTCAATGTCCTGCAAAATGTTGATATCTATTTGAGTTTGAGAGTCTGTAGCATTTTCTGTGGATAGTGTCTGCTCTATAAAACCTGTAGGCTCCTCATCAGCTTCTTTTTGTGATTGCTCCTCTGTCTTATGACTCTCTTTTAAAAAAGCAACCTCTTCTTGGCCATCATCAAATTGTTGCCGCAAAATGTTGACTTCTTTTTGAATTTGAGTGTCAGTCATGTATTGTTGGGATACAGTCTGTTCCAAAAGACCTGTAGGATCATCATCAACTTCTTTTGGTAGTTGCTCTTCAGTCATATGACTCTCTTTAACACTAGTAGCATCCTCTGCTAGGACATATCCATGTTGTTGCTGCAGAATATCAACCTCCATGCCATTTTCTTTGGATATTTTAAGAATTGGTTCCATAGTATAGCCTGTAGGATCCTTATTGGCTTCTTCTGTTTGTTGCTCATTGGTGACAGTGCTCTCATTCACACAAGCATCATCATCTGGTTGGCCACTTTCAAATTGTTGCTGTAATAACAGCTCCTCTTTCATTTCTTTGGCAATGTTGTTTATTAGTTGTGATGCTTCCTCCTCTTTTACCTGGTCCTCAACACTGAATAAAGCTTCTGCAGTTTGATCTATTAAATCAAGAGGAGACGGGCTTGGGGACTGGTCTGTATGGGGAATGGAGCTTAGGGAAAAGTTATTGGATCGAGAAGGAAGAGTTGATGGGGTGTAATGAAGAGATGAGGTTTCAGGGTGAAGAGCAAGGTTTTCTGTGGAAGTGAGGGCATTCAACTCAGGATCAGGACCTTCCTCTATGTTTGATTCTAAAATATGCATGAAAGGGACAAGATCAGAGGATGAGAGCATGAGAGAAAAAGTAGGGTTTGGCACTTCGCAGTCTGGGGAGGGTGAAAGTGAAGACGAATACGAGAGGTTGCTGGGTGGACTGAGACACTTAGAGGAGGTATGATTTTCAATAGGCTGATTTTCTTCCTGCTCAGTACTACCCTCATCCCTAGCAGGTTCCAGCAGAGGATCCTCAGTCATTTCAATTTCAGGTGAAGGTTGGATGTCAGTTTTGAGTTGGCAGTCATTCTCCTCAGAGAGATTAGACACCTGAACCTGTAGTCCTGCAAAATCCTCAGCACCTTCATTTGCCGCCTGATCTATGGCACCATCATTCTCTTGCAAACACGCAGCCTCCTCAGTTTGGCCAACCTCAAACTGGTTCTGTGACTGCTCCTCTTCTTTTGTGTACTCTGGGATTTGTTCAGCTGCATCATCAACGTTTTTATCTTTAATTGGAGATGGTTGAACCTCCTGGTCCTCCACACACGAGTCAAGAATCAACTTTGAATCTTCACGTTGCTGCTTAGTAACGCAGTCATCTAGAGGGATTCCCAGGATCCTTTCAGCGCGCTCCTCCAACGTTTCCCTTTCAGAAACTGAAGATGAGGACATGCAGAAGGAAGATATTTTACTTTCTTCTTCAGTTGCCTTTTTCTCTATAAGACCTGAGTGTAGTTTGGTTTCAGGCCTTTCATTAAATTGGAAGAGGTTGCTTTCTGAGTTTTGGTCAGTTGTCACATCCTGATTCAGCTGACTGTTTGATTGGAGACATTCAGGAGAGACGGTCGATTGAATATCAAGTGGACTCTGTTCAGGGTGTAAATAGTGAACATGCTCTTTCTTGGGTGATGGAATCAACTCCATTTTAACAACAACACAAGTTGTGTCGATAACCAGTAGAACCTTACTGTTTTCAGAATCTTTGTCTGTTTCGATGTCCAGTCTCCTTACTTCAACATCAATTGGATTAACTTTACTTAAGTCTTCTTGCTTGTGCAAACCATCTGATTCTCTTTCCTCACTGTTTGCTTTCAAACATTTGGATGAGCTCTTAGTTTCAGCCCTGCCTGTGATACTAGGCTCCCTCCACAAAGGGTATTTGATTGACACAGGTTGCACAGACTCAGCAACTTGTCTCCCATATGTAGAATAAGCATCATTTGTATTCAATTTTTCTGGGACAACACCATCTGTCTCTGCTTTGTTCAATATTTCATCCTCACGCATCTTACTTTCTACACAAGTTGGTGTCTCCTGTTTGGCTTTGACATTTCTCGCATCAGAAGTGTTTGACTGCCCTGTGGGTGATGGCTCTCTGCAGTCTACCTCATCTGCAAGTTTGTGTGTATGATTACTGCCACTACTGTCCCTTAGACCTTTAGAAACGCCTTCTAATTCGGTGTTTGTTTGCGAGGTACAAATGGGAAAAGATGGGGTTTCTGTGGTGCCTGCTATTCGAGACACCAGGCAGAATATGGTCATCCCACCTGTCTTTTTGTTTAACCTGAACTTCCTTCCTTCAATGACTTTTGAGGATGGTTCCTCATTTGTCTTTTTCTTATCAACTGCTTGTAACACTTGTGGCTGTTGAAGAGACAACGTACCCTCATATTGTAGGGGTGTTTCCTGGATACTAAAAGGACTGCTTGCATAGAAAGCATCTGATTCCTGTCGTCTGTGCTCTGGGAAGCTGCTTTGATTCCCATCTGATTTTGTAAACTCCTCCTTCTCTCCTTTGCTAAGATCCTGCAGATCTACAGAGACATTGTGCTTTCTGGGTGAGAACTGAGACCAGTAGGCCTGCCTCTTACGTTCTTGCTCCCAACTGGTGTCACAATGATGCAATACAGGTGAATCTTTATGTGAGCTGTTATAGGGAGGAGGAGCAATGTAGCCCGGAGGTTGGCTGAACATCCTCCGTTGGTAGCCGGTCTTTTCTTTTATGTCCAACATGTGGCTTGTGTCTGTGGCAGGAGTTTGTGATGAATAATAGGTTGGTGCTTGCTGTGTGCCCCCTCTGTCCCACAGTCCTGATTCTCTGATGTTTGCAGATTGTCTGACTTGTTGCTCTCTTACCACTCTAGGATCTGTCCCAATCCTGCTGTCCCTCTCAGGAGTCCTGCTGCTCTCCAACAGCCCCTTAGAAGCTCCCCTCAACTCTGCCTCTATACGTCTCTTCCTTGGAAGTGAATGGCTGTATCGAGCTGCCCAAGCCTCCAGCTCTCGATAGCTGCTGTCGCTCCTCTTGCCAGAAACGTCCCTGTTGTAGCGAACAGGACCACGGGGCTCCCACCTCCTCTGCCATCCCTCCCTTAGAAATCCTCTCTCATGTTCCCTCACTGTTCCCTGAGCTGCTAGCCACTCTGTGTCTCTGCCTTCATGCGGCTGATAGTCACCAAGGTCCTGGTGCTGCTGTACGTGACGGTCTAGAATAAAAGGGAATTGAGAAGAAGTTGGGACAGTCAGCTCTTGGTCCATCCAATTAGTGTATTCCTGTGGCGCCCCTCCTGTTCTTGATCCTGGTACAGTCCAGTAACTGGACTCCCTGCCCTGATCCTGCTGCTCACCATAGTACAGTGGATAATGGGGTACCTGATGTCTGTCATGGTAGCTGTGGGTGAAATGGTGGAAAATGTGCAAATAATTTCAGCAATATAAACGTATTGCTAAAAATCTTTCAGTTTCTCATGATTATAACAGCACTGTTGAACAGCAATCTATAGAACCTAGGACTACTGTGCAGTAACTGTTTAAGTTTGTCAGGTAGAGAACAAATCAAGTTTAAGTTGGTCAAACAAGCACAAAAAACTCTATCATCCAATGATCATACATTGATTGAAAAAGTAATCACAGCACTGAACTCACTTATGTGTACAATTTCGCCGAGGAATAGTACCAAATTTGGAGTATAGAGGGGACTGCCCCTGATTCTCGGGCCAGAACTCCATCTGTTGCTCTGATCTATAGATCTGAAATGTGCAAAAAAAGGAACATATATTGAACTGTTTCAGTATTTTCTTGGAGTGAATTAAATCGAAAGATTTAGAAACAGACATGTTTGATGTTGAACATAACATGATATACTAAATAAAAAAACTAAAATAAAAGTATAAACGTCTTACCTTCAATTCAGATATAACATAAATGGAGAGATGAGGCACACACATACAACACATACCTTTTAATCGCTGTTTTCAGATTATTGTCCTTGCTGCTCATGAGGTGATTTGAGATCTAATGAAGTCCAAACAGGACAACTTGTTTTGAAAGGACAGTGGTTTTCAGTCCCCCTCCCACTCCACACACACACCCACACACACAAACAAACACACACCCTTGTCACTGTAGCCCATCCTCCTCTCATCCAGTGAACCTGCCCAGTTATCAATACCACTAAGGAATTTTTTAATCAGATTTTTACATCTTTACATCTTTAGCTGCATTATTCTTCAATAAAGACATACAAAACTAATGTGAAGTAGTCAGATTTGGTTTTACAACATCTATAAAACTAACATAGATTTAGTTCAGAAAGAGACGGTCAACTATGACATTTCCAAATTGTATCAAATGGCACTATGGTCAACATCACCACTTCTTTAATGCACAATTTCCATAACATTTTTACAAAGAATCATGAATGACAACAAAGAATTTTGCATCACCCGCGTGTGGGAGGTGCTCGGCGCGATGGCAGAGCAGACTCTGCATGGAGATAGGGATCTGTTGTTTTGTTGGCTGAACTGTAGCGGAGGGAGAGACGGGCAGTGGACGTGTTGTCTCCCTTTCTTTGAAACTCACCAGCGTAACAAACAGGCTTTCCTTCTCTGAACAGAAAGTCTGTACATCAGCAGAGAGCAGGAGAGAGGGGATGAAGTACGTACAGACAGCAGGATGCAGGGAGGGCAATCTGTTGATGTTGACAGAATAGTTAGCAATGGGATCAACTTTGTTTTGGGTTTTATTTATTTCATTAAAAATAAATTCAAAAACAATATTAAAGAAGACTGCCCATCTTCCATCAAACACACACACATATATATTTATTAGTATCACTGTTTTTACAGCTATCAATTGGTTGATTGATTGATAATGAAGATGTTTAATGGGACTTCCACTTGTGTTGAGGGAGGACTGGTGTTTAAATTAAAAGCCCCTGAAAAGCATTTTAATTTAATAATAGCTTGGTTTTTTTAGTGCCTTTCAAGAAACCCAAGGACGCTTTGCATGAAGGCAAAACAAGTAACAAACTGAATGAATGCATGGATTTAGTGGTGGCAAAGTTTTCCGGGAATAACAGAATTCAGGCCGGATCTGTATGCTTTAGTGAACAGGTGGCTTTTAAGTTAATTTTTTAAATATCTCCGTTGATGTGGCATTGCGGATTTTTGCCAGGAGAGAATGTCAGAGGCTAGGGACTGCCAGGCTCTGTCCCCGAGCCCAAAGATGTCATCACGTTTTAAATCAAATGTGCCTGCACTCTGATTGGTGCTTGTCACCTTTTTTTCAAGAAAATTTGCTGGGCCTATTCAGGACCGAGTCACTCATAGTAAGCAGCTAATTGAGAAACTTGGTTTTCAGGGCCTTTTAACTCTTTTCCAAACATGCGCTGATAACATTGTCAAGCTTCTGTCTGAAACTACATTGTGCCTGATAATGACAACATAGAGTCAACATGAATACATAGCCAAGTGATGAAAGGCAGAACCTGAAATCGCCAGTCAGGAGATCATGAGCAGTCCTGCACTGCAGCCTAAAGCTGTAACGGCAGAGCTGATCCCCATCTCGGTGAAAACAAGTCGAGACACATGAGAAGCTGAGGACTGACACAAACACAAGTTGACTATAAAACTTGTTAAACATAACATCTCAATTAGAACTTATTTTGCCATGGTTACAGTACAAAAGAGCCCCATGCCCCGTGACGATGGCCACCAACCTCAAAAACTGAACCCTGCTTTACAGTTCCTGGTCCCAAACTTTAATGTCCTCAAAACAAGTGCTTTGATGCATGTGAGAAACAAAAAGATACGTACCATTTGTAATCAGGACTAATGTGTTACCCATGAAAGAAAATTATTATTTTAGATAGAGAAATCTCTCAACTAAAATCTTTCTGTTTTTTAAATAATTCAAAATCACACTCTAGACACCTTTTTTGAAGACAATTGTGAAATAATTAGAATACTTAATTGAGGATAAATTAATTCATCTATTGTGAAAGATTAGTAGTACAGATTTCTCAAGTAACTGAAGATGTCAATATAATATAAATAATAGCGACAAATTAAAATAGCACTGTATGTTGAAGCTATTAGTTATATTTAATATTATAGTTAATAGTAATACATATTTACTCATTTATTTTGTTGCAGTTTTGGTTTTCATACAGTTGAATGTGAATAGTTGAATAGACATCAGTATCAGTATTGCAGTTACTTTGAGTACCTCTTAGTGCTTTTGTTTTGAAGGGACTAAGCAGTCTAAACCACCAGCAGACGTTTACATATTTGGGAAAGCAGGGATAATACCAGGTAGACACCAGCGGGTGCTCAGGTTTTTTTTGTTATACCAGGGCAAGAGAGATGCCACTGTTATCTGTTGGTTTTCTTGCCAAAAATGATGAAAGGTACCTCACAAATACACCATGCTTGCCTGGACACTGAACGTTTTTACTCCTTGTGTAACAGGTATTCCTTTGGTGCCTCACTGGCTTTTTCATTTTGCAAGTTTTTGTCCAAACCAATGGTCACCTAAGTAGACAAGAAGTAGTAATTTAACAACATCCCAGTATTTTGTGCATCTCAAACATCCATATAAACTCAACTCTGACATGACTTCTGACATTAAACCTAGTACAATTTTGTTTTTTAAATCTTTAGGCTTAAGGAATTGACTGACTAAAACTTTTTTCAAAGCAGGGGAAACCCAATGAGAGAAAGCTCACTTCAGTGTTAACAATGGTACAAATAATTTTACAAATTGTTAGTTGCATTATAAAATACCAAATTGCAGCTTGAAGTTAAAAATGATCTGAAACTCAAATTACAGTCACTTAGTAGAAGGCTGACATCAACAGTGGATTATCCAAAATGACAGCTGCACATTTTGTAAAACACAGCTTTCAGTTTGTTGTTGTTTTTTCAAACATTCATAACAGTCATAACTGGTGTTAGTGCAGTAGGCCTAGCAGATTGTCACAGCTCTTTCCTCAAAGATGCTCTGTAGATGTTAATGTTTTGATTTACATCATAGTGAACAAGCTCCACATTAAATCTGCTTGGCAGATATTCCTCATAGAAAACTGGAGTCTTGTGCTCTTTTCGCATTTTGGATGAGAGATATACCACGGCTCCGTTCTTGCACAAATGGGCTAGTGTCTCCACTAGCAGTGGGTAAGTCTCTGGGAGGTAAATGATATCTGCACAGAGCACCAGATCCCAGTCAGAAGAGAAGTTCATGTGGTCCTCACCCCAGGACAGAGGGAGAACGGTGGGAAGGCTGGTAGGCCAACCACTGGATGGCATGTTAGCAGAGATGTTAACCTGAAGTTGGTGGAGAGCC
Organism: Etheostoma cragini; assembly: GCF_013103735.1. Taxonomy (NCBI): domain Eukaryota; kingdom Metazoa; phylum Chordata; class Actinopteri; order Perciformes; family Percidae; genus Etheostoma; species Etheostoma cragini. Next base: position 11,834,255 of record NC_048410.1, on the reverse strand, counting down.
AAAGGAAGGTCTGTGAGGGTCACGACTGCACCTGTCAAGATACAAAAATGTTATTTCAATATGTTGTCAATGAAACTCAACTCCAGATGCTTTAAACAATGCAATTATATCTTATTTACAGAAGGATGCAAGGTGCATCTGTTCTATATGGTGCATCACGCACCATTTATAACAAGAAAGCAACTATAACAATATAAACAATGTTTAACAAGCAGCGCCTCTTGTGAAGACAACTGAGAGTTGCATATCTGTAGACTGGGAGTGTGGTTGAGTTATTTGACGTAGCCCAAACAATAACGTGAATGTATTACGCAATAAAGAAAAAAATAAAATAAAGGAACAACATACCAAGGCGTGCTGCCAAGATACCCACCACACCAGTCCCTGCTCCCAACTCTATGATGCGCTTTCCTCTCAACTCAATAGACTGCTCCTCAAAGTAACGACACAAGTGTAGCGCCTGCATACACACACAAATACACACCTTTATATCGGCAATCACGCTAATACATTTTCATAACATCAACATGGCTCTTACAGCTTCCCAGACCGGGGCAGCCACGCCGAGATTGGCACCGAACAACTGTCTTATCTTTATCTCTTGCCCGAGTAACGTGTATACGGTGTCTTGAGAAAATGTTTCCGCAAACAGACAGTCATCCACAGGGAACGGATAATCTTCATCTCCCACACACGTCATGTTGGGAAATACAATTGGTGCACTTGATATAAAGTCAACTAGCTACGTTATTAGCATGAGCACCAGCCACAGGCAGACTGTTGGTCGCCTTTCGGGTTAAGTAACATTTGCTACCTAGCTAGCTACCTGTAGCTTATTATGTGGTTAATGTAAAAATCGAGTTCTTCGCCAAATTAGCAGAAATATACACTAGTTAATTTGCCATTTACACCGTTTTTTACTAGGCGGTTTGCTTAAGCTGTGACACTGTAAGCTAGCTAGCTAGCTAGCTAAAGTTAGCTAACAAGTGCAACAGCTGATGGTGTTTTGTTTCGGCTTTTAATTATAGCCTGCACTTCCCGCAGCGAGGGGCTGTGAATTAGGCTGGTCATACATTTTATCTGAATTTATAATTATTCTATTAATTGAAAAATGTTGTCAATGTATGGTTATACCATTATACGGGGCTTTTTATTTTTATTTAAAAACGAAACGTAATTTCCGGGTTAGAAGACCTATCAAAGGAAAGGAAATTGTTTTGCTAAAGGAGCACTTTGCACCACACAATTTAGAAGGGTAGTGCAGTGTTAAATATGTTACCTTAAAATATGTTACCTTAAATAATTGTAAAGGAGTGATATGATGCTCTTATGACATTTAATACTTGAACTTTATACATCCCATATTGCTGATGTTATTTGAGGGAGAAAACAACTACTGTTACGTTAGGGCTGTGCAAGTAATCATAATTGTTAACCTTGATTACGATTTAGGCTCTGATCCCAAAAAACTAAACAAATTATTTTTTGTTCAATACATTTGCAAGTAGCTAAACTCTTATTTTGTCTTTTATTATGAATGAAAAAATGTCAAAAGGTAAAGTATCAAAGTGTTTGTTTCCCTGTTTAAGTTCAATAATTGCAACATCTTTCCAAAGGCAATGAGTTTGCCTAACCGTGTTAAATAATCACTATTTCAACATTGACCAAAATAATTGCGATTGTGATTTTTTTTCTTTTTCTTCCATAATAAAGAAGCCCTCTCCACTTCAGGTGCCTCCTTACTTTTAAATCAGTGACAGTAAGAGCAAGAGTTACACCCAATTTTTGCATCACAAAACAAATGTATTCTCTATATTTTCATAGCCAGCAACTCAACTCTGTCTGCTCTCAAAACAGCACCTTGATCTCGTGTCAACTCACTTATGAGTAAACCTACAAATAATGATCATTTTCATGGTCAATCTGCTAATTTTAACTTCATGTATCGTTCGGTGTATAAAACATTGAAAATAGTAAAAGTGAGAATCACAATAGTCCAATGGAATGTCCTGAAATTGCTTTTTTTTTTGTCCAAACCAAGTCAAAAACTGAACAATATTTAATTCACGATGCTATAGATGAGCAGCGAATCCTCACATTTGACAAGAAGAAACTATAATACTTGCCAAATTTGCTTGAAAAGTGATTTGAATGACGTATCAATTAGCAAAATAGTACAGTCAATTACTCAATCTTTTGGGCTGTATCTATGCATCAATGGTGCAATTCAAACACACAAAACACCATTGTGTTCCAGGTTTATTTAAAAAAAAAAAAAAAAAAAGTTGCTGTCTTCTCAACAGTTTTGTTTGGAAATCAAAACGTAGGTAGAGTACCACTAAGACATAACCATTTTTCACACACAACTTCACATCAAGACAATAATGATTTAACGTGTAAAGTGTAGAGTCCAGTACAGATATGTTAAATAAAGCTCTTCATCATTCTCTCTAATCAGTCTTCATAGAACACAAGGACATGTAAAGAAATTCCAACAGAGCCAAGCCAACTAAAATGAAATTATAATGCTGTCTTCATATGTCGGCTTTTGTTGGGCTACATTGCAGTTTTCTCAGTGGAGTGGACAATAACTGTTGGATTTAGATACAGATAAACTTTCCTCAATATACAACAATTCTGCCTGACACAGAACAACTCTGAATCTCTTGATTATAGTTATTAAAAATAAATAATTATTTTCATCATACAGATGACAGTAGTATTACATCCATAACACAACCACCCTCTCCCTTAGGCCTCAATATGTGCAAACTGCAAGTGTTTAAAAAAGGTAGCACTTTAAGCAAGGACCATTAATGATTAAGTGTTTTAAAATAAGCACTTCATGACAAGTGCAGCAGGTGTGACGCAGGTATGATTTTAGAATTAAAGGATCAATTAGAGGATGCTCATGGTTGTCAACATCTTCCTCAAGCCAAAAATAGCAAAACTGAAGTAACGATTTTTAAATTGTAGAGTAAAAGGATAAAAAACAGGTGGTACTTAAACTAAAGGAATATTTTTGGTACTGTATTACTATTCTATTCATATCTGGTACTGTCCTAATACAAAACATTTTCCTTTAATCTTCCAACGTAAAATACTGAACGTGGGCATAAATGTAATGTAATGTCTTTCACACACTCGTTCTTGTCACATCTTCCTCACAAACATTTTCGCAACGATTCTGGAAAGAAATGATGCATTGTCACACAACAGACGTCATAATTCATGCTCTGAGTTCAAGCAGAAAACACTGCTTTAGCATTTAAACATTGGTAGTCCATTTTTATACAACACAAACTGTGTTTCTTTTGTTAAGACACACGTCAACATAGTCAGGTCCGACAAACCTGTCACAGAGTCTTGGCGATTTGGGTGTGAGTCACTTGATAAAATTGCCAAGGCTCAGACAGATTGTTGATTGTTTCTTTCATTAAGCTCAACCACAAATATATCCACACAGCCCAAAGTGCACCTATAAAGGGATCTTCTTGACGATTGTTGGTGGGAATGAAAGGCAGTCAGCTTTGTTTTCGGTAAAACCGAGACCAACAAGTCCAAGTCCACACAGATGCACCACAAACACCCACACAGAAAACAAAAGCCAGAGGAATGCATAATTAAAACTTTGTTCCAAAAAGAATAATAATTAGAACAATGACTATGATGAAGAGGATCAAAATGACCAGCATCTTTCTGTTCTTCTTCTGATACTGTTCCGCCTGTAAAGATAATCAAAATTAGTGTTTTATCATCATGCAACAAATTGTGTTTATACAGATTTAAAAACTGTAATACTGTAAATAGTTAATATCACAAATGTGTGATTAGCATGCTGAAAGTTACCTTTTTATTTTCTCTTGTGGTTGTTAACATTCATTATTAGCTTCCAAACTAAACTATTATGCATCTAAAAAAATAGCCCATTAAATAAATCTCGATTTAGGCCTGAGCTAACATTGCTAATAGCCTGGCCATTGTACCGGTCGGACTAATCGATTACAGAAATGTAGAGCCAACGGAGTATATTATTTGTTGGGATATTTAATAGTACCTTTTGTAACTGTTTCATTCCTTCTTCTGTTTTCACACAAGACTGCTCCACATTGAAGTCAATCCTGTCAAGAACGGTGCCCTAGGGGGAGAAGAGGGAATTTAATTCTCAGTGGAAAATAATTTTTGTTGTAAATTCTTTACTTTAAACAAAGGTAATGTTGTATGTTAGCAGTGTTGTTAACAGTTTGATGCAGCACTGCCACAGTTGATACAAATCCAAGTTGTCAATAAGTGAGGATGCTTTACATTTTGGAAGTCATTACTGCAACTGACAGATAACCCGAGGGTTGTACGTGGATGACAGTGAACTTTTCCCCCCAGTGACTGGACTCATGCCATGGTTACTAAATGGTTCTATCAAGTCATTTTATGTCTAAGCGGGTCAAGAATGTCTCAAATACCTGTTCCACCACCATTCCAGCCAAGTCCCGGAAAATCTCATTCAGATCTGCGATGGACTGCACTATTTGTCGGATTTCCCTCTCTCGTTCTTCCACCATAACTGTGTTCTGTTCAACCAGCATTAACTGGTCATCTGTGAACCCCTAAAACAAAAGAAAGAATAAAAGTCAGTGATTTTTTTTGTAACACAATTATCACTCCAAATGCACATGTAGCCGCAGCCTTAGCAGACACTATTCAAGCCAAATTGTGGATCAATTTTCCTTTGTCAAAATTGAAAAGAAAAAAAAAGATTCACTATGCCACTCAGATTTTGGAATACACCCCCTAGGCAAAGGCAAAAAGACATCGATCTGCACGGCAACGTTTTTTCTTCCCCCCCCCCCCAAATTTCCCTTCACGGACAGCCAAGATCATCTTTTTTTACGGTTTTATTTCACCAGACATGTATGTAATTTCCGTCTTCCAGTGGGGATTAATCAGAGACAAAAAGTGATATGTACAAATGCTAAATTTATATTTACATAACAGCAATACCTACATCGATACATGAGCGTGCACCCAGACTTATAGTGGATGTTTTTCTTAGTTTTTTCTCACTCATGCTTACATTTTAAAGTGTCTCTGCTTTTATTGTACTCCTGTGCCAAAGAAAATGGTGGTGGAACTAAAAAGCACCTTGTCATATACAGCTAAATCTTCATCCTCTTCCATTAGGGGTCCAGAGTCAAAAAAGTGCTTTGATCTCTCCTCACGATTCTTCATACCTGAAATATAAACCAATGATGTGATTCTTAGATGGCACAAAAAACAAACAACTTGAAAATAAAAGAGAATTAACATGTTATAAAACTTTGGCAATGGTTACAAATATGTGAAAAGCCACAATGAGAAATTAGAACACAGGAAACCAATCCCAGCTTTACTGCTGTCCTTACGTTTTAGATAGCCGGACTGTGTGTGCCTGAAATTGGTGGACAGATCCTGCAGGCTCTGTGCTATGGACGAGACCACGTTTCGCAGTAGCTTCTCCTCCTGCTCGGTACAGTGGCCACAACGAGACTGCAGACCTGTCACAGCTCGCTGGCAACGGTGAAACATCTGCAATAAACACAAACTTAGTGAGCAAGGAGAAACAAACTTTGTGTTTCATTTCAAACCCTTCAACATGAAATATTGTCAAATGTGTTCACATCCACTCCCTCAAACAATCAGAGGACACACAGTCAATACTATATCCTGTTTTTATGACTTTGTGCTCAACTTAAAATATCTCCAAATAAAAGGTTTAAGGTCTAAAAACTGAGCATTAACTCTATACTAGACTAATAAATTACTGTACCTGTGTTATCTCCTGAGTAGTGATTTCTATGGCATGCTCTTCCTCACTACTGTCATCAAGTGTGGGTCGATTCATATGCTTGTCATGAAGTAAGGCCAGATCTTTCATTTTCTGCCGAACCCGTGTGATTTCGTACTGGATCTGGAAAGACATACTTGAAAGGTTAAAAGCCATGTGACTTTACTTTGTACACAACTTATTGGGGGTCATACAGAAAATGTCAATATTTTAAGATTACTGGATTCCAAATGCATGCATGTGTGAGCTTTCAGTCTTATAACTAGGGCTGTAATCAACCAAAGAAAATCTTGGTCGACTGAAGTCCTGAAATTCCGTCTAAAAGTGCTGGCGCTGTATATTGACAGATTCTTCAAACCTCAGCCCTCCACAACAGCAATGGGCCTCATATCCTGAGCAATAAAGTCGACAATTCCTTCCGTGATATTATTTTTTTTGCGTTTGGATGGTAGAGGCTTAACATCCAGCTGGGTCTGGGGGGGTCTGGGGAACGCTACCGTCGTTGCGGGTGGGTGCGCCGGTAGTTCTAAAACGATTATTTGACTATGAAATATGCCAATTCTGATATGTTCATATAGCCATCTCAAAACAGACAGGGCGACCTAACACAGACAAGTTAGCTTACTGTTTTTAGGTGATATGCCATCTTTGTAGTCTAGCTGCAAACTGTTGCTTGCAAACTTTGCATTTGACTTTTTTCCGTTATCTATGTTGTAAAATGCTGCCACACTGCCGATGTCTTCGACATGGTAGAGGAGGACTGACTGGAAATAAACACTGACAATTAAATAAATATTCATCAAACCACTAAAACAAGGCTTTCTAGTTCTATCTTCAATCTGTCGCAGGTGGGTTGGGCTAATCCAAAAAAGTGAAAACAAGGGGGGTGTTCTAAAGACAGACTGTTAACCTGTGAAACAGCGGTGCTCTGAAAACACCCCCATTAGCAATAAGTGCTTTCCACCCGTAGACCGTAATTTTCTATGCTTCCACCTGATGAAGTAACACTGCAAAAATTCGACCAGTCGGAATTTTGGTCGAGCCAGAACGTATCGACCAATAAATCAACTAGTCGACTGGGAGATTACAGCCCTACTTATAACTAGGGACACTGTATTTTTATGGGTCAGCCTTTTACAGATACGTTTCTATATTCCTGTTCCACGTCTGTCTTACCTCATTAACCCACTCTACCCATTTGGGGGGCAGTTTCTTGGTGACTCCAATGGCCGCTTCAGGATCCAGACTAATTCCTGACACCAGAGCCATTCGATCATCAGCCAACTTAAAAACAAAAAACAGATTATTCCATAAAAACCATTGTCAACATGATGGTGTATCATTTTATGTCTCTTAAGTGATTCTACCACTAAGTTAAAATAACAGTACCTCATCAAGCTCCTAATGTGATTGGCAGATAGCAGATTGGTCCCAACCAATAGGAAACAAGGAAAAGGAGAGAGACAGAAGCAACAGAAAGTGAGTCCTGGAAAAATCAGTGAATACCAAAAAACGCTTAACAATTAATTAATTTGAAATGATAATTACGGTACAGCACAAGCACATAAGGTCTAGCTGTTGAAATTAAATGTAATCTTTTGTCCTGTGTTTTTTGTTTGTATGTGCAACAGTGTCAAAACTCAAATTTGTATGCAAAAATAAATTATACTTATCTAGAAACAACTTGCAGAATAATTCCACTTTAGACAAATCATATGTAAGAAACGGTGAGAATAAAGAGAAAGAAAACAGGTTGGGCCTCAAGATCACATTAATTGGCTGAGCTTAACAAAAAGAACCAACAATTTAATTTAAATTTAAAATGAGGGCAAAGTTGATATGTAATAGTGAACTCAAAAGACACTGTGCCTTGCTTTGGATAATTATGTCTTATGTGTTATGTGTTGTTTGAACTGACAAAGGCCCTGATGCCTTCTGGCAAAGTCAGTTATTTTAAAACAGCTTCAGTAAACTGAGTGTGCGTCTTACCAAGTCAAACGCAATGCATCCTCAACTGATAGAATATCCTTCAGTGCCTCTGGGTGTACAGGCTAATAAAGTCACCTCTATGTGCAGTTAACTGGTTAAAATGTTCACAACTGAGTGTGAATGGTTGCACACACCCTGCACCTACTTGCTGTTCTTTGTATCCTGCACCTGGCCTCCTCTACTAGAGACATTAGGTCAACTCCATCACAAACACAGGAGAGCTGTACACTATTCATGCTCAAACTTTAAAAATAAATAAATAAAGTGCCCAGAAGTGTGAGGAAACTTTGTGGACTACCTTGTACTTCTCACAACTGCAATGGAATTGACAGTTCACAGGTAGATAATGAATAATGAATATATATATATATAGGAGTCATTCATTGAAAAATTACTGAATGTGAATAACTTGTAGGTCTACATTTTTGCACCAATCCCATACGCTGGATCTGTATCATCACTGACACTGTGCCTTTTCATGTGACTTGGGTATTTGGCCAAATACATTATTAATGTCATGGCAGAATTCCCCTCCTTGCTTTAATTATTTATTTTAAATAATGGCTTCACTGGAGATTGTCAACTCAAGGATTATGAGTATTTCTGAATGATCTGCAGTAGTTTTCAGGATAAAGTAATATCCCTTGCCTAAGTTTAGGACATGTTTATAAGTACAGTAGAACACCAGTAATTCTACTGGAACAGGCACAATTTAAACTAGACTAGATTAAATTACTGTGTACTTGCCACAGCACACTTTTTACTAGAGAGGACCACTATGTGGAAATGCTTTTCACAAACTTCAACAAAAAAAACATATTTTACAAACGTACCTTTTTAATCGTAGACATAAGGGAATACTTATTAATATTTAGCTCATTATACTTCCATTGTATACTGTAGACAATTAGCTATTACGAGCTGAAAAACAAAAAATATGCCTGCACACCTCTCTCTTCATCCTCCTCCATCATCCCACTGAGTCACATAAATCAATCAGTCTTGAGGTGAATGCGTAGACATCTTCCAGAGTAATAATTAGCAGCTACTACCACATTATTGTACCTAGCTAACACAGCTCAGTGACTGGCTGGCTATATGCAAACACACACGGTAAAATGTCAAAACGATGCAGACCACTCACCGCAGCATTGCTACGTGTACTCAGACGGGGGTCGTATGTACTCACTTGCTCAGCCAATATCTGCCGGTTTTGGATTGCATTGTTCCGCATTAACAAGAAGGCATCGGTCAGACGCCTAGTGGCCATGACTGCCTTGTTTGAAATCTAAAGTAATACTGGACAAAATGAGGATCAGGCGATGATTATTATATTATGTCCACTGCCGCTGACCCACTGCTAACACACCGCTAGCTTTAGCTTTAGCTTTAGCCTGCGATGAACGATGCGGTAAACTCGCGATACAGTGCCTATAGTGGACAGCAAACGACCTTAATTGTATTTATCATTCAGGCATTTCTAATGCTTAAATTAAAAATTAGAAACATGACCGAGTGTTACTTCTCAAAATTCTGGATTACGTTAGATTAGTAACGTTATTCCGCTTTAGGCAGCTACGGAAGTAGAAAAACGTAAACACCTGCGCAAAGCAACTGCTTCTTCTTCTACTACTCATTTTCTGCGGCTACCGGCTGTAACTGGAGCCCGTTTTCGCCGCCTACCGCCGCGGCGAGGTGATGGCAGTAGGCTAAATCTTACACATTCACCCACACGTCGGACTTTACAGTGAAGTAGTAGCCTATAAAACATCTTGCATCCACAAAGTTATACTTTCAAAATCACAAATTGTTGGAAATTTATGGATTCCGGATTTTTTAATAAGGAATGAGAAACTAGGCTATGTCATTTTGGAATTTGTTTCTTTCTTTTTTGTTGTTGTTGTTAAGAACCATATAAGAGAACCCTTTATAGTTATTGTGCCAAGCAGAATATTTCCTATAGGAAAACATGTCTTTTCATTAAAGTTTTCTTGCCATAACAGGTAGCCCTACAGTGTGTACGTATAGGCTTGCACACATTCTATTGCTCTTTTAGTTGGGCACAGGTATTTGGAGCAATGAGCATGCTATAGCCCAGTATGCCTCTGAAAACCTTCGAGCTGCCAAACAGGCGTCCTATTTCGGTTTGTGAGATTTTATCTTCAGTGCTTTCATTTACACTCACTGCTTCAGCACATCTTATCTATGCTTCATGACCCTCAGCCTCCCTTAAATAAAATTAGCTCACAGTTTGATTGTATGTTCCTGTGTCCATGTTGTTCGGCAACATTTCAGTTTATTCTGTGAACTTTTCTGCATAGACCCGGGACAACATTAAGCCTGTGAGTTTTTCCAGAGCCAATTTAGGAGTTCACTTTTTTTTTTTTTTTTTTATGAATCTGCATCTGCTCATTCATTCACTTTGTTAAAGCTTGGAACTATAGTGTAGAGAGCCTAAACCTCACTCTGAGTATGAGGCTTAAAGCCGCAGTATTTAGAAAACGTGTTGACTTGTTGGCAGGGTCCAATAAATCAAACTGGTGCGCGAGGCTGTGCGTGGCTACTGCGTTTGTGTACGCGTACACGCGCAAGGCGGTGCCACTCACTGTAATTATGTCGCTGAGAGCTCCTCCTCCACCCATTTCTTAATCCCTTATATCCTCTAATACCGCGTCGAACATTTAGGCTATACCCACTAAAGCTCCAGCTGCCGTCAACCAACATAGTCTATCAAAGTCCCTGTTGTGAAGCTCCTAGTTTGGGACAGCTTTTTATTTCCCTCCGCTGACGTCTGAGAAGAGAGACAGGTAAGGAGCCTTTAGAGTTAAGTTTCGGTCACCTCCCTCTGTGGATGAACACCTTTGTAGCACTAGAGAGCATAGTAGGGCCTCAAGGAAAAAGTCGTGCCTGTCACTCAGTCAGGCACCCTGGCTTTATTATGTTGCCTGATAGACGCCCCTTTTTAAAATGGGTTTTAATTGATTTTGGGATATGCTTTGCCAGTTGTACAGTAGGCTATGTTGCTGGTTAAATCTTGTGCGGTATCACAACGCGTTTATTGTGGGATGGGAAACTTGTGCAGAGAATATAGGTTGATACATGTACCAGCACGTATATATCTATATCCACATCTCTACAGGCATGGTGTTTAATTCATGATGACACTTAATTATCCATCGTCGGAGCAGAGGCTGAAACTCTGCAACATGCAGCACATGCAGTGGCGGATCTAGAAAGTTTTACACAGGGTGGCGAAGAGGTCTTGGCAGGGTAGCATGGGACGGTAGGTGGGAATCCCCATATTAGTGGCGAATAGAATTATAGAATTTATTAAGTCTTTTTTCTCTATCATAACATTTGTTTTACCTTTTGTGATTATAATCACTGATAAAAAAGACACATTTGTAAATCTTTACATATGTAACCATACAACAGAAAATAGCCAATAACTGAAAACTGGTAACTGGGAGATTGAACTGTGGTCATCTGTTTAGCCTTCACACTGTATGAGTCATATCAATCATTACACGATTACTACTGAAAGAACTGCTATTATTGTACATTTACAATATAAAAACCAATATCACTAGAAAAAGTGTGCAAGGCTGTTGTCGGATTGGAAGTGATTAAAGAGATATTATTGCAGTGCAGTGGTTTATGGGATAAGTAGTTCCTTTGCATGGAAATTAAAATATGTACACAATCTTGTACTTTTTTTGATTTTCTGTTAGTTTTTTCACTTGAAATGGTATGTTGTATGCTTATGAGTCACGTCGTAGCTGGTTAGCCTAAGGCATGGTGTAAAACTCTTTATATACTGATTTTTCCAGATATCAATTAAAGAAATGAATGGGAATTTACTTCCGGAACCTAAGATCTCTTGGATGAGGGGTGGGACTGTTGAGGTCTATTGTCATCTGTGATTCCTTGGATTCCTCAGCTAGAAGGGAAGCCCCCGCCTGTCTGGAACCACACACTGTGGTTGATCAGTGGAATCTAAAGAGTGGAGTGTTTGACTCACTACTGGTGTTCACATTTAAAGTATGAAGGAAAACCAGTTATGTTAATGCTCACGGTGGATGACCTAATACCTGTTATATGGAAGACCATATATCCATGGTTCTGCAGCTTTTTTTAGTATAGCTTATTATGAACATGTTAAAAAATAAAATTAGGGTGCCAGGGTGGCTAACCTGGTAGAGCTCGCTCTCATATAAAGAGGCTTAGCCTTGAGGCAGCAACCCCGGTGTCCGACCGGAGGGATTTTTACAGTTTTTAGAACATAACGTTCCTAGAACCCTTTATTTTGTGTTCTGAATGGACCAATTTGGGGATTATTAAATTGTTCTGGCCACAGTTCCTGTAACTCTTTCAGCTCCTACATCAGGGCAGGGTCTTTTCCCTTTTCCGCATAGTGGTAGTTAGATGGCTGTGTTATACTGACAACAGGTCAGTTACTATGGCCACTTGGCCAGTGTGAATGCAAATGGAAAAACGTTTTTGGGGGAGAATAGTTAGTAGAACTGTTAAGAAGTAGATTGTTCCTATAACTATTTTCCTGTAACTACTTGGTCGGAAAGAGGCTATGGACATGCCTAAACATAGACACATACATACATACATACATACATACATACATATTTACAGTTAACGTTTCATCCTGTTGTTGTTTCTCTTACTGTCATTCTGTCTTCTCTATGCTCAGTCAGCTGATCAGCATGGCCTCCTCTGACGATACAGAGGGGTCCCTGACTCCTGTGGATTTTATCCAGCTGCAGCATTACATGGAATGTAAGTTTTAAATTTTCACGCAACTTCTTTTATTTTTATTTTTTTACAACTATTATTAGTACCGGCCTGTCAGTACTGCACAAGCCAACAAGATGGTTTTCTCCAGATTTCTTCTTCTTTTCAATAATTTACCTTTATTTAACCAGGAATACCCTCATTGAGATAAAAAAATCTCTTTTTTCAACAGTATCCTGGCCAAGACAGGCAGCAGTACAACCACACATACATACAAATACACAAAACACTAAAAACATAACGCAACGGGATCAGCAAATCCTGCAAAGGCATCCACAATCCTTAACTCATCAGGCAAAACAACTCCAACCAAATGTGACCAAGTTGACCAAGATTGACCAAGTCACTCAATCAATTATCCTCTTAAAAGCAACCAGCTCATTGAGTTTCATGGATTTCAGTAACTTGTTCCAGGTAGAGGGAGCAGCAAACTTAAACACATTTTTCTGCAGCTCAGTTCTAACCTTTGGAACAGACAGAAGAAAAAAATCCTGGCAACAAAGATTGGAAGTCCTGATACTATTTACACTGATATAGGTCAGAAGGTGGGATGGAAGTAGACCTAAAATAGCCTTGTTCTGTATATGAAGGCATGCTGGTGTTGAAGACTCCGTGTTGATAAAGAAGGCCATCCAACACTTTCATGTTCACAGCGGTGAGTGAGAGATTTGAAACCAGTGATGAACCTCAGAGATCCATGGTATACAGTGTCCAGTGCATGTACACTCTGAGACGGATTATGCATGTATAAAACATCACCACAGTCTTAGTAGTCATGCAGCATAACTTCTTTGGGTCCTGTCTCGCACTAAAAAAAGTTTGATTACTTTAATATTCAAATATTATGATGGTAAATAGCAATTGCCATGGTAGATATTTTTTGATTTTAGGAATATTCAATTGACACAGCTTGTGGAGTGGTGGACAAAACAAAAACACAATCTCTCTTTTGGGAAATCAGTACCTCAATAAAGTCAAAATATGCATTATTATGTACAACTGCCTGTATATCCACTTATGAGTGAATATGTGTACATATAGAATAATTATTTGCAGAGGTGGAATGCAACTTTATATATGAACTCATGCTGTACTTTTCCCTTTTATGTTACTTTACACTTCTACTCCACTACATTTCTGAGGGAAATATTGAACTTTTTACTGCAAGTTTATCTGACAGCCAAAAGTTACTTTGGAGATTAATATTTTAAAAACAACATATGTAATCAGCTCATAAAATGTAACACGTTGTTACAGATTAAACCTCCCATATTAACATAATATAATTGAAATAAGTTCCAGATAGACCAACTAGAACACTACTTCACATTAATGCATCAGTAACAATTGTCAAATTTTTTACTGTAATGTGTACCATGATTGTTATTGCATCTCTTTTACTCTCAATATTTTACATATATTTTGCTACATCTGTAATTTTTGAATGCAAGACTTTTACCCGTAATAGTAATTTTTTGCAGTGGTGGAATGTAACTAAGTACATTGACTAAAGCATTGTACTTACTACAAACTTGAGGTACTTTAATCTTTTTATATTTCATACCACTATCTACCTGTACTTTACTACAATTATTATTATTAAGTTTTAGTTTCTAGTTACTTTAAAAAGTAAGATTTTTGCATAGAAAACATATTACAGAGCTTAGAAAATATGTTTTGGTACAAATGAAACTCAACAGTATATACAAGTACAGTGTGCTATTGTCTTACTGTTATTTTTACAGCGTGATGTTAGTACTTTAACTTAAGAGAAAATAATCTGAATACTTTCACCACTGTAGAGGGAAAAACAAAGTCAAGAAGAGAGTGTAACTTTGAAGACAAGCTCACACACCTAAATCAATCAGAGTACTTATTCTTCAGTTTACATGTCCAACACCAGAGAGTAAATGGGGGAAAAATGCTGGAACATGTAACTCTTGTGTGCAAAATATATAGAAACCAAGAGACTGGATTTAAAAGCACATCCTGATTGATTTGGGTGTACACACGTTTCTTATACCCTTACGGATCACTGACTTACTTTAATGTGTTCCAGCTACTCTCAAACTTGAGAATCTCTCCTGTGGGAGATCAGTTTTCACAGAAAGTGAAAGCAGCAGTAATCAATAAGCGTCGGACATCTAATAAATGACTGAGGAAGTTACTCAACCCAAAATTGCTCCACATAGAGTAGATCCTCTGGGATCGTACAGCATCAACACAAAAACACAAACACCAACTCCAGGCTGTAAGTGCATGCTTTTCCGTTGGAGTTTGAGCTAATACAGAACTGGATAGACCTGTTGACAGGAGTGGTACGGGGCTAAAACATTCAGCTGTACACTCAGAGGCTTTGAAAGAAATGAAATGAGTGTGTACTTTAGGCTTTTAGAGTTGGGGTGGGGGGGGGGGGAGAGATAATGGATGAAAGGATAATTACACTCGCTCCTCTCTGGACCTCTGAAAGAACATCTGTTTTACCTCTGACAGGATGTCCCAGATTTAATGTAGGATACACACAGTACGTCTATGTCCACAATTAGTGATGATCTCACATGTGTATTCAGTTTTATCATTTAGGATGTAATTATGTAATTATTATGCTCTCAATTTTAACAACTTTTAATTCTTTTAATCAACTTTAGATTTTTTTATTATTCCTGTACGGAACAGACAGATAGCACAGCTTTGTCTAGGAAAAATGTTAACGGCATTAAATGTAGTTGTTTTCTTCTGTCCTTTTTGGATTTGTTAATTCACTCGCTTTTTGACACTTCCGATGTTCTCTGTGCAGACAGCAGTTTGAGGGTGAAAGATGTGATCAAGGAGTTTCAACCTGGGGGTCGGCTGGCCCAGTACAGCAACGGAGAGGTAAGTCATATTACTCAATTTTACAGGGTGGTAATTTCCCATTTTTTTGTAATATATTTTGTAGGAAGTTTCCAAAAAAATAACTATTTAAAATGTATGAATTTCTTCAAAAGAAAATATTCAGTTAAAATTGATTTTCTATTTATATAATATTGGAAATTGTATTCTACATGCATGACAATGTGTCAGCTTGACTTTATGTAAATTGACATGTTTATGCAGTTGTTTGCGCTAGCTGTTATATGAAATATATTAATTCAAAGTGAATCAATTCAACACTTTTGTTTCTTTCCCAGTATTTATTAAATTGTCTCCTCTCAGAAATTGTAAGAATATTGTCCTGAAATCACAGTTGTGGTAAAACAAAGCATTACAATAAATATAAATCTGAACACATTATTGTTTTGACCTTGAGTCTCAACAATGAGTAACATTTCTCTCCACAGTGCGTCGATGCAGTGGGTTTCTGTCTCTTTCTCAAGACCTACCTAGAAGTGGATGACTTCCCTGCAGATTTCTGCCAACGCCTTTTTAGGTATTTTCAACATGTGGAGCATGGGTCCACAAAGAGCCATCTGCCCAAAGGAGGTAAATCTTTTTGAAAGCCTGATCTTTTTTTACATGACAGCATGGAGCTAAGAGGAAAAGCTTTCCAGTCATGCCCAGCTCTGAGTGGGGTTGTGAATGCCCCACATAACACGCTGGAAATGACCAAAGAAAGAACGAATGCTACAAAGAGTATTTCCTTTTGGACACTTTGTCCAACGCCCACTTGTTTTATTGTCTTTTTTTATTATCTTGTAGTGCTGCATCATTGCAATAAAGCCATAGGCGTGGAGTAGCTTTGGATATTAGTGCACCTGTTCCCGTAACCAGCCTTTAAAGGTGCCCTACTACACGTATTTCATTACTTTGTGGTGTTCTACTATAGACTCTTTTTGTGGAAACAATGCCTTGGTTACCTTTTTTTCAAGCCATTCTGACGTGGTATAGAAAGCTTGCAAGCAGACTCAGCTCAATTTGTGCCAGTTCTCATTGATAAACAACGAGCTAAGCTGCTTGACTCTGATTGGTTAACAGCTAGTCAATAAGAGCCTATCAGCATCCTTTACTCACACAACTGGGCGAGATCAGGCTCAAGCAACATGACACCAGACTGACCAACTTTTGTAATTGGACTGATTTCTCCGCTTATATCTTTTCAGTGGCTAGACTTGACAGTTCATTCACGAAATAACACAAACACAATGGACCTAACATATTTAAAAAAAAATGGAAGTAAAAACGGTTTCATGTGGCAGGGCACCTTAAAGTAACATATTTGCCTTTAAAGTTTTAATCCTGCTGTTGTACATTTTCATCTGGAACTGAAAAAACTGTTGTTTTAGACCTCAGGAATTTAATAAAGGTTTCCAGTTCGATCCAACAATTCAGTATTTCTTTTTCTTCAGGTGGGGTCTTCCTTCGTGATGTGTCCTGTTACTTCTCAGTGCTGGAGGAAGGGCAGCCACGGGAGAAGCTTGAATGTTGGTTATATGTTTCTTTTGAACTCGTTGTGACATGTATATTATAGTGCAAATGAATTAAATGTACATTTTTACCATTAATAAATAATTAAGATTAATTATTTGGAAGGTGAAAGGTGAAAAAACAATAGTTGGATAACTGACTGACTTTGTTTTGTTTCTAGTTACTTTCAAACTTTATGATAAAGACTGCAACAAACTCCTGGACAGCTCAGTAAGTTGCTCAGAATCACTGACAAGTTGTTCTAACTGCTCTGTGTTTATGATGTCTAAATTAACAAAATATTTGGGATGTTTTTTTATTCACTTACAAGAGTTGACAACTATACATTTCTTGTTTGCAGTTAGTTCTGCAAAATGTAATGTTGGTCTGGGACCCCTTAACACATAAGACCCCTCTGAACAGTCAAGTTACTGGGGTTTTTAATAACTAAGCTCCTTATTTTCTTCATATATGTAAGTTGAAGGAGCAGCACAGAAAATGCCTCTGACAGTGAACATCCTAATGTGTATCTTGCTGGTGCGGCGGCTGGCAACATGGATAAAATATGAGCCTACAAAGTAGTCCAAAGCAGTAAATAAAAGCTTATTAATACGTTCAACCTTTACAGCACTGCTTCTCCGCTGCATATTGTAAAAGCCACATTTAAGTCTTAACAGTCCAATAATCCTAAACCAGTCCATTTTCAAAATCAACATCCTTATTTATACGAAGGACAAATAAATGTAAACACTTCTAAAGCCAACCTTATATCATCACTAAACAAACAGGTAATTATTAAATAATGAGACCCAGCTGCAATTTGACTACATTTAACTTACAGGAATTTTAATTTTGTGAAGTTGTATACTTACTTAGATTGAGTGGCCGGTTTTGGATGTACAGCACAAAGGTGTCAGCCATAGACAGTATTTTGCACATTGACTAAGATGAATATGGTTACTGTGACTATAAACCCTGTTGTCTCTCCATCAGGAGGTGGATCGTATCATCACCCAGATGATGCGAGCTGCTGATTACCTGGGCTGGGACGTGACTGAACTCAGACCAGTATGAGTCTCATTTTGATCTCTTTTCATTTTAAAGCTTTTCATTTTAATTCTGTTATTGAATTATTTCAGAATTTTCAGAAAAGGTCTACATAAGAGGTGGCATTTGTGACAAGACAGAGGATTTGTTTTACATAAAAATAACAGCTTAATTACAGCAGCTGACAGATGTAAAAGGAAGATTACTAAACAGGAGTTATTCCATGAATAACAAACAGCTGTTTTTGTATTTGGACAGGTGCTCAAAGACATGATGACTGCAATCGATGTGGATAACAGTGGGACTGTCACTCTGGAGGAATGGGTGAAGGGAGGCATGAACAACGTGCCTTTACTTGTTCTGCTTGGACTGAAGGTGAAATGACAAAAACATTTGATGCCACGTACAACACTTACATTTCCCCACAACATCCCCTGTTTTGGTAATGTTGCCAGAAATAAATGGTAACTTTTTTTGGTCAATTTTAGTGTAGAATTGCATAAACAAACCTTCCTTCAGAGCACTGCGGAGGAGGGTCTGGCTAGTTCACACAGCATTTTTGGTTAGAAAAAAAACATGCTCTGGTTTATTGGCATTTCTTTAATCACAATTGCCATGGGCCGGACGGAGCCCTGGTGCCGCTGCAAAATAGCCTCGGGAAGGAACTTGTTTTGGTGGAATGTGGATGTTCAAAAGTTGTTTTATGCATGCAACAGAAAACTCAGATTGTACAGATAGTCTAGCTAGCTGTCTGGATTTTCCCTGCCCAGATCGGAGGAGCAGTCAACCATAGTCCTCATAAATCCACTGGAATTTAAAATTACAACACAAAGAAAGCGTAGGGAAGGAAGGCAGAATTTTCGATGGCACCGGACTAATCCCGGATGTTGTGGATATAGGCTAGACTAATTTTAGTTTGATCGACCATGGGTCCTGTTTTTTTTTTATTTAGTTGTTTTGTCTTCTCCTCAACCGCAGATGACAGAGAGGGATGGGCAGCATATTTGGAGGATGAAGCACTTTAACAGGCCAACCTACTGCAGTGTGTGTCAGAGCATGCTGCTCGGCCTCGGGAAGCAGGGACTCTGCTGCACCTGTAAGCACTCACAGCCACCATCAGGGGGCAGCCACCCACCTCACACACAGTACAAAAGAAGTAGAGGAGTCACACCCTTTCTAGTTCACTTGTTTAGTCTAGTTTATTATTTGTCCATTATTATATATACAGTGCTATAGAATCATATAAGTTTTAGTGGAGGAAGCTTTATATTGAACTCAGTCACCTCTGTAATATTTGTCGTTCTTCCTCAGGTTGCAAGTACACCGTCCACAGTCAGTGTGCCAACAAGAATCCCGAACCCTGTGCTCGTACTTTTGTTAAATCTAAACCGAAGATTGGTGTAAGGTCACACACAACATCCCCACTTACTTTGGATTTATATATATAGTCTATATTTTTGTTATTGTCTACATATCGTATGAAAACCATAATTTTTCCCACTTCATTTAAAAAACAAAACAAAAAAAACTAATTCCCTAAAACAGTTGGGCAAACCATTTGCTAAGGTCACACAAAAAGGAAGATGTAAAGTGGATTCATTGGGGACTATTTTCTGCTACAGATTGTTATACATTTGGTGCTCTCGTAAATATTTGCAACAGCAGAACAGTGTATGTGGGATTGATTAAAAATGAACTACAGTGTGCATGTAAATGTAAATTGTAATGAAGGAACATATCATCCAGTGCAACGGTGTGTTTTTGGACAACAATGAAGCCTTCTATGGAAATAAAATCAGGTTGTGGATATACAGCCAATACTTTAATTCATGTTAATTCATATTGGGTTTGGTCATTTCATGAGATTTGCTGACAATGACATAATATCTTGTCTTTGAAAAAAAAAAAAATTAATTAAATCTGTAAAAAAAAACAACAACTAATTAGTGGACCTTGAGTTTTTGTTGTTGATGTTGTCAAACTACTGTCAAGGTCATTAATGAACTGAAGGCTCACATTTGTCATGTGAATATATCCCTGTCAGTTCTCTTTTTACTGACCAAAACGGCAGCAACAGTAAACACTTTACAGACATGGAACACCAAAGTGCATTAGTCGGCAATAAGTGCAGCCCATCCATGTTTTTTAAGTGCAGATTACAGCTGGCACAGTCTGCTCTGCACATCTGCTAAATGTCCTGAATTTGCTCAGACATGGACAATGATGTGTTCACTGTCTTTTCCGGTGTAGTGTGGCAACTACAACTCACGATCTGTGATGGATCACAACAGTGAACTGGCCAAGTTTCGTCAGCTGCTGCCGGAGGTTTGATGTGCATGCGTCCTCTATATTAAATCTGTTGATGCACGTCTACCTAAATTCATAAATCAAACATTTTCTTCAACTTTAACTTCCACAGCTGCTCTAAGAAGGGTGTGATCTGTTCGGATTATTTTAAATTCATTTATAACATAATTTTCCTTGAAGCCATTCAGAGCTTGGGTGGGGTTTGGCACTACTGTAGTGAACGTTGATCCTTGAACAGGAGTTTGATATCAACTTAAGACTTGCCTAGACATTATGAGTAGAAGAATAGTTGCATATTTTTCTGGGTAATTAGAAATGGAAAAAGAAGTTGCTGTCATGGTCCTGTAATGGCTTCCATTGATCAAACTGTTCATCTTAATAAAAACAAGATAAGTAATAGTAGGGAATTACACCTTTTCCTCAACCTCTCCTTTTCTACTCCTCTGTGTCTCAGGTAGCAGCTCACGACTGGATCAGAGCTGACTGCAACTCCTCCAAGTGTCAGGTTTGCCACAAGAAGATCAAAACTGTAGCGGGAAAACGTTGTGTGTGGTGCCAGGAGATGGTGAGGAGTGTGTGTGTGTTTGGACAATTGTGAATAAATTAGGAGGATCTCTTTTTTTGTATGTTCACTGAGTCTTGTCTCTTTTTAAGCGTCACGATGAGTGTCTTTTCTCTGGCTTGTCCTCCTGTGATTGTGGGCAACTTAGAGATCATATTCTGCCTCCGTGGGCCATATACGCTGTCTCAAAGGTAATATGAACAATATTGGTGTGTATATATTTACATATTTGGCTTTAGCAGATTTAGATTTTTTTGATTATTGTCAGCTAATTGTCTGTATGTTGTTGAACTGTCCCGTGTTTCCTGCAGGAGGAGGACACTAGCTTGTTAAACGTCACCCCTGATGGCCACATCCTGCAGGTCTGCTGTTGTCACATATTCCTACACACTCTCAATCCTTTTCAAACTGTACACTTGTGTCTTTTCTGTGAGGTCTATTTCAAGTTTTCTTCTCAAACTACAATCTTAATATCAATGCTTTTGGAAGAGGTCATTTGAGTGATTTGTCATGTTAATTTTACATAAGATATATGATTTTAATGTTAAAAAAGACTGTGCCAGTGTCTTTGTAATCTGATTGGTTCTGTTCTGGGTTTTGGATGAAGTCCTGGACAAATACGCCTGTCATAGTTATGTCCGCTTCAGCTGAGACAAGCCTACTGATTCAGTATTTAAAGTACCTAATACTCACCTCCTGTCACAAGCTTAAAATCATGTTGGTTTCAACATATTCCAAAGGTAACATTGGTGAAAACTACCAAAACGTACTCCTGCAGCACATTACACTTCTCAAAATATATCTAAATACACTGCTTCACTGTGTCAGTTGAATATTCCTAAACTCTAAAAATATCTACTATGGCAATTACTATATACCATCATAATGTTTGAATATTAAAGAAATCAAACTTTTTAATGTGGGACAGGACACAAAGAAGTTATGGTGTATGGTCGTCATGTATAAACCAAGGCTATTTTCCTTGAAAACCGCCAAATCTTCATGATTCGACAGCAGCAGGAGTTTAAACGACACTGCCTCAAAAGTCATTATATACAGTCCATACAGTGACCTGACTCACAGCATGTCCATATATCCTTACATATCATGTACTGTATGTGTTTTTCAGATGAGATATAGTAGCCTACATATAATCCATCGGATCTTAATATGTCATGTGTTCTTCAGATTGTCACGATTCCAGACACCCACCCTCTGCTGGTGTTTGTGAACCCAAAAAGTGGAGGGAAGCAGGGTCAACGGTGAGCAACTTAAAGTCTTGATATGTTTGTGTAACTTCATTTCGCTCTTAGTGTAAAATAAATCTACAGTGTATTCATTTTAATGTCACGTAGAATATCATATCACCTGGATGTGTCACTTTGTGTGTGTGTGTCTCAATGTTTTTCACAGAGTGCTCAGGAAGTTTCAGTACCTGCTGAACCCACGTCAAGTGTACAACCTCTCCAACGGAGGTCCTACACCAGGGTACAGGAAATTTTCATAACTATACCTGCACACAGTAGGCAATTTTTATCAACCCCCCCCCCCCCCCGTGCGTTCTAACTGTATAGTTTATAGAATATTTTAGATCCGAAACGAAAGGGACAGAAGGGCGGGACTCAGAGAAAAAAGTCGCGATTACAAATAACACCCACAGACAGCATAGTAAGGCTACTAATATATCACCTACTAACTGTACACATTTGAGTTTCTCCACATTAATGTTGTCTTTGTTTTCTCAGACTACACTTCTTCCGCAACCTGCGTGAATACAGGATCTTGGTGTGTGGAGGAGACGGCACCGTTGGGTGGCTACTGGATGCTATAGGTACTGTGGCTCCTTTTGTGGGTTTCCAAGAGGTAATTAAGATAACCATCCCTAAGGCTAAATAATGTACCTGTGATTTCAGACAAAGAAAACTTGCCGGTGCATCCTCCAATAGCTGTACTGCCTCTGGGCACCGGGAATGACCTGGCTCGCTGTCTTCGCTGGGGAGGAGGTAAAACCATCAGCATGTTAACTCTACACCATCACTGAGGTATTTGCCCCTTTGGAGCCATGGGTTAACTTCTTCTGCTTCTTCTGTAATCCTATGAAAGGCTACGATGGGTCAGACTTGAGAGAGATCCTGAAGGAGATCGAAGCTAGCCAGTTGGTTCTCATGGACCGCTGGAGCATCCAGGTGATACCAGACGACCCCCAAGAGGCAGGAGACCCTGTGCCCTTCCAGATCATTAACAACTACTTCTCTATTGGAGTGGTGAGTCACTGTCTCAGCTGGAAAGAATGACAATATCACACATTATTATAGGTGGATTTTATTAACCCAAAAAAATATTAAGCGCAAAAACATTTCTTACCATTTTCTTTTGACGTACAGAGAAACGTGAATACATTATTAAAAAAATATAACTTTGACAGGATGCCTCTATCGCTCATCGCTTCCACTCAATGAGAGAGAAACACCCCCAGAGATTCAACAGCAGGTGAGGATTCATGCTAGATGTGTGAACAAAGAGTGTTTTCTGATGAAAAGTGTAACAGAACTCTTTTTTTAAATCAATAAAGGTGAAAATGTTGTTTGCTGTTGTTTTTAAGAATGAAGAACAAACTTTGGTATTTTGAGTTTGCCACTACTGAGACCATTTCTGCGTCATGCAAGAAGTTGAAGGAGTGTCTAATGATTGAGGTTAGAATATCTGATATAGTCATCTAGCTGTTGTGGCCAGATAATTATTTTTACAGTAATTCACATAATGCTTTTGTTCAGTTGTATCAACATCTTGTTGGTGTTTTTTGCCTTCACCAGTGCTGTGGGAGGACCCTGGACCTGAGCAGCATGTCTCTGGAGGGTATAGCTGTCCTCAACATACCCAGCATGCACGGAGGCTCCAACCTTTGGGGCGAGTCCAAGAAGCCTGATAGTGTGCCAGAATTGGAGAACAGTGAGGTTATCACTGACCCTGACCTTTTAAAAACAATCTCTCAAGGTCTGTGCTTTCATAAATCACCTAATTTGTTTGTGTCTGAATATTGTCAGTAAGCCCTCCCTGCCTCATTGCATGTGGATCCTGTTACGCTGGTTGATTTCCAAAGCTGATTTAATCTTTTAGACACTTTAAATTTCATCTGTGTGTGTTTCGTCACTCCGCAGATATGAGTGATGATCGTTTGGAAGTGGTGGGGCTGGAAGGAGCCATAGAGATGGGACAGATCTACAGTGGACTGAAGAGAGCTGGGCACAGACTGGCACAGACTTCCCAAATTACCATCAGGTTGTTTACTTTTACCTACAAGTGGATCATGACAATAATAATAATAAGACAACAACAGGTGGTCCTGGTATTTTATTTCTCTCTATGCAGTCCGATGTAAACAGAAACACATTTGACACAATGTTCAAGTACAGTATAAATAGTACAGTATATTTAAATCTCACTTTCTCTCCTCCCTGTGTTCAGGACAATCAAAGCCTTGCCCATGCAAATTGATGGGGAGCCCTGGATGCAGCCTCCATGTACTGTAAGTGTTATTAACCAATGTAATGCAGTGCCAAGAGTCAAGACCATGGAAAAAGAATGTTATTTCTATGGTCAAGGCCCATTTTAGATTTGTTAAAGCCAGTGGTTACAGCATCGTAGTGTACAACATAGTTCAATTCATCCATAGATTTATTTGGTTACTGTTTCAGAGACACATTGCCACTACAGCACAAACACAGTTAGTTTTCACCCTGATTATGTTTATCTGTGTGAGCTGCTTGAAGCCAATTTTAATCAGTGAGGGATCAAGGCTGTCACTCTGTGAAATCAGCAAGTGCTTTTTTTGTACATTATATCACATTAATTTTATCAAAAGTGACTTACAGTTATCGCACCAATACATTGTGTGCAATTTGCTTATGTGAACAGGGGAAGCTTAAGGATCAATCCACTTGGACTTCCGGATAGTTTAGTTGGTAGAGTTGGCGCCCATACATAGAGATTTACTCCCTGATGCAGAGGGCCGGGGTTCGACTCCGACCTGCAGCCCTTTTCTGCATGTCATTCCCCTTTTCTCTCCCCTTTCACTTCTTCAGCTGTCCTGTCTTTAAAGGCCTAAATTGCCCAAAGAACAATCTTAAAAAAAGGATTGATCCACTAACCTTGTGATTCATAGCAAACTACCAACCTAATCTCCGTCACACAGTTATTCACAGTTCATAGTGTCTTGATATTAAAAATAATGTCATTGCCATACAATTCGACAGTGCCACAAAACGCACATGAACTAAACATTACAAGCTTTATAGTCTGGCTAAACAGATGTACATTGCTGGTATAAGGCCTGACATCAACGTGATGCCCCTCCCCCTTCTGGTATCTCTGCTATCTACTTTGCAAGAGCCTCGTTGTGACAGGACGGTTGTGATTAGTTTAAAGAAGTACAAACAAAAACAAGTCGGGACGT
This sequence comes from Etheostoma cragini, assembly GCF_013103735.1. Classification (NCBI taxonomy): domain Eukaryota; kingdom Metazoa; phylum Chordata; class Actinopteri; order Perciformes; family Percidae; genus Etheostoma; species Etheostoma cragini. The sequence goes on along the minus strand of NC_048410.1, from coordinate 11,808,887 downwards.
TTTTTTTCACCCATCCCAAAATATATAAGCCCAGACTATATTCCAGTGCTGGTACAGCCCTGTGAGGATAGGTTTAACGATGCCAGACTATAACCTTCATGAAGATGGGAGGAGTTATTGCAGGACTGGATTAGGTTTATATAGGTGTACCTAGTAAACCGGGAACTTAGAATTCAGGTAGAATTCAGTGTTCAGGGCTTTTTTTTAATGACATTGTATACATTTCACTGAGCTGCTCAGGTATTATGCATCACTTTAAAGGAATTTGAATACAAATAATACAATTGTCATTTGTCAAAATCATTTTATTTATTTATTATAGATCCACATAACTCACAAGAACCAAGCTAACATGCTGATGGCTGCACCAACAAAACCAACCGGCTTCTTTCACCTCAAGTAAATTAACGCTTCCACTACATCCTCCAGTCTGCCGAAGGTCACAACAGAACATCTATAATATCTTTAATGATGCAGGATGACGATACTAAAAGGGAGCGTCCATCGCTGAGTGTGTAACTGTGTTTTTCTATTATTAAGTATTATTGTGTATGTCTTTTGCACTTTAATCCCTTATATAATTTTAAAGAATTACAGACAGCTGCACTCAGGCAGAGACCACACTGATAGGCCAAATCAAAAGTGCAAATTTCACTACTCAGTCTGATCGCTGCTATTGTGTGCCAACTTCAATGCAATGCATCCTTTTGTTTTTCTGTAAATAAAAAAGCAGAGAATGTTTTACAGTAGACTGATACAGAATATATTTGATTACTGTATGTTGTGAGAGTTTTTTTTTGCTTAATCAAATTTACAATAGTGTCTTGTAAAGTTTTATCTGTACTTCCTAATGCAGCTGGTGATAAACTTGCTTAGTTCTGCCTTCAGACCCTCACAGCAGCTCACCCTTGATCAACAACACTATCCTACCTGTCTGTTCTTGTGTCTTTTACTATTAGTTTTCATCCAACTAAAAGAAAAATATACAATGTAATAATTTCAGTGTTTTTTTGACTGACTTAGATAGGTGGAGACATTTTCTAAAAAACACTTGACTGACAATAAATGTGGCTACATAAAGATTTGATCCACAGTGAGTCCTGAAAGTGCTGGGCGGAGGGGGTTTGACTGAGCTATCCCAAATTTTCCAAGTTCAGTGCAAAAGAACACATTTCATTGAATTTAATACATTAAGGTGCACTGGACAAGTTAGTTAGTTTATTAAGTTTTCTGGATGTTGTTAACATTCGAGCCGGTGGGGGGCAAAACCCCCCCCCAAAAAAAATAATTGTAGCAGCTGAGACCTGGCCTACCAATTGGGGAATGAGCACATATGGACAAAACAAACAAACATAAATAAACATAAACATAATAATAATAATTAATATACATTTTATTTGTAATGCACTTTACATTTAAGACAAACCTGAAAGTGCTTCAGGTAAGATCATAAAAGCGAGATTAAAAACAACAGTTACATATAAATAGTGCAACAACATTGTTGCACTGTTACACAGAAACATTGAATTCTGTTGCTTTGTTTTATTTATAAAGCAGATTTTAAATTACATTTTAACAATTTGTCCTTATTAAATCCAATCGCGGCACGGCTGTCTTGGAACATTCACCAGCCATCTCCAAACAGATGAACGAGGCCTCTCCACTTCGCCATTTAAACAAAGTGAAACTATGAAGTGCCC
>NC_048410.1:11724658-11807159 GCF_013103735.1 Etheostoma cragini | reverse complement strand
ACACACACACACACACAAACTCTGTGTGTGACTACAAAGTTATCTCTTTGCAGATGCTTCTTAAAAGCAGTCAGACAATAGAGCGATACCTTTAGAAATATATATGTCTATATATATATGATGAAGTTAAATATCTTCTATAATAATCTATTTTGTGACTGGAGAAATGTTGGGGAAAAGGCTGAGAAGATTGTGTTTCAGTGATGTGCATATGTGTCTTCAACCTTCTGGATTCAGTCTTGTGTTGGATTTTCAGTGTAAACATATACATGTAACATGCTTTCATTATTACTATTGTTATTATTTGTATTATTATTATTATTATTGTATTGTCTAAATGTCAAATTGTGTAGTTGTCCTTTGCATGTGTTTTGACAATACTGCATGTTCAGTTTCAGTGAGGCTCATACAGCATTGAATTGTTCTCAGAAAGAATTACAATCTGTTGCCTCAACTACAAATCACTTTGTTATATCTTTTCTGACCTATTTATATTTGTGGAGATATTACTGTTATTTGCAGCTAAATAATACACTCTCAGAGGTTTGGTTAACATATTCAAATGTTAACACAGCCATATGAATTGCATATTGCTTACACTGCAAAGTAGAAAATACAAAACATTGCCTGTAAAACATCTTTAACACATATAGTGCACTCCTAATGCTTATCTGCCTTAATGAAAGTTTATCAGCACTTAACAATGCTTATATTTCAAAGTACGGATTTGTGAATTTATTTGAGGCATTGTCTGCAAAATCTAAGCTTAAAATACTTAGCTTAAATCTCCCTAATATCAAAACATGACAACCTCCAGTTTGGAGTGTTACTTACATTTTTTTTGTAAACAATCTAATTGAAAACAGGAAATCTTACATTTAGTTGACACTTTTTCAGGAGAAACATGAGTGATTGCAGTAATAAAATTTCATATTGTGTCAAGTCTCAAAGTATCAATACTGTCAGTTTATTTGTCTCCACAGTGTAAGTGGTACAACTGAAACAGAAACACAGAATAAAACACAAGCTTTAACACATCAATTACAAAGTAATGATGATTATATGCAAGGTATAACAACAAACAACACCATTTAGTTGCTGTTTTGTGCTTTCAATTATATGCTGTAGATGTTAACATTATAATTGTAATTTGATTCGATTAATGATGACAATAATGACAAACTCCATTAGTGATGATGATATGATTTAAGAACAGCTAATGGCCCTATAGATAAGACTGTTTTCTCAAATGTAAATAAGCTTACTATGGAGATCCAAAGTGTTACATATCAAACAAATAAAACATCATGGAATGAATAATCATATAAACTAAAAGAAGAAAAAAAAAACATTTTAATGCAGGTAACTTGTAGGCTAGCCTATATAATTCCAGCAGTTTTTATTTCAGAATGTCTTTTTAAATAGAAACTGCTTGGGTCTCCATACATTTGGTCTCCATACAATTCAAAAGGTAGAAAATCCTCAATTCAGTGTTTAGCTTTTCATTTTTATTTAGTTTTTACACATTTTTCATCTAGTAATAGCCCCACGTGAGCACCGCTGTCGGTTTATTTTTAGAACGCGCACTCCCCCGGCTCTTGCGTCAATGGAATCCCGTGTGTGCGTCATACGGAAGAACGTCTGTGTCGAACAAGACCCTGATTGGTTACCGACCCGGAAAGTTCCACCGCCCTGTCCACCATGTTTGGGCATTGACACGCCTTTTTTGTCGACGCAGACAAAATAAAACAAGAGTGTATGGAGCCCCCTGCGTTGGTCTGACCCAGTATGTGTGTGTGAGAGTGTGTTTGAATATGTGTTTGTGTATGTGTGTGTGTGTGTGCTGACAGCAGCTGACAAAGGTGACATTTATCAGTTTCACTCGTTTGGAATAAATGAAAAGCTTCAAAATCCGGAAATTTACATAAACCAGGTAAGTGAAAGTTTTGATATGTACTGAGGCTATTTAATCAGGTGGCCACCTTCATGCACCCTCTGTTCAATTATAATAAGCTACTTCCATAATAATATAAGCTTATAGGACAAGGCTGACTGGGCTACCCTTATACTCAAATAATGTTTAAATATGCCATATGTGCCTCAGCCTCCCTCTTTGGGACGCAATCACAGCTATACACTCAGTTGCAAGTTTGTTATGTAGGCTACACCTAGTTAAAACTAATGCAGTCTAATACCACATCCCTGCAACAAATCCTTCCTTAATAGGTTTAGTGTTCAGTTTTGTTAAAACCATTTTAGAGATGTGTTGATTCAACTAGACTACCTTTTGGTTGGCAACATCTTACAAACAACACCATAGTAGCAGAAGAAATTATAGCCTCCACAATGACCATGAAGTTGAATCAACACCACTTTCAACATTTTCAACCAAAACTGAGCATTAGTTTTAGCTAACTGTAGCTAATAAAGTTGAGCGTCTGAGTGCAATGTTATGGAAAGAGCCATTCTTGTTACATGATAAAATATTAAAATAGAGTATATTTTGTCATTAGTGAATACTGCTATTGGTCAGAGTGTATGTCCGTATCTTCATGAATTAACATGATTTTACATGTAAGTTTTATGTGTGGGTTTATTACTGTTGCTGTATGAGAAGACGTAAGGAGTAGGGTATATTTATAGGGCATCAAATACATATTTGACACTTGAGCAGCATGGTCTCCCCAAGTCAAGCCTTAGTTTATGAATATGATTTAACAGTCAGGTGTAAGTTTGAACAATTTTTGAAGAGTGACCATGATGTGCTTCACTTTTGTATTGAAAACTTTACTTTGAGGGACTATGCACTTGTTGGTACACGCCCATTCACTCAACCACACACACAAGCATGCACGAACGCACGCGCGTACTCAAAGGCCTACCTTTCCCATTTAAGCTGGCATGCTGGCATTCAGCCCACACTGAAATACAATCTGCAACACTCCCTAGTACAGTCCCTGTAAAAGAGGGTTGCCCTGCCGCTGAAGGAGGTTTTCAAAGCAATAATAGCCGGTAACACTATACCTGAGTTCCCAAGTGGACCACCCTGTGCATTTTTTAAAGTGGACGGATTTGCCCTGAAGCTATAGATGTGGCACGTAGGGAAATGAGGCCGTGTGTGTTCAAGGTGTAAATGTAGGCTACTTTTTGGATGGTTACAGAGTGGGGACTAAAAAATGCTGACCTAGATGATTAATGCATGATCAAATTTACTGGGATGTCTGAACTTCATTGCATGTATAACATGTTCAGACAGACACTTCCTTATCAACCCTAGTTATCCCACTGATTTAACTATACTTGCTTTTATTTGGAAACAAGTTAGCGTAAAAAAGGCAAACTTTTTAGTTCAACTTTGGAATTTGAATGAGGGACAATCAACACTTTTTCATGCATAGAAACATTTTTAAATTATAGAAAAAACTTTCTTTGATTCAATGAAACATACATGTAAACAATATTTTATGGACAAACAGTAGAGTTTTCATCAGTAGTAATCTTTGCTTTGCTCTGTCCTAGCGATGCCCTGTGTACAAACCCAGCATGCATCCCTGCCTCGTGACACCTACTTCAGCCCTGAGTTCTTGAATCCTGACCTGGTGATGGACATCAGTAGCCAAAAGGACCAGCTGTCTACATCTTCATTGCCCAGCATCAACACCTTAGTGGGAAATGGCTATGTGGGAGAGTTTGATGCTTATTCTTGCAAGATATCCACCGCTCCTCCTGCCTCTACAGTTTCATTCAGCCACGCCACGGTAGCTGAAAGCTCCTGCGCTCAGATGCAGAGCCAAGCCTTCAAACTGGATGATCTTCAGGTGTATGGCTGTTACCCAGGTTCCTTTGCGCTGAGCTGTCTTGATGAAACGTCATGTGGCTCTGACTATTATAGCAGCCCAATTTATGCTGCTGTTTCTCCTCCATTATCTGGCTTTCAGACCCAGCCTGCACCTGTCTGGGATTCCACTTTCAGCCCCTACCCCTCAGCCCCCCCCTCCTCTGCGGCTGATAAAACCTCTATGGCCCAGCAGCTCTTCTTTTTCACCTTTAACCCCGCACCAAATCAGAACTCTCCCGTAGGGCAGCATCAGGATGCTCAGCCGGGCCACAATGACCCTTTCTTCATGCCTCCTCAGCAGCATGTCTCTCCACTTCAGTGTCCTCCCATTTCCCTGGAGCACATACCCCTAGAAAGCCCTGGGATAGTGGAGGGGGCCATGACGTCTCCAAAATCCCAGAACCCAGGATCCAGTGAGGGCCGCTGTGCGGTTTGTGGGGACAATGCATCCTGTCAGCACTATGGAGTACGCACCTGTGAGGGTTGTAAAGGTTTCTTCAAGGTAAATCGCTGGACAGCATTTTGCAAGTTTATTCTACTGAGTAGGACCGTCTGATATTTTGGCTAGGATGAAATATTGGCTGATTATAGCTTTTTGTATTTATCAGTGTGTATGTGAGCGATAAGCAACAATAAGATGCATTACAGAAGCGCCGAAGATATGTTTAAGGTAGTTAAGGAACAGTGACACCATACATAATCTTTCAACAAGAGAGCACTGACAAATGTATTTTTTCAACTCTACAATGTAGCGCTAAGTGCATATTTTGGTCACAAGACATATTTAAGGCATCATTATTAAAAGTGTTTCCTTATGTTATCATGCGTTTGTGTAAAGTAATTATTTGATTTTTTAAACTCTCAAATATTGCTGTTGGTATCAGCCTCAAAAATCCAGTTTTGGTCGGACTACATTACTGATTTACATAAGATAGTATGCAGATTTCTTTCTGCATTTGTCATTTAAATTGTTATATGTGCAGCATTACAAACCCATATTAAGATAATTTTGTTTTACAGCGAACTGTACAGAAAAATGCCAAGTATGTGTGCCTTGCCAATAAAGACTGTCCTGTGGACAAGAGGAGGAGAAACCGCTGCCAGTTCTGCCGTTTCCAGAAATGTCTTGCAATGGGAATGGTCAGAGAAGGTAACGCAACGTCAGACTCACTTTCTGTGACTAATGTATGATGACGAGAAACCCTTGTTTGTAATGACAGACATATGAAACCAGAGCCTTATAGTGTCATCTGCAAAAAAAGAGATACTGAAACAGGTTGCAGTGATAACCATGTAAGAGTCACAAACATGTGCTTCAAGTGTTTTTTTTGTCCCTTTCTTAGTTGTTCGCACAGACAGCCTTAAAGGTCGCCGGGGTCGTCTTCCCTCCAAAACTAAGACTGTGGCCGAGTCTTCATCCACAACCCCCAATGTCAACACCATAGCCTCTCTTGTCAGGGCTCATTTTGACTCAAACCCAACCATTGGAAAGCTTGACTACTCCAAGGTAAGTCCAAGAATTGCAGCATGTTCAGAGCTCTTTTGTACAAATCAGATTGCTAACAATTACCTCAGCAAAGGATGTAGAATTAAGGCGTAGACAGTGAACCCTTCCCTTCTCTTCCTTCTCAGTACGATGAGACAGTGGACAACCTGACAGAAAAGGAGGATGCCGGTGATGTTCAGCAGTTTTATGATTTACTGACTGGTGCTTTGGATGTAATAACAAACTGGGCTGAAACCATCCCAGGATTCACAGAATTCTGCAAAGAGGACCAGGAGCTGCTTCTTGAATCAGCCTTTGTTGAGCTCTTCATTCTGCGACTCGCATACAGGTCAACTTCTTTTACAGAAAAAAAATAAAAATAAAAAGCTACGTTAACTAATATTTTACTAGACTAATGTGCACCTTTCAACATGCTGACTCTACCATTGTTTTGAAACTGTGCAGGTCAAATCCTGAGAAGAGCAAGCTGATCTTCTGTAATGGTTTGGTCCTCCACCGACTACAGTGCATTCGCAGTTTTGGTGACTGGATTGACTCCATCATGGATTTCTCCCAGAGCCTTCACCGCATGAACCTAGATGTCTCCTTGTTTTCCTGCCTTTCAGCGTTAGTTATTATCACCGGTGAGAGCTACTGTTTGCCATTCATTATAGTGAATCTCACTGCACTTGAATTTCCTGTTTATACTCAGGACTGTATTTCTCATGAGAACTTCTTCTGCATCTAGATCGCCATGGCCTGAAAGAGCCCAAACGGGTCGAGGCCTTTCAGACTCATCTCATCACTTGTTTGAGGGAACACATGAGTGGAAACGGATCGGAACCAAGTCGGACCCAGTCCAACTATCTTTCTCGTCTTTTAGGCAAACTCCCCGAACTGAGGACTCTTTGCACACAGGGCCTGCAGCGCATCTTCTACCTGAAACTGGAGGACCTGGTTCCCCCTCCACCAATAGTAGAGAAAATCTTTATGGATACTCTGCCATTCTGAAGAAAACACGGACATATTTGTGTTGTTTATGTACAAAAAAAAATGATAGACACAAAGAACCTAATGTGAGGTTTTAATTCTACTGGTGAACCTCCTTCCATCACACTGACTTGTGGGCTGACATTTGTCTGACATTTTTCAAGAGACCATTCTCACATATGTTCAAAAATGGAATATGGTACCTGTGTGAGTACCGCTTAAAGATATATTTCAGTTTAATGAAACTTTCACAAACAGAGCTGAAATACAGTACAGGACACAGTTTATATACTGTATATGTTTGTGTGCATTTGTAAAATGACTTTATTGCTGTGCTGGATGTGTTAATGTTGTCCTGCTATGCAGCTAGTAAGACATGGATATTTGGCTAGATGCAATCCCTGGTTACGTTCTCAGCTTTTCTTATGAACAAAAGAAACACACTAATCTCTCAAAAAGCATGCTTTGCTTTTTAATCCGACTAAGAAGATGGGATAGTCCTACTTTTCAAAAGGAAAATTTTACAGTTTCTTTGTGTCACAAAAGATAGTTTTAGTCCTAATCGTGCTCCCGTGGAAGGTCTTGGACCAAAGCTTACTCTTATTTTGATACTGCCACTTACACACCTTTTTGCCTAATGCTAACCAATATGTTATGCTATAACTCCATCCTGCCATTTTGCAACACCTTGTAAAAGCTGATGCTGACAGGGTTCCTGTTGAACCACATGTTCCTGTAACAACATACTTTGTAGTTTTAAGAACAAAAATTGACTTTCTGAATCGAAATACAAAGTGCCTTTTATAAAACATCACTCCTCAACCCATAATAAGTAACACTAAGTAAGTTTTCATTCCAAATATCACATAGCCCTATTTATTACAGATGTGAAATAATCTTTGAGACCATCAAAAATATTTTTGTATTTGATATGAAGTGCCTGAGGCATGCGACTGTCAAAACACTTTGACAAAGACATACAGTGCTTGAGACGCACTTCACACGGCTAAACAAAGAGGACATTAGGGGATGAGCCGCCCAGTTTAAGATTGAATTGAGTTAAAGCACATTTCAGAATCTCTTTCTATCCGCAATTACAACAAGTAAGTAAGTACACAGTATACCCTATATTTGTTTTTACCCAACACTGCTTGAAAATATACATGCACAAGCAGACGTTTTATGTTTGACATCCACTGGCTACTTGTCTTTGGCTGCAGATCTGTTACCCTACATGTGTTCGTAAAGCTCTTCTACTGTCTTCCACATTATTCTGAGTTGTGCAGTTGGGTTTATTTTGTATTTTAATCTCAAAAGGCGCTAAATAAATATGTTAAGGATTTACAGTGAATTGTAATGAAAAGATGAGCAGCTATGAGTACTTCAAACAATGTACAAACCAATATGAAGAACACTTCTTTCTCCTACTGTTGTTTGCGATGTGTGTGGACTTTGAAAATGCTGCCAGGGCTTTCGTAAAATGGTGCAGAAGTGATAAAAGACAGAGGATATTTCATATTAAATCTTTTTTTGACAACTCACCACTGGCTGCCTTTATTTAAATGTTAGGGAATAGAGTGATATATTTCCTGTATGCCTTGTGCCCTTCACCATTTTATATGTTCTATGCTCTCCGAACGTATCTTTAGTTACTTCTGGTTTCTATTGGGGAAGATGATTAAAGTGCCAATTTCTCTATACGTTTGTTTCAATTCATTATGGTTTAAAACTCACAGGTTGTATATAGAAACTGGTTATAGGATAAGGCAGGCGATAATCTAGATTTTGTTTTCAACAAATTGGTCTCGCTTGGCCGGACCCTCTTCCAAAGTGAGCTGGAGGAGAGTCTGGCTATAACACATAGCATTCGAGAATAGAAGGTAAACGTGCTCTGGTGTATTGGCATTTCTTTAAACCAATCACAATCTTAGCGGGGTTAACCTGAGAGAAGTTTAACCGTAGTCCTTATAAATCGAACAGAGTTTATAATGCCAACACAAAGGAAGCCCAAGGCAACGGATATCCAGCCTACATGAGTGAAATCCGGCGGCAACAGAACAACTGTGTTTGTCGGACTGCAGTGCCCAGATTCATTGTAATGAATGAACATGTCACTCATGTGGCTCATTGATTTTTTACAAACAGTCATTCCTCCCATAAATTTAATCCTAACAACGTTTTTGACCCCCTGCTTTTTCTTTTAGCGCCATCAGGAGTTTGACACTCTGACTGAAATGTCTTAACATCTATTGGGTGTGTTGGCATGCAATTTAGTACATCATTCATACTTGACACCTTCAGGATGAATTGAAATAACTTTGGTAATCCCCTGACTTTTCAGAGAACTAAAGATGAACTAAAGATCTACCCATTAGCATGTGTTTAATGCTAATTTACAAATGTTTACATGTTAACACGCTGAACTAAGATGGTGAACATGGTAAACATGAGCATGTTAGCATTTTCATAATGCTAACATGTGCTTAAGCACAGCCTCAAAGAATGTGAGGTGCCAGAGAATTGATTGAGATATATGATCTTGCTATATGGGAGAAATTCCTACACGTTGGACCTTTGAATTAACACTGGAGAACCTTTCCCTCTTTGGTCACCCTACAGGTCGGAAGTGGAATTGTCCATTACGTTACATTGTCCAGTTTATTCAAACTACAGATCCGCTACCCGATCTGGCAAACTTGCATAGTGTAGGAATTTCTCCCATCTAGCGTTGAGATCATATATCCCAATCAACTCTCTTGCACCACGCAGTTCAAAGTACGTGTTACAGCTATGATAGCCTTCACGCTTCAAAAAGACAAGATGTCATACACATCTTCATCCTTTACCTCTAGCAATTTGTTTAATCTTCATTGATTGCAAAATGTAATCTAAAGATTTGGTGAGTACTACAAACTGTCTTCTTTATGTTAGCGATGTTTCCTTCTTCAAACTTGCCGGGACCGGGAAGTTACCTCACCCATTAGCAGCACTTGTAAGTTTATCATGTGACTGTGAAAACGCAAAAGGTGGAGCAGTATATCCTGTAGGCCTATGTCCTTTTACCAGCTATGTTTCCCCAGTTCATGCAAATGCAAATGTAAAATTTCAACCCAATAGGAATACTTGGAATTGATGGTGGTGGGGCAACAAAGGACAAGTTTGTGAACGGGCAACACAGATTTCAATAAAAAACAAAAAAACAAAAGAAAACGTTACACACTGGACCTTTAAGAAGAGTTTAGAAAATGTTTCAGATGGTGCAGTGCAGGAAACAAAGCTTAGGCCTTATTTAAGCACTTACTGTGCTGCAACTTGTTACAAATTAATGTTGTGATGAAAAGGGACCAAAAGTAGTCCTTCTTCTCCTTTTCACTAAGTCTGTTGTTTTGTCACACACTGTTAATGTTAGCAACATCCGTGACCAAAGGGAAGAGGACACCGTGCCCCTCTCAGCCGGAGCAGACGGCAGCAGCACTGCATTCAGCCTCTCAACACCCGATCCCACTGTACACCACGTTCCGGTTATCTGGATTTTGGTGTTGGCAGACAGAGTGGAAAAAAAGGGACAAGAGCATAAAAAAGGAGAAGGCAATATGAAAGCAAGCTTGCATTGAGGTGTTCATTATGTTACAAAATGGCAAGCATGCTGCCCCCAGTCAGATGTAATGGGAACAGCAGACAAGTATACTTTCATAAGAAGGATTTAAATGAATATGGCAGCTTTTTTTTTTTTTAATCAGAACTGTGTAAATCCCTTTTGACTTTTCATACTTTATGGTCACTAATCCAAGTCATGTCAAACACGTTAGCTCTTCACAAACTCAAATTACATCCTCCTGTCTATATTTGGCATATTTGAAATCACAGTGTGTCTTCACACCATCTTTTTCCAAAAGTGGAAAGGTACTATCTGAAGCTGCCATTGGACCCTTCACTTTTGACCTGTGCCCTGACATGCAACACTCTGCATTCAGGAACAAACTATAGCCTCACCCTGTACACATGATACCTTACATTTTGACCAGTAATGTGTGGCTCACTTGTCATGGTAATTTGTTGCAAAAACATGTTAAACCCAACTTGCTTCTGCACCACCTCCTACTGTTCAGGAATGGTTTGATATGTAATTAGTGAATATTTGCTGTATTTTCTTTTGGGCATAATTTTCTTGACAAAGTACTGTACTGCTGTGGTATGTGGATGCGATGTTGGGTCAGCGGGAGAGCATAATGTTCAAAGTAAGCCTTAATACATGGAACGTGTTGACTTATGTCACACATTTCCCTGGTTTTCTCAATCAGGCTGTAGCTCAATCAAGCCCTGCCACCACCTATGCATGTCAGGTGGGCTGTATTGCACTGCACCGTGTTTCTTCATCTTTAAGTAACTTTATCACATTTTCTTGCACTTTGAGCCAACTTAGATGGCATCTTATAATGTTTTTTCTACCTATAGGGGCATCCAAGAGGGTTGTTTTGCTGCATATTTTCCAAACATAAGGGCACTGGAAGGTGCCAACACATTTAGTAGAAATGTTTCACAGAAAAGGTGAAAACTTTGACTTTCTGTCGGTGCTAGAGGAAAAGTCAGGGGATCATTAACTTCATTCTCTGAGGATGGTGAATATGTATACAAAATGTAATGGCAGTACATAAAATATTATTTCAAATATTTTGGTATAAACAAAAGTGGTGGACTGTTCTCCAGTAAAAAAAACAAATTCAGCAACTGCAAAGTTTATTTCTCTCATAAAATGTTTTCAAAAAACACATGGTGTGTGTTTGTTTGTGTGTGTGTGTGTGTGTGTGTGTGTGTGTGTGTGTGTGCATGAGCAGCTAATTGCTGGAGAGGATATTGTTCCAGCGGGAGGAAAGCTAATAGGTTTATTTGTGAGGATGCTGCACCTGTCGTTTGTTGATTGATTGAGCTGTAAATAGATTTCAGATGCTGTGTAACGCTCTTTGGGGGCTTCTGTGTTTCCCTTTCTGTTTTCTTATCCACTGTTCTTCCTCTTCTGTATGCTTCTATGCACAGATGCACATAATATTCTGCAGATTTTTATCCCATTTATTTTCCTGAACATTTTAGCACAATCCTGAATCCCTCACCATGCCTCAGAAAAAGACAACACTGAAGGTGTCTAAGAAAAGTTGGAATCATTGTTCCAGTGATGACCACAGAATGTTCCTCCAAACACACATTCATTTGTACACATACTTTACATTCATCCAACAGTACTTTAATGTATGTGGGTGTACTGTTGAGTGTGGAAAACCCTCTGTGAGTGTATTTATAGCAGGCTATTGTTGAGCCCCTAGAAACCTCTGTAATTGGATCTTGTCTCTCCAAGGGAGTCCGTTGATAAATGAGTTGGCAGATGTCAGTGCTCATGCCATCACTGTGATAACTGTACGTCCCACATCACTGTCTTAAACTCTTAGTCTCCTCTGTATTAAGTTCATAAGTGAATGGTGAGCTGGCTGAATTAATATTCTGAATTGTATGAAAGGAATGGATGGTGGAAACCTAGTGTAAACACAGTTGACATTTAATGGCTGTCTTTGTTGTGTTCTTGGGTATTAACTGGTCTTTTAGTCTTGCACTCCAAAGACGGATAACAGGCTTCAAAGCTAGTAACTCTAAAATCATAATTATGCTGTTATTATGCTAGAAGATTACTTAAGATTACACCGTTTTCCCTTATATTTATTACTGTATAAAAAAAGAAAAAAAGGTGTTTGGATCAAAACAGGTAAAAGAAAAAGACTGAAACAGTGAATGCAAACAACTCACAGACTGTTTTATTTTACAAACAATAAACTTTATAACGCTACACCTTTAAAACTGTTTTATACAGATATGAATATGCTACTGGAGAAGTACAGTTAGCAATACAAGTTAGCAAAAGGTGTGTGTGCATATGTCAGCCGCAGAATATGAGAATGTTACAATTACGGTATAAAACAAGATTGACAGGACGGATAGTGTTGCACTGGCTGCGTGCCTGAGAAGTTATTCATAGCAAAGTCCCCACCACCCCACATACACACGTACACATACACACACACACACACACATATTTCTTGAACAGTTTTGGACACTTCTCCTTGAGAGCTGTGGGAAGGATAAAGTGCAAGTTTTAACATGTCAACTTCTTTGTTTGCATGCATAACTGTATGATCACATGCTGTGGGGGTGTGACAAAGCCCCAAACTGATGGACAGCAATGTACTTGTAGTGGACTTAATGGTAAAACGCAATGAAGTACAGTAAAAAAAAAATGTTACCCTTTATTTATGGCAGTTAGGTTACCCCAATAGAAAGTCTGCTTTAGAGATATACAAACTACAAACATCGGATATTACTGCCTTGTTAATGCTGTTTAGTTAGAGAGCAAAAAGGGGAGAACCATGAACACTTTATATCACAGCCTGCATACTTTGTTCTTACTGTGTAATTACAAAAATTAGAAATAATTAGTTTAGATTGGCTATGTTTAATCCATCTACATTCATCTAAAATACCTATTTGTTATGTTGTTTGTTTTGTTGTCCATAGTTCTTTTACAGTACATTTAAGTACCTGTAAGCAGGATCTGACCTTCAGGGGGGCTCAGCCCCTAATGAGAATGTGACAGGCACACAGTGCCTTGCAAAAGTGTTAAGCCTCCGTGCTAAATCAGTCATTTCACTGATAATCACTGATCTAGCTACTGAACATCAGCTAACATTTTCTTGACACTACTAACACTAGGATGGAACTAAACCTGACACTTTATGTCACAATAATGACAACCATTTTGACACAATCTTTAACAACATTTAGCAATTTTACTTGCTTACGTTTCAATTTGGGTTCTCTGCTCTTGCTCTCACTCTGACGATGGACTGTAAAATAAATTGGCACAGCAACGCCATACACTTTGATGGAGATCAGCGGAGTTACGGTAATTAGAAGCACTTTTCTGGTGATGGCTGAGTGTTCTGCGCAGCCTCAAACTGAGCTTGTCGACATAGATGTGACAGGAGCAAGTTGTACGTTGTAAGTCTTCTGGTAGCTGTGCCAAGAAAAATCTGTTCCTGGATAAATGTTACTTCATATGAATTCACTTGCCCTTTACCAAAGTATTTCCAATCCACGAACATTACTGAAATATTTTGTTTTGTTGCTTTAATAGACTCTCTATGGGCTTCTCGCTTGACTGTATGCCTACACATTCCCCCGATTGCCTGCAAGCTTCTCCTGACTATACGGTTATTTCTCTACTGTGCAACAGAAAGTTGCTTGGTTATGAAACATTGGTAAGCCTATTTTTACAGCTGCTAGGGTGCCATTACGTGAGATAAAGGTAATGAAGCCTTTTATACATTGTTGTGTTCTTTAAAAAAAAACACTGGTAAATATAAAGTCTTTAAAGGCTTTAGATGTAAAGTTATTCACTGTAAAAGGGATTCCAAAATGAATGGGAATCAATGGAATGGCACAACCACCTCCGATTGGCCCAAACAACGTTTCTGTTGACCCTTTCCTTGACTGGGTTGCAGGTGCATAGCATTGGCAACACAAGATATTAAACCTCTCTCAAGCCCTTTGAAGCTGTAATTGTTTGTCACTAACAACCAGTTCGCAACTCTAACTTGAAGCTCAAAAATGTATTGAATTATTATTATTATTATTTTTAAGGGTGCTAAGATGACATTAAAAGGGGCTTGAGCCCCCCTAAAAGGGTCTAAACTCGCCAATGTCTGTAAGAACTTGTGAGTAATTAATTAGTATTTGAGTACAATAAAATGACACTGCAAAAAAGCAAGCTGGATTATAAAGTGTTACCTTTACAGTTACAATAAATGAAGCTCTGAAGACACAACTCAGTATCAGAGAGATGACGGCTGCCCAACACTTTCACAGAGTTTTCTTCACCAGCTTGAGGCAAAGGGACCTTTCACCCCTCTGATCACAAGGTAGCACTGAGCTCAGCTTTCAGGGGTTGACATTGAGGGAAAAAACTGCTGCTCCTTCTGACTGGATGGATGGCCTTGAAGGCAGTCTGCCACCTACAGGACTCTGCTGACTTAATGCTGGTCTATTTTTAAATCAATATCAGCTACAGTCAACACATGACTGAACACCTAAAGTGGCACACATGCTCAAAAATTGAATGGGAAACAGGACTCAACAGGACTCAACAGGACTCAACATGACTAAACATTTTCGTGGAGAGCTCTTGTTCCAGTAGCTCTGGATTGAAATATCTCAACAACTACTTCATGGATTGACATGAAATTTGGTACTCACATTAGTTAGCACATCCCCAGGATGAACTGTAATAACGTTGGTGATCCCTTAACTTTTCTAGTGCCATCATTAGGTCAAAATTTTAGATTGTCCTGCAAAAGTAATGACTGTACCAACCATTGTGATGATCCTCAGTTGCGGACCTAAACCATTTCAAATGGAGGGGCCAGGCTGGGACACATGCAAATTTAGGAATACTAATTATATTAGGCACAAGTGTTCAGTGGCACTCCTAGACGAATTTTACTTGGGGGGCCGAGGAGGGGCCAGTGTTTAACCAGGGGGCACATTAAAAATGGCAAAAAATGATATCTAAAGATTGAAAACTTTATTTTACTTTAAAATCCTAAAATCATTTATTTTGTACAAGCGTGAGTCCAGGTGCAAGAAAGATAGGGCCATAAAAAATGAAAAATGTCTTCATGCCTCACAATATGTAGAGTCCATCATTACAAAAAGGGTCAAGCCATGGATGAATATTATAGCCGTTTGGCCTGAAGCTCCCTTTCCTGTCCCCCATAAAAATAGTTGGGAATATATTCAAGTTGGGCTGTACTGGTAGCTACATCCTTCTTGGACTTGCGGATATCTGTAGAAAGATATACAGTGAACATAGGGAACAACTACAACATTTATTTACATTTAGTGGTATGCATGAGTTTAGACAGCCATGCTAAAGTTGACAAAATATAGGAATAAAAAACATCTTTTGGAAATTGATCTTAATGTCTTAATAAAACAAAAAAAAAGGAAACCAATTTTCATTGAGAATGAATAATGTATCATAAAAAAAATAACTGTTCTTTCTTAAAATACAGGGGGCATGAGTAAGTACACCCCTGAAATTAGATCCAGATCAATGCAAATCCCACCAGCTATTAGGCTGAAATAAAACCATGCCAATCTCTAGGTATAGGGAAGGGTATGTGATGATATGGGGCTATTTTAATTCCAAAGGCTAAGGGAAGTTTATCAGGATGCATAGTATCCTGGATCCATGAAATTACTGGCCTTTAATAACAAACATCCGCCTGCTTCTATGGGAATTTAACACAGGGGTGTGTATACTTATGCTCCCTTTATTTTAAGGGAAACATTTATTTATTTATGATACATTATTCATTAAAAAACAAATTGGTGTCCTTAAAGGTTGGATTTTTCCTATTTTTTAATTAAGACATTAAGATCAATTTCCAAAAGATCATTCTTTTAATTCCTCTCTTTAGTTAACTTTAGCATGGTTTCCTAAACGTATGTATATCACTGTATGCATGTATACTTGCATGCATTTCAAAACTTAAGCCAAGTATGTACTTAAAAAAAAAGAAACAGAGCCATTTTGACACAAAAAATAATTTTGAATTGTAATTGCACTGCTTTGCAAATAGTAAGAACCTTCTTTGTTTGACTTAAATATATAGCGTGAGGAACTATGGGACACGGTTATGTGCAAGAACAACAAGTCACTTACAAGATGAAATGGTTTTGCTTATCTTGGACCATTGCAACATGAGAAATCGTAGCTTCTCTCTGCAAGACAAGTGTCACTGCCCAATGTGAGGCGAGGGCAGATTTCAGTCGCGCATGCGTCACTTTGCGACGAGTGAAGCTGTGAGTTGCGCATGTTTCACTTTGCGACAAGTAGTTATCATATAAGATACTTACGTGAGACTTCTGTAGCTAATGTCAATACAGTAAAAAATCGACCTACTTGACAGTGTAAATTGACAAAATTAACGAAGTTGGTTCATTGCTGGCTACAAGCATCAAACACAACAAAGGCAGTCAGTTGAATGGTGTTTTGAGCTTACGTTAGCAATCAAACTAATAGACATCTACAACGTTTTTGAAAGGACTGCTAGCTTAGCTACAAGCTAGCAAACAAACGAAACTAGCGTTAAGGTTGTCCGTTAAATGGCGTTTCGAGCAAACGTTAGCACACAATCAATCATAGATAGATAGCTTAAACGTCTTTGAAAATGATTCGTATCTTCTGTTGATGTTTGTAATGATAAAGTTTATTGTTTCATGGATTTAACAAATTCCAGTATGACAGTTATGTCGTAAACCGTTTGAATCTGAGCATGCGCAACTAAAATTTGCACTCGGACAGAGCCGGTCTGACTCGACTCTCATCAAATAAGACACGTTTTGCTGTAAACCGTTTACACTCAAATCTGTCACAGGGGTGGCCAGCGACGGTGTCATCCAGCAGCATTCACTCCTGAGTGAGGTGTTTTATTTAACCGCTGAGAAAGGAAACTACAGCGTTTAGCTTTGCAGATGAAGAGGACTGCTTCAGTTTATAACAATGTTCTAGGTCAAGGTACTAAGTTCAAAACATATTACTTTGAATTTATTTTGCACAAAAATTACTAAAATTTTACCTCTTCTGAAGAGTCCATGTTTTTTAATCCTCCGTGTCCTCCTTGATTTTAACTAGATGCACCGAGAGTGTCGTTACTTACAATTCCTCATGGCGGCGACAGAAATTACCCACTAGCTTTAACTGTCAAAATAAAATACTAGCTCTACACTAGCATTAAAAACAACAGAAAAAAACAAGAAGAAGATAGAAACAATAGCATTTTAAAAACAATAGAAATGGTCTTGCAGGGTTTTTTTTGGTGATGTGAATTGCCCATGCTCATCCAATGTTGTGTCCTCAAGACACAATCTTTCAGTCCAAAGTCTTTTGTCGAGATATCTTTTGCACGTCCACAAAGCAATATTTTCATAGAAATAAAGTTATTTTATAGACTATATAAAAAAATAATTATATTAAAAGATTAATAATTTTAATAATTTTATTTACATGGATAATTCTTTTCTCATAATGGTAAAGACATGACCCACCCTAATCCGCCTCTGACTGCCTCATCCTAGTTCATGTATTAAACCTAACCAATCCATCTAAAGAGGGCAACAAGTTGGCTAATAGCCAATCAGTGGCAGAGGAGGGCGGGTCACGCTTTCACAATCCTTGAAAACACTAATTTGTGTCCAGCATATACTTTAACTGTCAATGAGCATAACCCGAGAAGAGGTTGTAGGCCTACCTAACAAAAAAAAAGAATAAAAGGTTGTGCCTTTTAGTTTGAAGGAAACAGGAAGTACTGTTTTGGCCGGTTTGTTTGAATTTGACGTTGGCGAATTTGTTTTGGTCATGGGTGTATAACGTTTTGGTTCCGGATCCTCTAGGCTACTAAAAGTGTAAGTAAATGTAATATGTTCATATATGATTTACAGAGGAAACTATAGGCTTACTTACCTGATTTAAGTTTCACAGCTGAAAAAAAAAAACGAAAGCAAAACGAATTTCAGTTTGAGTTCCGCATTTCTTCAGTGAAACTGAGCAAACAAGATAATGTGTGGTTTTTCACTATACAGAGACAATTACACAGTAAGGATTCATGTAAGGTCAGATAGAACCTATAGAGTTAAACGTTTTGAAGCTGATTCTGTAAGCCTACTGTTGTTCAAACATATAAATAAACACAATAAGTGAAGGAATGTAACACACCCATGAGTGTTGGAAAAAAAGGAAGGAAACAAAAGATACACTTCCATAAGGGACACTCTGTAAAGCATTACTGAGACAGCTGACACTATAAATTGAACTGAATTGAATTGACTGAACTTATGCTATAGCTTCATTCAAAAGCTTTGGATTGCCACAGTGGGACAATGTGAGGATAAAACCATTGACAGTCAAACATTAAACATAGATCCTGGCTCCTTCCTCTTTAGTCTATGCTAAAATCTTGCAGACTCTGAATAACAGGAGGCTACTGATTGATGGTGATGGTTCCGTTTTATACTACAGTGGTTTTACTTCCCTGTTTGCAAGAGCTTCTTCCTTATGTTAATATTTTCCAACACACCAAGTGTTGTTACATGAGTAAAGCATACTTTCCATTGGCCTACCTAAGGAGAAACAGACTTGTCATACAGTCACTGTGATTGGTAAGGCCTCATCTGTGGAACACAAATTTGTTGTTGTGGTGCTCTGTAAGTGGGCTCTATTTCCATACTGAGAGTGTCTGATTCCTTGACAATATTAGGACGCCTGTTGGAGATGGAGGAGGCTGAACACAGCTGTAAGAAATGACAAGGAGTCCTGAATTATTGGAGCAGCGACAGATGAGCTTATAAGAGGTGCGAAGGTTAGTACTGATATACAAGACAGGTAGGATTTTAAAATTGCATTGCTATTTAGTGACCCCACACACCCTGTATCCATTCAGTGTACGAGGGGTCACTAAATTGTTTAATCCTTACAAGCAAAATAAAATGGCCAACCCAGAAAATATTTTCTTAGCATTGTCCCTTTTATACCATGTTAGAATGCTCAGATTAGCATTTAGCTCAAAGCTCCACTGCACCGGAGTACTAGCTCAGCTGTAGAGTCTTAGTCTTGTTCCTGTCACCCATTGGTATTAAAATGTGTGTATGTTACATAAATGTATTTTCTTCTATTTACCAGCTGCGGATCCCTGAGCTAATGAGATGGAGGAAGCATACAGTGAACTGTACCAGCAGTTTCTTTGCCTGAAGTCACTTTGCCTGAGACAGGCAGCTTTGCTACATCACCTCACTACGGCTTTGAAGCAGCAGAAAGGTCCATAAATTAAAAACCTATTGTAATTCCAGTGCTCATAAGCATATATCAGTCATGATTCACTTAACACATTTTTAACTCTCTGTCTGCAGGTGCCATTGTTCCTAATGGAGAGTTGAGTGACATGATGTCCATCCCGATCCAGTGTACCAAAGAAATCCCTGTCTGTCTCCATGAAAGGACTCAACCACTAACAGTCACAGCACGCAACCCTGAAGCACAGTGTGGCATTGATCCCCTTTTGTGGGGAAACGTGGGGACTTTTTCTGACCTCCTCACTGAAGATATGTCTAAGCTCAGTGTGGATGTGCCTCGTCAGGGAAAGGAAGACGGGAAGTTGGAGCCAAAGGTTGCACCCCTTTCAAGTGTTGACTTTACAAGATGTCAAGGAGCCTGTTCCAATGTCTCCAATACTCTGGGAAGAGATGCTCATCGTAGTGGAGACTGTACAAAGCACACAGGGAGTGTATGTGTCTTTTCTGGTGGCCAGGGGTACTTGAATCAGTTCTTAGATTTGACCATGTTCTCCTTTAGAAAACTCCATATCTTTTCCTCTCTGTTTGTGTTAGACGCCTGCGACCGGCAGCGCCTCCCTGGTTGGAGACCTCCTGAGTCAGTCTGGTGGGTTGCTGATGTCAGACGTGGCACTGCAATCTCAGGTTTGTGAGTTCTGCCAGGCAGTTTTCCCCGGAGACACAACAACCAGAGGAGAGTTCCTACGACATCTTTACACTCACATCAGCTAGACTCAACTGGTGTGGAGCAGGTGTAACTCTGTTTGAAATTGAACTGCTTTTCACATGATGAACCTTTTGCCTATATAGACCACTATGCAGATGTAGTTGTGTGATCATTTTCTGTCTATGAAATGTAAAATGAAAGGTAGAAAACTTCCTATGCTTTAATTGTACTAGTTCAGTGTTCAGTGTACTAGTTTGCCTGGTTTGCCCGATTGCCTGGCCTGTGGTATTGCTGCTTGCAGCTTTCTACATTTAATACACTTGCTATGACATAGTTGCGTCACATACCCAAGGTGCGGCTACTCACTGTCAAAAACAATGGCAAAATACACTGGTTAATGGGAAAACAGATCAAAATCAGGTTTTTACTTAAGCTCTGCTGTGTGTGACGTCTTTGTTATTGTTCTTTTTGCGCAAGCGTGCTGGATGGAATGACCGCCGCAGGACGAAAGCATGCTGCGTGTGATGTTTTTGGCGCATGACATATTAGCGAGACAGACAGATGGATGGATGAACGAACTGACAAACTAACTCATAGACAGATTCCTGGTTTATTAGTTTGATGCAAGTGTATTGAGATTCTATTTGTAAAGGCTCAGTTCACCCACATTACAACCACACACATCTCACTTACATCTACAGTACAACCCATGGCTTTATTTGTCCAGGGTTTATACAGAACATTCTGTATTAGTTTGTATAGAAACTATTTCTTCTGTAGAAAGTAATGTTAACCCTAACACAGTCTAGACTGGACAAGGACTGGACAGACCTTGTGCTAACTGTTTAAGCTACTTCAATTAATACATGTGGCGCACAGAGAGAAAGCCTTTGATAGCATGAATTATTGCCAGTATGGTTTCAACCACTAGCCTACGTATTGCCTAATATCTTATTATTCATCCATCGTTTCAAGCATCCAGACTTAGTATACACTGACTGTGATGCTCCTCATATGCTTTAATGGAGCCCATGATTCCACCAGAAAATGTGATTTTATGCAAACCTTTATGATTTTGTGTTACATGTACAGTAAGTGTATACAGTAACAGTGATATAAACTAAACTGTTTTTATCTTCTCTGTCTGAAAATTGAGAGAGAGTGTGTATGTGTTTGTGGATGAGCGCTGATAATATTACTGGTACAGGTGAGTCATGCAGAGCGTCAATGCAACAAACAAGACGACAGAACTGCCAAGAAAAAAATGCAACACACTATGGCTTTAGGCAATAAAATAACATTTATTGAGATGTAACAAAATAAATAATCTGTTTTGCAACATAATAAACTGAGGTTACCAATGCTCAAGAGACAGGCAGGTGTAACTGATGCACAGCAAGCTACCTCACTGACATACTCTGGTTAAGTATACAAAAATGCATTTTTAACATGAGCCTTGTTGTTACGTGAAGTCTGAAAACATTTTAACAATTTTAAACAGGGTCTTATAGACTGATTTATAGGAGCCGCTGTATCAAGAGTCAAGCACCGTGAGACTTATTTCTGTAAACCTCTGCATGTGTTTTTTTCTTTTTCTAAAGAATAGAAAGTACAGTAGTAGTAAGAGTAGTCACCCTAATTTACTATACGTCTCAAAAGAATGAAGAGGGAAACTGACACAAGGTTCACCTAATTAAGACTACAGAAATCATCCCCAAAACACGCTGCCATATCTTTTCGCTACACCTAAATAGAAATGCATTTAAAAATCTACACGTATCTCAAATCAAGAAGTCAAAAAGCATTGGAGTTCTTAACATCATGTTTAGACAAGGGGTTCTCAGTACATTTTGCACTTAATTTAAGATAATGAAAAGCCTGATGTGTCATTTTTCTTTTACAAAACACCACATCAGCTGCTTGTGCAAAATATACAGGAAGATGTGAGGGAGGGGATGATGAAGACCTGTGGCTCTATATCTTTTAAACTTAAGGATACCTGTTCAGATCCCACGTGGGATTAGATAATTCAGGAAATGACAAAACGTCTGAGCCTCAAGCCGTTTTGTCTGTACGCTCCGGGAAATCTAGATTAATGTGCCACACCTGCTCCTTTTTGTTTTGTTTTTACTAATTCATCTATAAGGACTTTATTTATCTTCATACTTGAATCCTGAAGAATACACTGACTTCAAAACATCAATTTTTTTCTGATGGGGACGAGCTGCTGAGAATGTTGTCATTTTTAGATTGTAACTTTCTGAAAATGTAGATAAAAGTCTTCCTATTGAAACCAAATTTCCTTTACATAAGGACAGTATGATACTGGAGTAAGTTGAGAGAGACAATTTCCAAAGTTGCAGTGCCCCCTGCTGTGTCGAGGCCATTTCTCTTAAACAGGTGGCTCTCTCATCACATGGCACTTCTCACAATACACTATAGACTTAATTTAAAAAAGTCAGGTTTGTCCGGATAAAATCAGTACATTTTTCACTATCAGCTAAAATCGGCAGGACACGTAGTCCATGTATTTAGAAAAAAAAGTGTCTCTCCTACACATTTACTGAATTTAAATTCAAAACATTTTTGATCCACAATGTCAGTGGTCAGATGTCACTGCAGGTTTACAATGTCAGTCGCTGGTAAATTCAGATAATTACTGTGTTGATTTTGAAGTCGATAAGAGTCTTTTCCTCATCAGATCAGTCAGGGTCGGTATTGCAGACTCTAAGTGAAGTTTAGTGGCAGGCCTGAGGACAAGTTGCCTGAAAAAAGCTGAGCGTTTTCATTTCCCTCGATGATTAGAGTCGTCTTTGGTGATGCAAGGGCTGCTGCTCCTGCACACTGTTATCGAGCTCCGCCTCTCAACTTTACTGTCGTGGTCTGTGGAAAGAGGTAAAGTTTAAGATAAGACCTGATATGAAAATTCACTTAGGAGTCACTCAAAAAAACAAAAAAGCTAGAGAAAAAAACGTAAAGTACATAAAGAGCACTAACAGCAATTCCAGACTGAAGCAAAGGGGTATTTAGGCCATGAATGTATTTACTTAGTCTGTAACATCTACTGTAAATCTACTCTGTGCTGTGTCAATCAACTGGGAAAATAAAAGGAAATAAAATACGTCTAGCTTTATGTTTTCGGCTAACACTTTGCATAACGCTTTTGCAAGAAGAACAGCATATTGTTTTACAATGACTGAACAGCCAGTTATTATATTACTGAGGCAAAGGATAAGTATAAGTTAGGAGTAACAGTAATCAAGATGCAACCAGTGTTTTGAGACCTCTGAATAATAGTTTGGGGAATTCAGCGAGAAACTCTCCCACTTGCAGTGAAGTCATCATGGTTTGTATGACAAACCCAAGCTGCTGAATAACAAAGTCTCCAGTATTACAAGTTTAATTAGTTTTGGGCTGGTGATACTGTAGTGATGCAGTCAACAAATCAAGGGAACACGAGAAAAGTTGCTGTTCATTGTGTATTCATATTGAAACATTAAACTATGATGTGCATTCATTAGCTTGCAAGAGAAGGTGAGAATGTAAATAGTACAAAAAGTGTTTCCAGTGAATACAAAAAGTCAGTGAATATTCATTTATGGATCTGCTTAATAAGAAACCCTCTGTGTCCATTTGATTTAACTGCAGTAATATAATGAGTATGAATGATTTAATTCGTCATAACAGAAATCGAATAGCACATTTGATATAAAATCAGTCAAAAAATACATGGGTTTGATTTGAATTCATGATGTAAATCTTAAAATGACGATACGACGGAAGATGAGTTATGGAAGAAAAACAGTGACGTTGAGAGGAAGTGCAAGGAAGTTCTGATTAATGAGAGAAACAGACAAAGGAAACTTGGATGAGTGAGAAGACAAAAAAAACAAGACAGAGTGAGAGAGATCGACGTCAGAGATGAAACATATGTCATTTTTTGTTATTTCCGCAGTCCTTTTGGTAGAAGTAGAAGATGTATAAAAAAGACTGTGCCATTTCCCTGCCCACAGGTTTTATTTTTATACACTGTCGCTTGGTGAGTCAATGCAACGCCCCTCCAATTACCTCCCACTACTTCGCCCCCACGCCCCATCCATCCCGCCCTTCAGCCCACGCACCTAACACACTCTGACGTCAGTCGCTGCTGAGAGAGGGGGTCCGATTCTACCGCCCACAGAGTACTTCCTATCCCCCCCCCCCCTTCCCTCCCTCCCCGCCCCCTCATGTCTTTGCTGGCTTACTTCTCCTTGCTTCATCTCTTTGATAGGCTATCACAGCCCAGAACGACTAACTTGCCCAGATCACTTGCTTTTTCTCTTTCCTGTGAGAAGCTGTGATGCATCAGAGAAAAAGCTACAGTAACAGGTTATTAAAGAAGTGCTACAACAGTGTAACACCCCCCCTCCTCCTCTCACTACCCTCCTTCTTTCACTCTTTATATTTATATATATATATATGTTGCTCTACACCTCCTTCTGTTTCCCCTTCCAACTTCCATCCCCTCTGATTTACAGTCTGGTGAAGTTCAGCTGTGCATGGTGGGAGGCGTCACCTCAGAGAGATTGTGACTCACTACAGTTTAAGCTGCAAAGCTATAAAATATTCATTGTTAGGAAAGGTTAGGAAAGCTGTGGCTGTCATTTCCAATTGAACCCCAACATCAACTTGCTCTCTTCGACTCCCCTCTCAAATTCCAACTTATTAAATTAATTAATTCATTAATTAAAGACCTTACTTTTAATTTGCAACAAAAGCAGCTGGTTAGCTCGGCTTAGCATAAAGATTGGAAATGGGGAAACAGCTGGCCTAGCTCTGCCCAAAGGTAACAACATCTATGTTGGTTATTTATTCTCTACAGAAATGAGAGTAAAAAACTGCTTCCACCTTGGAAATAACTCAGCACATAAACCCCCGTAAAATGGCAAATTGCAATGTATTACAATTTGGTTTTTGCACACATTAAGGAAACAAGGTATTGCATGCTAATTTGTGAATCCAGTGTTTGTACTAAGCTAAGCGGCTGTAGCCCGATATTTTCCGCTAAAATTTATAAAGTGGTATCAATCTTCTCAACAAACTCTCTGACAGAAAGTTTGCGCATTTCCAAAATGTCAAACTTTTCCTTTACCTGAACAGAGTTGGACAACATTGCATAATAGACTTTTATTCTGTGTTCATTATTAAGCACATGTGTTTAAGTAATTATTGGAAAAGTCACCTGTAGAGTGATTTTGTTCTGACCCTAGGCTGATCTTGCCAGCCCGATCATGTGACACCATCCGAGCCAATCGCAGCCCTTCATCCATTAGTGTTTGCTGTATGAGATGGCGACTCCAGTTGGCAGGGTTGGACGTGTCGGTGTGGGGACGGGGGGATGAAGACTGGTTGCACTGTGATCCAATGTCTAACAGGACAGACAAATTTGAGTGTAAATGTTGTTGCTAAATTCTTATAGAAACAGACCAAATGTCTGGAGTAGAAATCCTCTAAAGACCAATTCACAGGTCAGACAAAAATAAAATAAAAAACCTTTACCATGCGACACACTGTCGAGGCTTTCTGCAGATAAGCTGTCATCATCTGCCCTCTGCGTCAAACCCTCTGAGCCTTCCACTCCGAGAAATGATGGCACACTCTCAGGCATGATGACCTTAAACGTATTACTGTTAATTTAGTGCTAATGTCCCACTTAAACTACTGATAAGTGACCTGAACTTTGGCTACGTCTACACACAAGGTTGCGTATTAGAATTACGCATTCATCTATAATAAGTCACACTGAATATTGTTTACTGGCAGCAGCGCTCCTCTAAAAACTCACCTCATGTCTCGCTCTCTTCTGGCACAGTACATTATTCTCGTCTGTATTTGTCCTGCAGGAAAAACAAAAGGCAAATTGAACATTAAAATTAGTTCTTGACCTCGAGGAAAAGTAATTTGACAAAAATAAATCTTGACTTAAGGTCCACTTTAGAGTCATTTTGCAGAGCTTTCAATGGCAATGTCTTTCTTTGTATATCAAGTTGAAGGTTTAGAAGAAAAGCTAAAAATGATTTAAAACCTTCTTTGGTCAAATCAAACCTAGTGTTTTTTAAGGCTTTAAGATGCAGCAAGAGACAAAACGTCACACTGGATACAACTTAATAATTCAACTTATGAAATGACCTGGCTCATAAGTTTAACTTCACTTTTCCAATAAACTATGTATTCATCTGAATTATGTGTATGCAAATATATTTTTGGATGTATGTAAACATTTGAATGACATGTGGCAATGAACACAAGGGGAACGTTTGTCATTGAATTCATGTCTTTGGTCTTCATCTTTTGACAAAGGAAATATATACAAATTAAATTTTATCTGGAATCAAGACACTGTCAAAAAAGGCCATTTCACACACTACATCTAATATATTATAATAGTTTCAATAGTGCTTTGTTTTAACGTTCTGCCATAAAGTAATTATGAGGAAAAACTGATAAAAAAACCCTGCTGGTATTTACTTTCATAGCTTTAAATATATATCAATGTTTTGAGCAAGTTAACAAAGATAGAGAGGATTCATGTATTCCTGTGTGGCTCCAAAGTAAGCTCATCATACAGAGGTTAAAGTTTAATTCCAACTGTGGTCTTAACCAGGTCCTTTGAGAAAATTGATGTTCTGGAAAGACAAATCATGAGTGTTTTTGCCCAGCTAGTGATTGTATTTATTTCACATGTGATGCTACTCTAACTTCAGTGTATTTTAGGAATTGTCATGTTGCTGTGCATGGGGCTGGACTTAAATTTAAATTATTTTCCTAATTTTCTAACAGATGTTTGTCAAGATAGAGAAGCAATCAAGCCACTGCAGGTGTCAGGTGTGTTGTTGACTGGTTGCTGGTGAACAGATTGCTCTTCTTTATAGGCAGCGCCCCATACCTTGCATGCTTTAGTGTGGAGGTGTAGGCACATTTTCTTGCCACCTGCCGAGCCAAAGAAAAGAGCTCCACCCGTCTCAGCAAAAGGGCATTGTCGCGCATGCAGAACTGGGCTGCAGCTTCGTTGATGATCAACTGAGGAGGAAAAATTACTAAGTGAAGAAGGGACAACCACTGAAAATATCATGCAGACAATAACATAATCACTTTTTACATCTTACATCTGCCCTCTGGATTGCTATGTGAACTTTAGCAACAGACTATGGTATGAAACATGATTTGATACATTCAAAAACTTCCTCATTGCTCTCGTCTTTGGTGCTTTTACCTCATGATGTGTGAGCTGCTTCCCCTCTCTCCTCTTGGAGTCAAAGCGTCCATAGATAAGACTGTACTTTCGGATCTCTTCTTCTTTGCTTACATCTTGGGACCCCATTTTGAAGATGTGTCCCACAGTCTTTGCCATCTTCTTGTTCATCCTAAGTAGAGTTTTCCACTCTGCAGGATCTGACCTGGGCAGGGTCCTGAGGAGCCTCTCCACAGTCTCCACCACAGCCCTTGCCGTCTCCCCATCCAGCTGTCCTCCGGGCCAGGCTGACAGGGCCGACGAGGCAAGAGAAACAGAGGGGCTAGGAGATGTGGAGGGACCTGGAGGACATGGTGACAGCAGAGGTGGGCTCGGGGGCTCCTCATCTATTCCAGATGCCCCATCAGGCTCTGGGCTGAGCCAGTGTGGGTCCATGGGGGACAGTTTTTCCCTGTAGTGTGTGTCTGGTGGCTGTGGGGAGGCCTGGGAGCAAGGGCTTCTTGGACTCCCACTGTGCATTGGAGTGAGACACGCCCGATCTTCCCTTTCACAAGGTGACTCTGGCTGCCCATTGCTCAAAGACTTCCTGGGCCCGCCTGCTGATCCACCAGTGCCAGTCCCCTCCACTTTGAACAGTGGGATGCCCCCGAGAGGAACGCTAGAGACAGGCTGGCTGAAAAGGGCAGGGTTCGCTGCCCAGTCTCGGAGAGCTTTCTGGAGCCTACGCACATGCAGTGGTTTGGTGGCCATGCCAACTAGAGCCATGATCTCCAGGAACTCCTCCTCCGCGGCCTCACAGAGCTGCTGCACATCGTCACCACCCTGCTGGATGAAGGTTTCATAATAGGCCAGCAGGTTGGCCCTCTGCAGCACCCGATAGAGCTGCAGCTCCCCAAGTGTGCGTGGCAGAGACATGGCACACAGCTGTGGAAAGTTTAGGAGAAAAGAAAGACATGAACCTGTAGGTGGAGAAATCCTGTACAAGTTATCTACTATTATTAAATTAGGCCTATTTATTGTTAACGTCATTTAGACTCTATTAAGTACCTGTTCCACACTCTTCTATCTTCATGAAGCAATAATACAAAAAATATAAATATAGGAACTTTGCATGCTTCGGAAATGAATAGTTTCCTCCAAATGCAAACTATTTTGACCTTGAAGCTCTTATGACTGATGGTGAAGTACGCATGAAGCTCTCTTACCTCCTTTAGTCAGGTAGACTGATGTGCAGAAACGGGAAAACGGTAAGGTGTGTCTCCAAACCACCGATGTCACAGGTCGGTATAGGCCACTCACGGAGTGAAACTGATAAAGAAATACAAGCACATTTCGGTCGATCACTTAAACAAAATCACGTTAGGCCCACATGTCGATCAGACTAAAGTAGAAACACTTGGATTGTTGGCTCCTGCTAAAATAAAACCACCGACTGGAGGCAATTAAGTAGGCTATGTCTATCCCTGAGCCAGATGTTCGCAGAAAACTCCTTGCTCAGATACATCGCAGTTGTTATCCTATTCGTTGCTTACCCTGTTACCTATTGCCGAAAGCTTTCCCGGTTCAGATTGGCGTAGTAAATCCCCTTTGAGTATCGTACCTCGTCTGAAATCTCTGGCAGAAATCTTCCTCCGGCGCAGCGTATTGGTTGCTGGCTGCCCTGTCTGTGTGGGCTGGAGAATGACGGGGGCGGATTGCAGCACGCCATCTGACCGAAAAAGAGTCTTCCTCTCCCGGTAGAGAGGCGGCTTTCAAATTGGAGATGTGGGTGGTGGTGGTGGGAGCTTGAAATTAACCCTCTGCGTCTTCAAGATTAGTTTTTTATGCAGAAGCCAGGTGGGGGTTCCCTAAGTTTCGCAATGTGAAAGACCCCTAAACAACCAGTGGTGTAGAAAATTATAGCCTAAACAGATGTGACAGATGTGGATTTTTTACTGGGCAGTTTTTGAGGTGGGTGGTTGTTAATTATTAAGAAAGTAGGCTACAGTTGAAACGCATTTGCTCCATCCATTACTTTTTGTTTTAATGCTCATTATTTCTTTTCAAATATGTAGGCTACGGCCTAATTCTCCCAAATATAGCCTATCAACCACAATATCGATGAATCTCATGTGTTGTTTAATATCTCTAAGTTTCTGCCCACAGCCATTCAGGATCACCATCTGCAAACAGTAGGCTACTGTTTCACAGTGTTTTATGTAAGCATAGCCATTGCATTGTCCTATAAGCCTAGGGTGTAACTTTGGTTATTAAAAAAGCCCAAATAATGTTTTCTTTTTGAGTTCACTTTCCTTCATTTCTACAGAAATGTAGGAATTATGATGATGCGAAATCCATAAAATAATTAAGTTGCTCGTAGAGATCACTCCAGAAAATAATAGTGGGCATGTCCCCTCTGTCGAAATTAAACCCTAGGGCTTACTGGACTGCAAATACCGGAATCACATCATCCTGGACCTTTAGTTCATATATTTGCTACATGACATTCCCAGGGGTTTACAGCAGGGCTCATTATCATCATGATATCTGCCTAAAGTTTCACAACACACACAGAGTGGCCAAATCCGGAGTAGGATATTAGTTGGACACATATTCTTCACTTGCAGTTTTAGGGTTGCCAGGTTTCCAGTTTCAATAACAGTAAAATCCACCTGTGACCATCCTGGTGAACATAGTATCCTAAAAATAGACCATATATGTTCAAAGAATACTTCATTATCTATGACGAGGTATTTACAGTTTACTTTGTACATGTTGTGCTTGCAAAATCCTCTTCTTATGGGACAACAATTTGATTGACTGGTTAATGTCAGGATTTAGCTTTGGCAGTACAAGGGCAGGCTGAGTGGGAAATCAACTAAATGAACTGGAGAAATTGTCGTAGTCTTTCCCTTCCAAAAGGTTGCCCCTACATGTTGCTGCTCTGAGGTTGCTCCCAGTTGCCAAACAATCCTATAATTGACAGTGGGCAATGGAGTTGAACTAAAACTTCTACACAAAGTGGTCAGTATGGAGAAGATTTGCTGAGGCAGGTGAGCATGGCGTTGTGACAAACTGATGCCTTTTTTTCAATCGTTGGACTATAGGAAGGGTTTAACTTTTACAAAATTACTGGAAAAAGTAAGATTGGGAAAGTGATTTCTCTGCCATTTTTAATGGTCCTCACCTTGCACACTGGGACGTTATCATGTAAAAACAAGCAAAGGCCTTCCCCAGCCAGTTGTCACGAAGCACACCAATGTCTTAAATGTTATTTAAGTATGTTTTGTAGAATCAAAAATGTTCCTTAAGTTAAACTAATGGACCGTGACAGCAAACAGTATTGATAGGCTTTCCAAAATGCTTTTGTGAATGGTGCGTATGGGTATTAGCCTACTGAAGCATCCTGGGGGAATTATTATTTATTTATTTATTTCCCAATATATTAAAAGTGTAAAGGGCTGTGGTAAACGGTATAGATTATTTAACAGGATGGATAGAGTGAACCAAGATAATACTGTGCTACTTTTTATCAAGGGAATTCAATTAAAATGAATTAAAGGTTTATTGTTAATTATCAGCTAAACCAACAAATGATGGGTGGCACTAGTGGTCTTCTAAGTTGTTTGCTAACAGTCAGAAAACAATGCAGAAGAAGAAAAAGGGGGCGGAGGAAGAAGAAACGGGAAGAAAGTAGCAAAAAGAGCAGGAGAAGAAGAAGTGGCTTTAAAAAAACAACACGGACACTTGGCTGTCTGTTAACAAACAAGGTTACACAAATATATGAGAGGTATATATGACATCTAGTTTATTTTAATGCAAAAATAATTTGCGTTCTTACTGGGCTCGTCCGGTGTCCAAAACATGCCTTAGCTTTCTCGTCAAAGCCCACAGGAAAGGAAACCGTACTAGCTAGTCCAGCTCGCTGCTGTTATATTAGCTAACAGTTGTTATCGTTAGCTGCTCGGCGGGCTGTTTGTTAGCTAGCTAAAGATGTTAATAACGGTTTGCTGCTGTGCTGTCGTGTAATCTTCCTTGGTGACCTTATTTAGTCGAAATGTTGTCAGGTTAGCCAGCCAGAGGCAAGCTAATTTTAGCCCCTGTTGGTCTGTCTGTCTTCTTGTTGGCTGGCTGCTTCTTCATGCTAACACTGGCTGTCTGCTAACGTTAGCCGCCTTTAAAATATTTGGTCATGATGTTATCGAATTTAAATTAATATCAAAAGAGTCTGTCAGACAAGATTGACCGGTTTAAAATAACCTAGCTGTTTGTTTTTTTATCGTTGCCTAACGTTTGTTCGTGCAGCTAGCTAGTTTCTAGAATTACCGTGTTCCTCTTTGACTTACTTAGCAAATAACATAATTAGTATAAAGTTAGTTAACTGAAGGTAATCGGTGTTGCACTATTATACGTGTAAATCAAGTTTGAGTTTCTTGATATAGCTATGTTCACTTAACAAGTAGTTAGCAACATTAACGTTACATGAAACGTTGAGATACTTGGCTACATGACTCATTCGTTTTTAGTTTATTTGTTCAGGAAAAGCTTCTCCAAAACCGCGTTGTTATAAAGTCATGGTGACCTTTGTGGTCGTGGGAAAACATTTAACTCCACATTATCTCCTCTTCATACTGGTAGCAGCAGGTGTAAGGTAAAAAACTAATCACTGACTTATTTTCATGAGTTTTGTCTGTCAGTTTGCTTTTTTAAATGTTAAGCCTGTAGCATGTCAGAAGATAGTGAAAACGCATGTCACAAATGACCAGAGCACAAGGTGACGTCTCTGTCTTGTTTTGTTCGACCAACAGTTAAAGCCCAAAGATATTTAGTAGTTACACTATGAGATAAAACAGAACCCCCCCTGCAAATCATCACATTTGAGATGTTGGAACCAGGGAATGTTTGGCATTTTTTTCAAATGTTTTTTGTTTGAAAAGTAACTTAAATGATTAATTACATTTATTATTTTTGGCAATTCATTTTCTTTTGATCAACCATTCATTAGTTGATTAATTGTTTCAGCTCTGCTGCTCTATATGGTGTTCAGTATGGATAACATCTTTAATATTGGTGTATGTGTATTTTCATGTTAACAGATTCATATGGACTGTAATACTATATATATATATATATAAATTAATTTTTAAATTATTTAAGAAAAAGTCAAGTTTTTCAGTCATTGTCTGTTGTGAAATATAAAAAAAAAATTGACTTTATCAAATTGATGCAAAGCCCGGACTTCCACAATGGTCTCATACACCAGAGATGTTAAAAGTGTAGCTACCATGGTTTAAACAATACGGCAAAGTGATTGATTAATGGTTGAAACATGTATATCATCATAGTGGCCACCCCTTTGTTTTAGTTTTGGGAGGGTTTAAAATCTTTATTATAAATGACTACTAATAGAAGCATATTTCTCACCTAATTCTGCTTATCAACAATGTGGGTGTAAAATGAACTCTATGTGTTGTTGCTTTTCAGATAACAACCTGATGCATGATGTGAGGTGTGTAAAAACCTTTTGACAACTTGAAGTGGCTGTTGATATGGTGGACCTGAGACTGACCCTCAGGAGCCCCCAGTCTCACTTTTATAATGAGAGCCTGGGGAAAATGTTGCCACAAATAATGGATCTAGAATATCATCTTCCATGAGATTACAATTTCACAGCACTTTAATCAAACAGCTGTAAACAACATGGAGAGAGAAGCAGCTCAGAAGGAAATGGATTGGGTTACTGACTCCGATGAGGACATCCCTGATGGTGATTCCACCTTAGTGACACAGTCTAGACAGTGGGAGGCCAGACCCACTGACGATGAATGGGAGCAGGACAAAACAGCCAAATCTCAGGACACCCCAAATCCAGCCATTCCACAAGCCTCTGGTGTTGGCGAAGCAGAGTATTGTGGATCTACAGAGGCCAAAGAAGATACTGGGGAGGCTTCAGATGGGTTTGAGCCTGATGACATGGCAGATCATGAGAACTCGCATGTTATAAATCAAGAAGAGGATGAAGCTGCAAAGGAGCAGCACATGAACGGGGAGTCTGGTTGGAGGAACGTGGGACCTGGGCGTAGATGCAGATTCCGGAGCAGTGGGTCGGTTTCAGAGCAGAGCAGTCAAAGTGCTTTTTCCTCCATTCAAAAAGGCAATGTTATGTCAAGTGGTGGTCGGCACAAGCAGACCCGAAGACGTAACCACCACCACCATCAGCAGAACCGAGGCCGCAGGCGGACAGGCAACCAGCTTGTCCTAGCTTTTAAGGAGATGCTGTCAGAGTCTCTGAGCTTCTGGTGCATCTCTTGTGTCCACATGATGATTGAGATTATTGTCACATTAACTCACAATTGTGGAGTTGGTGTGGAGGCTGGAGGGGTGAAACTTTACAACTTTGGGCAGCAGCTCTTTGTGAAGATCACAGATACAGCAGGAATGAAGGCGGATGCTAGTCGGATTCTGAAATGGACAAAATGTGCAGGAACAGACCTGGTGGATAAAATTGTTCGGTTAGTAAAGTGGGTGAAGACAGCTGCCTTAACGTTTTTGAGACTTTTCTGTGCTTTGGTTATTCTCGGTTCCCAGTGGGCAAAGGGTGCGTTGGTTCGCCTTGGAGGAGAGAAGGGAAAACGCTATTGGACAACTTTTCAGGAGTCAAGGTTTTGGAAGAGGGTGGTGTCCCTGCTGGAGACAATCCGAAGCAGGTTTAGGAGGCATGACCACGTACCACCGTCCAGCCCTGACTCTCCCGGCAGGGCAGGGAGAAGCCAGCCAGGCCAGGAGCTCGAGAGACTGCTGGCCTTGGCTGAGGTACCAGAGGACGAGCTCGACCCCTTTACAGTGCTCGGTGTGGAGGTGCATGCCACTGAGGCTGAACTGAAGAAGGCCTACAGACATCTGGCTGTCCAGGTGTGTGTGAAGTGCCTCTGTCTGAGTGAAAAATACAGCTATTGCATTAATGACTAACAAAATGTATTGGAGGCAGAGTTTATCTCCTTTACTCATATAGAACCTTTTCCTCTGTCCCTTCTTCTTCAGGTCCATCCAGACAAAAATAAACACCCCCGAGCTGGAGAGGCGTTCAAAGTACTGAGGGCTGCCTGGGATATTGTCAGTAACCCAGAGACACGACGAGAGTATGAGTTGTGAGTACACCGAAAAAAGTAGTTCTTACAAGCAAAACTAAACTAAAAACAACTTCAAGTGTGTGAAAAAAACAATCATCATGTGGCTTTTTTTCCCCGTTACATTAATATTATAATCA
Source organism: Etheostoma cragini (assembly GCF_013103735.1). Taxonomy (NCBI): domain Eukaryota; kingdom Metazoa; phylum Chordata; class Actinopteri; order Perciformes; family Percidae; genus Etheostoma; species Etheostoma cragini. Next base: position 11,772,771 of record NC_048410.1, on the reverse strand, counting down.
TTAGTTTTTTTTCCTGCAGTTGTAAAATTCTGTCATCAGTTTGGTATAATTTATAATTTTTCTCATCGTCCTTTTTGAAATATACTAAAATGTCTATATATAAAAAATAGTGATTGACTGCAGCTATCCAAGGTCTGTGGTTTTAAGATGAACGGTGTTTTCCCCTGAAATAATTCAATTGTACAGTGATTTAGAGTGAGGTTGACTCCTTAGGCCTGTTATGTTTACGTATCACCAACCTGTCTGTTGCTTTCCCGTGCAGGAAGCGTATGGCAGCAACCGAGCTCTCAAAGTCCATGAACGAGTTTCTCACTAAACTGCAGGATGACCTGAAGGAAGCCATGAACACCATGATGTGTACCAAGTGTGAAGGCAAACACAAGTACGTCGAACATTTCCTCAGAATGCGAGTTAAACATTATGTACTACACACAACGGAATCACGTCTGACGTAGTAGTACAGTTGGTGTTTCCTTTGTGACCTTTGTGTCTGTGCAGGCGGTTCGAGATGGATCGTGAACCTGCTGAGGCCCGCTTCTGTGCTGAGTGTAACCGCTGCCATAGTGCTGAGGAGGGGGACCTGTGGGCCGAGTCCAGCATGTTGGGTCTACGAATCACATACTTTGCTTGTATGGATGGCAAAGTGTATGATATTACAGGTGAATGTCCGGGTATTTTGAAGATGACCTTTTCCCCTCATCAGTAGCTGAACAGTGATACATTGTGTAGTTTGCATGAGCTCATATATTACCGGTGTCCAGTCCACTCAGCGCTTGGCTTTGCCGGTCATAGAACAGCTTCAGTGCAAAATTTAACAGTATTTATTTGGATATGTAAGCTGTTGTCATGCTGTCATGTTTCAGAGTGGGCAGGTTGTCAAAGAATAGGCATTTCTCCTGACACGCACCGTGTGCCCTATCACATCTCTTTTGGTTCAAAGAACAACAGCAACTCCACACGACACAGGTACGTCCCTTCAAGGGTTTGTTGTGGCTTCATGGTGCTAAATCATGTACTAGTTCCTCTTTTATTGAGGCCTCAATTTAGCCTCACCACTGATTTTAGCAGATCATTTTAAAAGGTTACAAATCTGGATTTCCAGATATTTACATATCTGGAACATCTGCCGTAGTTCTGCTGTTTTGAAAAAATGAACCAGTGGGAGACTTAGGAGTCCTCCTTTTATAAATGTGGTGCTACGAAAATGTAGAGTGTTGTCGTACATGATTTCTCAACTGCTAAAACAAGATTAGGACACAGTTAACAGTTTAACCTAACAACTCCTATACAACTTCAAAAATTAGTTAAAACATGGAACTATAACAACTTAATTTTTCCATCTTCTTTCATTTGTTTTTCGTTCTCTGCCGGCAAAACACTTTACACTGTGATGGATCCTAATGTGTGTGTGGTGCATTGTTGTGACACTGACGTTAATGAAAAATAAACCTTTGGACTTTCAATATACTTTATGTAGATTTTCATCCCAACCCTAATGCTCTTTACAATTGGACATGATTTATTATGCTTGTGCTGTTGCCACATGACCATCTGTGGAAGCCAAAAAGATCATCACTTAAGGCTCAAAAGATTTCTGAACTTTCAAACTTTCCCTTTCAGGACACCCTCAGAGCACGCCACGAGTCCCACCAACCCTGCAGATTTGCAGGACTTCTTCAATCGCATCTTCAAGGGAGGACCTCCTAACGACATGACTGCCAATGGGGGATTCTTCCCCTCAGGTCCCCCTCATCAGCAACCCCCTGGTGCTGGAGCGCCCCCATTCTCCCCTCCCCCGAGCCAGACAGGTTTCTACATGCCCGGGGGTCAGCGGCCAGAATCCAGTGAGACATGGGCTGAAAGTGGCAAACCCCCCAGAAGGAGGAAGAAGGTCCGCAAACCCTTCCAGAGGTGAAGTCCGTTGACCTCTCAGTGTGTCAACATAGCAACACAGGGACACAATAAACAACGGCCATGTTTGTCTCTCGGCTCCCTGTCGGCCCGCCAAGATCTGAACTCAAGATAATTCACGTGGTTAAGGTCAGCTGAGCCAGAGGTGTGAGAGAGACTGGATCATTAAGAGGAGCCTGTTGACTAAACAAGTATGGGAGGAGGGCTGAAGAGGAGATGGTGCTTTACCTCTCATTTCACCTTATTGTTTTGTTGGTTTTCACGACGACTATAGCCTTGGCATTGAAATCCTTATTGAGATGCTGTGATGAAATGTTTTCCTTTCATAATTTCCTGCCAAATCCTGCAAAGCATGATTTATTCACCTGAGTTTTAACACTTTTGTTTTTAATGTTTTCTATAAGGCAAGTTGGGACAGAGTGACACTTGAAGAGAGAGGATCAGTATGATTAACACGAAGACGATAATGATCTGGGCGACTTCACTGTGTCAGTGTTCACTCATGTTAGATCTGCACCTCGTCCGCCATCTTTAAAGAATGATTTGAAACCATTTAAACCCAACACATCTAAACGGAATCAAAAAAAAAAGGAAAAATTGTCAACATGTATGCAGTAGTGCACTAGAAGTGCACTAAAGGTTCAATTTCTGTGGTTAGAGAAACTAAACTAAACCTTTCAAAGTTATTACCGTTATAAAGATTTAAATCTAGACCAGAATAATTACAAACAATAAGAGTGTTTTTTTTCTGAGAACGGTTTCAAACTTGTTAAATCTGCCTGCTGTTAGTTTCAGCTCCAGATTGACGGTATTATTTGGGTTTAAATGTAACAGCAGGAATGAGTTCAGTTAGGTTTCTGTAATAAGAGGCTGAACTGCTTTGATAAATTCTCCAAACTTTAAAAGTGACACGTTGACATTTTCAAATATGAATGTATTTTTCATCGCCAGGGAGGAATTGCTGTTTTCATGTCCACACACAACTGATCTACACTGCCCCCTGTCGATTCACTCTGTAACCACACCAAATCTAAACACTTATTTACAAAGCTTAACAATCATTTGATATCATAAAGTGTGATAATTTACACATACTGAAGCAAGCCTGACCGGCACAAAACTTGAATGCTCAATGATTTGTTCATTGCCGACTGAAAACATGTGTTTGAAGTACGTTAGTTTCATTTAGTTGATTTGCATAGTTGTTCATGCTGCTGCTGAAAAGTGAACGTTCCAGTCGTCTACATCTAAACACTGTGTGGATCAGGGTCTCACTTGTTAAGTACCATTTTGTGCCAGCAAAGACGTTTGGGAGCATGTTAAGCCATATCTTCTACATCACGGATCTGTCATGACTCACCAGTTAAAGAAATGAATCATCTGACTCTTAACGATTTGCTGGTATAAACGGGTGCATTCTTCTGGTTAATACTTCCACCTGGCTGTGATTCAGCTTTCAAAATGTCAGTCACAGAAACTCTAAAGCTAGGCAACAGATCATTGATAATTGGTTGTATTCGGGTTTTTGTTTCTTGACATAGTTCTTGCATAGAAATAATTTAATGTTTATAAGTTAAGAAAACAGCTGGTATTGTTTACAGTGTGAGAGTGTAGTGAAATGGCAAGGTGTAATAAGGCATTTGATAAAGGCTATTTTTTTTTAATATTGGCAGTTGATGAAAAGTACCATGTTCAATGTTTTTTGTGTTAATTTGCACACCCACAACTGTAACAACATCAGAGGGATCTTGAACAGTCATCAGTGATTTAGCCTAACCAGACTCCTGCAGCTGTGTAGGAGGTGTAGCTCCCTCAGCTAATGGCTCATTTGCAATTAAGATTATTTTTTCGTACAAACTGAATGTTAAACGAGTGAAAAAATTGTAAAAGAAAACTAAAAAACACAATTAAGTCCACGTCCGTCACTTTGGAAAACCCAAGTATCAGATTTATCTTCTGGCATTGTAATTCATAATGCAGGTTTGTCTGGTAGCTTGAAAAGATAAACCTTTGGTGCAAATGTTTGAGCTCATTGCAGCCAGTCGTTAAGTTTGCCATGTTTCTTTTTATGTTTCATGTTGCTTTTCTCATGTATGCATTTGACCAGTTTCCCAGACATGGTTTGAGTTGTCAACTAAAAAGGCTCTTTTAAATGAAACAAAGTCAAAATGTAAAAATAATTCAGGATTTTTTCATTCTGCTGAAAAAACAGCATTTAATAGTACCAAGGAACGTTCAGATAGAGCTGTGAGGCCTTCAAATGTTTTTTTTTCTTTCAATTGGGCAGGATTCAGATCCTGTGTTACTGTGTGGTAATCAGAAAACAAAATTGACTTTGATCAAATATTTCCATTCACAAACTAGTTTAATTTTAAAAAAAATTCTAAACGTGCAATTTTTCATTTTATTATCACTTATTTAGGCCTGTATTATCCAAGTTCTTACAACATTTAAAAGTTTTCTTTTTTCCTTAAGATCATCGTATCTGACTCAGCCGTCTGGAAAACTGGATTATCAGCTATATCCATGTTGAGCAGAGTGCTTTTGTTTCCCCACATCCACCTCTGACTTGAGAATGTTCTGTGCTGTATGTTAAGGCAGCGGGTTAAAGTCCAAGAGGTCGATGAAAGAACCGACACAGATTTCTCTTTTTCTTCTCCAACTTTTAACAGAATATGCGGAAGTATTGCAAAACAAATAGACAATCATCAGGTTTTTTCTTTTAGAGAATTATGAGGCGAGTTTCCTGGCTGGCAAACAAGTTTAAAAGTATCACTGTTGGGTTTTATTTCCCCTGGTTTTCAAAATAAAGAGGATTTCCTATATGCACATTGCTTTTCTGTTTTATGCTCATTAGGACCATACATACATGAGTTTTCAGCGATTTAACAATGAATATCAAATTTCTACCATTTTAAAACATACACAGTGACAATGAAAGTAAGGGTACATGTGTCATTACAGACATCTTAATCTGTTTCAGTCCTTCAGAGGAGCATAGGTCCCATCCTTCAATATTTCATATGGCTGTATACCCACACTGAAAAGGGCTCTTGTGTGTCCCTATTAACCTTAAATGGCTTTTCCATTCTCTGACCTTGCTAACTAACGGTGTTATGGCCATGAAGAGAGGACAAGACTCGTCCATCCCTCTGCTCCTTAAAAGGAGTTGTTTCAAAGAGGTGCAGATTCCTTTACACGGCTTGGTCCGAGTCTCATTTAACTTATAACCCTTTAACGGTTAAGTAGGGTGGAAATACTTAACTTTTTAATTTTTTGTTACTACTCAGTCAGAAGCAGTCTTGTAATGCCACCTGACCTTTCCTTTGGCAGTGCTCAGTCCTCAGCTGTCTAGCAGTGAGCACCGTTCCTTCACGGCCGTTCTTCATACAACATGTAGACAAACTGTTAAACAGCTTGGCTATGTTCAAAAAGTGCTTATCAGGTCTGAGCTCAACGCAATTCCCAAATAATGCTTACTTGCTTAAATACTTTGGTTTAGCCGCGAGAAGGAGATGTTGAATCTTAACAGCTCTACAGCTTGTCACTCGTACAAGTTAACAGAACAACTAAGCGAGAAACATTCTTGTGATTGTTGAAACTTTGTCCAACACATCTGGTAGAATGCACGTAGATCAATGGTTCCTAAACTATTTCTGTCACTCCACCCTTTGACCTTCACTCCCTGACACATCAATAGTTTGAATTTTAATCAACTGGTAACAATACTGGCAACGTAAACTACTTTCCTGGGATATTTGTTAGTTTTTATAACAAAAGGACACAAGTCTCTAACTCAATATTTGACATAAATTCAAGAGCAATATAGAATGTAATTCTTTATATTATCTGAACAAATCTTTCTAACCTGAATCTTGACAGCCTTGTGAAGATCATAACAAACCAAAGACCAGTTTTTGAAAACATTATTTTGCCGAACATGCAGAATAGATGTTCATCTCATAATATTTACTTGCAAATATGATTAAAAATAAGACATTATTTCTATTTAAAATAGTTCATCCTGTACCCCCATCCTTCTCTCGCTACTAATATAGAAAACATGAATATGAGTATATGCAACAATAATTGCTTCAGCTTGTGCTAATTACATCCACTGCTCTGTTGACTACAGCTTGCCTTTCAGAGGAGCGATGATGCTGCGAAGCTGAGAACAGTCTCGATAAGCCACCAGGCCGCCATGGTTAGCCCAGCGGTCTGCTCCTCTACCTCCAGGGTACGGCTGGTGATAGGTCAGTTCTGTGTGCTGATCCAGTCCTCCAGGGCTGGACTGTAGACACTTAGTCAGGTCGACCACTCCCCCTCCGAGGGCTCGGAGCAATGCATGAGGAGCGCAGGAGTCCCACTTAAAGGTGCTGCCCTCTGAGAGGACGTAAACATCCGCCAGGCCCTGAATGACACACAGGATCTTGTAGCCGGCTCCGGAGGCGTACATCAGCTTGTTGGGGCCGCACAGCGAGGTCAGGGCTTCCTTCACCACCTGCTTCTCACTGGAGCTCAGCACCACAGACAGCCCCCCTCCAGGTGCATCTTTGGGCCGGGGCACTGAGCAGGCATTGATGCTGCCACAGGACACCCCCCAGAAATGCTTTCCCCTCCAGCTGTGAACGCAAATAATTTGGGGCAGGTTACGAATACTTCACTAAATGCTAGTTGACATGTGTCTGTCTGCCATTCGATGCAAGGAAGAGCTCCCTGTTGCATCCGAGAGGGAACCAAAATAATAAAGTTACGGACTGGACAGCTAAACAATAAGCTGAAAGTTACTATAAAGCTCCATAATCCCGAAGGGAGCCGTAGATTCAGGTGATAATTATCTGCAAGTTCATCCCTACAAGCAACTCCTTTCACATTGTCATTTGATAAATTATTATAGAAATACTGATTGTAGCTGCCTTAAGGGTAAAAGATGGCCATGCAATCAATATATATCCCCATTTACAAACACAAGGGAGCAGAATATTCAAAATACACGTGCACAAGTCACACAAGTCTCTTGTGCATCAGTACTGTATGTACCTTTCACATTCTGTCTTCATCTCTAGATCTATGAGATAGATAGAACTAGAACTAGTTCTATCTTCAAAAGGTTCAGGAGTTTTATTAGGTAGTAAGTCACCTTATCATCTAAACACACTCCACAGTTTTCCGATTGATTGGACATGTAGTCGGAGTGTCTGGTCAGACTCTAACTGGAAAAAACTGCACTCATAATGTGTGTTGTGACCTTGTGAGGCAAAGAACAAGAGATCTAGAGATGAAGACAGAATGTGGAAGGTACATACAGTACTGATGCACAAAAGACTTGTGTGACTTGTGCGCGTGTATTTCGAATAATCTGCTCCCTTGTGTTTGTAAATGGGGAGGACGACAAAATGTAGAACAGGACACATTGCAGATTTTGTTTTCCATCTTACCCTCCACCTTCTGGATCTTTGTAGTTGAACGGTTGGTTGATGACACCCATGACGGGCTCGCCTGTGCTTCGGAGATAAACCCCGATTAGGACCAAAGCACAGTGCAGACCTGAAGGAGACAAATGGCCCTCCTCCATCACCTCCTCTCGGCCCTCTATGTACTGGCTGGTGGCATCTTCAATGAAAAACAAGAGACAGAGTTCTCAGTGAGGTTCTGCTTTCTGCCGTGTTTTCTGGATAAATGTACTGCATCACACAGGAAGCCGCAAGCCTTTTTCACCTATGGGGTCGATCCAAATGCCGAGTTCAGAGGGGCTGAGGGGCACCGTCAGACCGTCTGTGTTGGCCTCGATGGTTGCTGGGTCTTGGTGGATGGCCCGAGCCAGCAGAGACGCCGCTGTGTGATCACCGTCCAGCACCGTGGCCAGCAGCACCGCGGTCTCCTTCTCTGTGCCGCACACTGTGACAGTCACACTCTCTCCTGACGACACAAAGTCAGCGAGGTTTCATTTGATTACTTAACAATAAATAACTTTAAATATTTACAGAGTGAAATGGGCAGTGAGCTTAAATATTTGGACAGTGACACATTAATGTGTCGGCCTTCTGTTCTGATTATTTAAGATGAAATAGGTTTCAGTCACTGTGAGGTGCAGATTATTAGGTCAATTGTATTTTTAGTCCTTCTAGTACTTAGTCCACCAATAACAAGGTTGAGTGACTTATTATTACACAGCACTTTATCATGCATCATGTTTTGAACTGATAAATGCTTTAATCTTCCTGGAGTCCACAAAAAAATCACCAGCTTATTTGAGTAATTATCAGGTACTCTGTTTCAGTTTTTTTGTCTCTTCAGTGCTCAGCTGCATCCCAACACTTTGCTGTACATCCCTAAAAGTCAGCATGAAGCACATGGTTTGGAGGTTCAACATTTCCTATCACAAGCCAAAAAAAAGCTAAATATCTTAGGGGATGTAGTTAATCTTTTAGTTTCAGCCCTAATATGAAAACGCCAAAGACAAAAGTCCAACTGACATGCAGGGAACGTGGGACTTGGGGCAGGAGCCCACTTTGCTCAGCTGATAATCCAGTATTGTTGCCACACAGCTTCAACACTGAGATGTATAACTTTCATTTTACATTCCTTAAAGTGTTTTTGAAAGAAATGTTAAAGTTGCTTAAGAGCCTTCGCCGAAACCTGTTGCAGCGCTAGATTGATAATATTCCATTGCATGACCCTAACTGACCCAAAACACATGCTAGACCATCTAACCATCTGGGGATTTTTCTTGAATAGAATCCTAAACTGTCCAAAAACAGTGATTTAGATGAACTACTTTAACCTTAAAGTCAGTCATATCCAAAATTGACAACATAACCTAAACATGTAGTGTGTTAAGTGCAATATCAAGTCATTACCATGCCCATTTTCAAACTTGTTGGACTCCTCTCCGTGAATGTAGCTAGCCATCTCGGGGAACTAAGAAATTAACAGACATGGTTACAATTCAACTCCAGTTGGTTCTGACAGTCCATCCTTTACTCCAGATTTCCCGTACCTGTGCACCAACATCATGCCGGATCATCTCCTGGATGACCACGTCTGCAAGTGTTTTGAAATCCTGAACAAACTTCTTGTTCTTGTCATCTCCGGTCTTCTCTTGTACCAGGAGCTGAAAGAGGGGAGCCTCCTGCCTGCAGACCCGAGCCACATTGGCTGCTTTCTCAGCCACCCGGAGCAGCAGCCTCAGCAGATCTGCCATGCCTGAACAGAAGGAAAAAATAAGAGGCTTTCGTCAACGTAGAGACATAAACTGTGGGTGTGAGAGAGCGAAAGAGAGGAAACGGGTCACACTTGCACATACCGAGCTAATTATAGCCTTAAAATGAAAACAGGGCATTTATGAAAAAAAGTGTGTGAGGGAGGAAAAGGGCTTCAGGGCTTTGCATGTGATTTAAACCACCTCTGCTGAAATCATTTGAACACATGCAGATCACATCCTCTCCAAAAACACTTCAGTAATCCCAATTTGCCAATAATTATTTAGAAAGTATGGAGAACTTTGTATAGAATGTATATCTTCTAAAAGTAAAAATACTGGGAGAAAAAAAAATTATACAAAAAAGCCTAATACTAGTATAAGTATTAGGCTATTTTGTACTTTTTGTTTTTACAGAGTGACTATAGGGGCCACCTAAATACTGTTAAGGGCTATTAGTAGCCTAATGTCAGAGAAATAAAACAGTAGCATTATGTTCTCTGGGGATGGATAAAAGGCCTCAACATTTTTTATGTCGATTAAGTTGTTTTGACTGTAACTGCACCCAACATTACTCGAGAAAGCGAACTATATTACTGCTCTTAACATCCCAGTGAAAATGTTTTCTAGGGTTTAGCTTAGCATTTATGAGGTAACATAATGTAGCAAATGTATTTAAAACGCCAGAGGGAAAAAACACTGTGAAATGATTAAAACCTTACCAAAGCCTTTGTTTCACACAGCTTAATTTTCCTCTCGTCTGTAGCTCTCGGTAGCTGTGTTTTTCTTGTCTGACCTACAACCAACCGCAAATAATTAAGGTGGCAGGAATGTGAGAGGTTTAGTAAAACAGTGGCAATGACGCGATAAGTTATCACTGGGGTTTGTCTGCTCTGGTTTCTATAACTAGCTATAGTCAGTGCGAGATTCCTTTCGAATGACGGGCAAACGGTCTTCTCATTAAGAACAACAATCAAAAGGTGAAGACAGAAGCGCAACCAGAGACTGCACGGAGAACATTTTAAGGGCGTGGAAACTGTCTGTGGTGTCGTACAACATTGATGTATTAAGAGAGCGTGGAAACAGGAAATGTAGCCGCGGTGCGTTCAAAGACAATTGTAAAATTCTGAAGCTTCAGGGCATGGCACCTGTCCGCTGTTAGAGACCAAGAAGGGAATTTTGACAAGGTTGCAGCAGCTCTCCGGTGCAGAAATAAAAGCAGAAATGCTGCCCATTTTGATCCAGAATAGCTGTATTGAAGGGTTAGTTGTGAGGGGACAGCCAAATTGCTATAAAACTATGGAGATGAAGGTGCGAATGCAATTGATTTTGATATGATGTTGTCTTGAAATTGAAATGGTTAAAATCTTTAATAAATAATAGGCTGTCCTTTTGGTTTATTGTCCCCAACTTAATATTTTTCAAAAATGGGTCTACTTTCTTCTATGTGATTGTGAATGCAATTCCTTATCAGTCAAACTTTCTGCTTTCCATCAACAGGTCCTTCTCTATTGGAAGTTAATCTATAGACATAATCTTTAACCTCTTAATACCCCAGTTTGGAATAATAGATACATATACATATCGATAGGCAGAAAATCTGTGTCCATGGAGGACTGGAAATCCAAGAGAATCTGGGCAACTGCTCATTTTATAGAGGGTAATGGAATATTGTTACAGCACAAGGAGTTTTGTGAGAAATATCAACTTCAATGCAATGTCAAGTGTTGATAGATAGATGGTTGAAAGCTGTACCAGGATCTCTAAAATCAATAGTGAGAGAAGACATTAAGTACTCCAAAGTTTCTCCTGGTCTGAGGCAGCGCTACATCCAAAGAATTGATTTCTGTGACTGTAAGTGTACTAACACAGTTATTAGAAATATTAAGTTAAAGGAATATTATCCTAATCCAGTAAGAAGAAAATATATGTTGAAAGAATTCGGTGATGGAGAGGTTAAGAAAATAAGGAAAAGTTACATCTCATTTCCTCTCCTTCTGAAGGTGAAATAGGTCAACTTTATGTTAAATGAAATTTACCCCAAAAACAAATTCTTAAGACTTCTTTCATCCAAAGATATATTATTTTCCCCTCTTGCCTCTTCTCTATACATACATGAGCAGTTGCCGTGGCTCTTCCAGAGAAGCCAAAGTTCCCAGAAACTAGAAGGATGGTGACTTATTGTAGGGAAACAAATGTCATAAATTTCCAACCAATATTCACTGCAAATGAAATAACCACATCAATTAAGCCCCAGTAATCTTACAGACATTGTCATGTAACCTAGATTTGCAGTTTGTATTTATGCAGATATTTTGCTGATTTTTTGGTTGAGGCTCTGACCACTGAGATCCATTAGTCATGCATTACATAATGCGTAGCAGATCAATCAAGTGAATCAATACGGTTTAGTGTCCACAGTAAACTGGGCGAGGCAGTCGACACAAGCCACCAGCGGTATAGGATCCTTACAACACAGAGGAGTTTCTTCAAATGGAGGTAAGAAAGACTAAATATTTCTATATTTCTATACCTTAAAATATTCTTAGATGATGATTACAATGTTAAGTTAAGTGGATGCATCATGTTACATGTATTTTATAAAAAAATATACATAGGTCCGGTGGGGGTAAAACAACGATTGTGTATTGGAATTAATTTACATTTTTTGTTGCAGGCCTCGAGGAAGAATATGTCAGACCTGGAGGAGGGCATGGTCACTATCATCAAAGTTTTCCACAAATACTCGGGTCACAAGTGCAAGCTAAAGAAAGCAGAGCTTAAAGCGCTTATCAACAATGAAATGAGTCAATTCATAGCGGTAAGTTATAGTTGTAAAAATTGGCATGTTTATGACAGCATCTGTAAATAGCATAATGCTAGTAAAAACACCTTAAAGATAATAGACTCTTATCAAGCATGTGTAAATTTCACGTTTACGTTGAGCATTTGTGAACAGTTACAATGTGTGTTGTTGAAAATTAAATATTAATTTGTGTTGTTATAAATTAGATTAATGGTGAAATGTGGCCTACTTAGCCACATTTTAGGTACTGTGCTTAAAGAGATATGTTGCTGATTAAAACCTAGGTCTGTGTCATCTTTGTGTGGGCTGTGTGTTTAGATTTTAGCTAAACAGTGTTTGAATTCCCTCGTTGGCGCAATGGGCGTTTCTAGAGGGGTTCAAGGCCCCTAAATTTAATCTCAGCCCCATAATAATTATATAATTAAAAAAAAAACAATTTTAGATGTTAAGTGAGAGTCTGTGAACTTGTCTGTAAGTGAGAGACAAAAAACAATTACCATTAACAAAACGTTAACACGTTTGCAAGGCACGGTGTCCTTGTCCCATTCTCATTAGGGGCTGAGCTGGTTGGCATCGGTGCACAGACCACAGCTGCTCTGCAGGAATGTCCCTGCACAAACACACTGCCCACACAGAGCTGGATAAAAAAATAAAACATTTTGAGGTACTTGTACTTTAGTTAAGTGTTCTCATTTTCTGCTACTTTATACATCTACTTCACTACATTTTGGAGGCTAACAATTTAGCTTTCACTCCACTGGATTTATTTGATAGCTTTAGTTACTTTGCAGATTCAGATTAATAATAGAAAATATAAAGTAACTAATCCATTGGGATGTGTTATTATAGGTCAAGCCTCAGATACTTACCGAGCGAAAAGCTAACATGTACACTGCTATGCTGACCAGCTTAGTCTAAAATGTGACAAATGAACAGATGATTAAAAAACATTACTGTATCACAAGCTTCATGACAGAAAGTTAAATTCCTTCCAACCATTGTGGTTTCTGCTGTGTAAAGAGCATGATCTCACTAGTGTAGCTATATGCTAAATATATCTCTATATAAATATATAAAGTAAATTGCCTTTCATTCAATTTTCCTGCTGAACAGAAAATTCAAGAGAATGAAACTCTGGATAAGCTTGTTGCAGACCTTGACCAGAACGGAGACCTGGAGATTGACTTCAAAGAGTTCATCACCTTCATCGCCATGGTTACCTCAGCATGCGATGAACTCTTCATCCCAAACGATCATAATGATTAGTTAGCATGTATAGCTACTTATTAGTTATTAAACATCTGAGGATCACAGAAACGGAGTGTCTAACTTGTTCGAAATGGGGCTGAGTGATTTGTGTACATAACATGTTGTCTGAGAAGATTTAGACCAAATTGATGTTTATTGAAAATCTAAACACACAGCTCACACAAACATGACACAGACCTAGCCAGCTTAGCTATTTTCCATAACACATGTAAAATTATCTTGCCTGGTGTTTTTTTATAAAAGCATCTCTTTATCAGCCGAGATCCGCTGCTCGTGTGAGTAACGTTACATCCCAGTACAAAACACACAGCCATCGTAGCTTTCTTGTTACGTAATTTCAAAGTTTTATACTTCAACAGTTTTTTGACAAACTGAGACTTTATTGACTTGCAAAATTATCTTTTAAATTGATGAATATCATATGTAAAATCCATGGCTCAATTCAGACAGGATAAAAAAAATGATTTGTCTCTCCTGATTCACAACCGTACGTAACTGTTTCTGAAATATGGTGATCCACCGGAAAGGGAGGGACTGGCCTCTCTAAATTTTTTTAAAATTACCAGTTCACCATCTCAGATTACGTTGCATAAAATCCAGGATCTTATTCCAGGCATCTTCCTGGGCAGCAGCGTGGGGTGCTGGGTGACCTCCCCACAGGGTGACCACTGCAGAAGAAACAAAACGGGGCAGCATCATGATTATTATTACCTTTCATAACAGTTACTTGTTCTATAATGACCAGTCTCACATTATAAAAGTACTTACAAGTATAAAATATGATTTGGCTTAATGAAAAATGCAATTTTAATGCAGCGCTCACGTTTTTGTGGTTTGACGCTCCACAGGAAAGCTCTTGAATTTGGTGTGTAAGGCGGTTCAATCAGATGACCGGCACCAGGGTACGACAAACAGGTGAACAACTGGGACTTACCTGCAGCCATCAGGGTCTCCTTAATCTAAAGATCAATAACACAGCACTGTAACAACAACCAATAACTTTACAGTGAGCCTATAAACAAGTGCATACAGGAGCATTAAAGCTAATCCCACATTGAATACATTTAGAAATCAGTTTCATAGGCTGAGGCCTTTGCAGCATCCAGGTTTGAATTTCACTGACTATTTATCAATGACTACTTTTAAATGCTTTCCAACATCAATGAGTTGTAATCCTGAAAAAAAATAAATGAGACAATTTACCAGGTTTGCGCTCTCTATACTTGAAGCACTCAGGTCATCTTCACCCACTATGTACATTAATGGACAGGTGAGGTGCTCAATCTGCAAAAACACAAGATGTCATCCTGGAGAAGATTCTGGTTTCTCTTACTGATACAAAATATCAAAATGGATTTGGATTTGACATGTTATATTGTAAGCATGAGTGTGTACAAAGTACATGTGTGTTGTGGTGGTGGGTTCAGGGGGGACTTTCAAATCTTAACCTTCACTTTGCTCTCAGGCAAAAGGTTTGCAGGCAAGGAGACGTCTTTGAAACTGACGTGGCCTTGATCATTATATGTCCAATACTGCTGGTCACTACAAAAGGACAAGTTAACAGAGAAAATCACAACTTGTGTTATTTTTTGGGGACATTGTTGAAATCAACCTCAGTGACACAGTAAACATTTTCTGCTTCTCAAATTCCTAAAGTCTGGTTTAATACCAGAAAAGCTATTTTTGTAGATCTCAATCAATTAGGCATGTAAATTAACAATGCCCTAAGACTAAAACTAGTACTAGACGAAACACATCAGATAGATTCCTGCAATAATCCAACAGAGATTTCTTGCAAATAATATCTTACAATTTGTGTCTTACATTACCATTTACCTTTGGCGTTCAGTTCTGCCATCTGGATCTGAGAACTTGACGGTACTTCCTACTGGGCCATTGACGCAAATCAAACAGGCTGGCTGGAGGCAAGAACATTAAGTGATGAAAGTCAATGTAAACTTGGCTAACTTAAATAAAAGTCATAATTATTTTTTCATCGCATAGAGCTATGGAGCTCAAACTGTATATTAGGAAATGGACATACTTTGACAACAGCCTTGGTGGCAATTCGAAGAGTCAGGTAGACTCCAAAGGAAAGACCTATGATCCCAATTCTGTCGACACACACTTGACGATGATCTTGGAGTAAGTGGAATGCTGACTGTCGAAACAAACACATTGGGTATTTTAGGTTATTACAAAATAATCAAAGTGCATGTAAGCTTTTTTAAGTATGACGCATACATGATGCAGAAAGAAGAAATGCATCTCATCTGACTTCGAAATATGAATCTCCAACATTGATTTGCGTTGGTGAGCCAGGCAAATCTTTGTGCCCTATGTAGGCAAGGGACAAGCTAGCATAGCCCCTGGATGCTAAAAGGGCGGAGCGGTACTCTACCAGTCCTCCACCCATTCCCCACAGGTCCAACATGGCTGGAAATGGGCCCGGTCCTGCAGGAAATCAGAACAGTAGGTGCTGTTCAGAGGACACATTCTGTCCACGGCTTCTTAAAATTTGTGAGTGAATGCTTCAAATCTTGTGCTCACCGGGCGGTAAAAACAAAGTCCCCACAACTCCATCCTGACGAATCTCTGTTCTCCGTACGCCTGGTGCCATGTACCAGCGCTCAGTAATAACTGCAGCCAGCTCATTGCTTTGCCTCTTACTCGGTGAAACATGGCCCTCCATTAAGGACAAGAGCATTTTATATGGAGTCTCTACGTTTTTTTTCCTCAGCCTGTAAGAAAGAATCCATTTCAGTCAGGAAATTCTCATCAACCATTTACAACTTATTGCAAAATTACAAGTATAGTATATAAGTATTTGAATTTGGCAGTGTGGCTCTTCTACTTTAATAATTAAGAACAAGTCTCTGTGACCATGACACAAACTTAAAAAATACATAATTAGATGGACATGATCTGATATATAGTTGAAATCCCCATTTCATTAGAATTTACCTAAATTATAAGGGTGTGATTGCAGGAGGTGGTTGCATTTGTGGGAAGCACTCAGTATTGGTAGTAGCTAGGTCACTGCTGAAAGGCTGTAATAATAGAATGAATGAGCACCAGATCTTTTTTTTATGAAGCAACTAATTGTTTGAGTTAAGTTGCGGCCATATATAATTGGAAGGTGTGTAAAAAATATGACTTTAAAATGACCACTGTGCCCTGCTTGAACAACAGCGAGGCTCCATTATTAGTAGGGTTCATAGAGTTGTTGGGATTTGAAACAAGTTTATAAGACAACACACAGTTGTGTTTGATGCCACAAACTATTTTTTCTTAAACTGTCAGTAAACTTGGTCCCATCACCTGCCTCAAACCTTCTCTTGCACCAGGAGCCGGCTGCAGTCCCCAGAAGAGTCCCATTGGCTCACAGCCCAAATATGAACCCCCGACTGAATGATCCTTAGACACTATTGCGGAGACAGAAAGACAGAGAAGGGATAAGATTACCAACTGCCTGCATTAAAGCCGAAGTGGTTACAATAATTTCAAAATGAACACATTTGTGGTTATTCTAAAAGAATTACATATAATCCAACATGCAAAATACTGCACTGCGAAACTCAGTGTGACTCACAGTTGATAGTGCCATCTGCATTTGTGTGATAATGGGCAAATGCCTCCCATAGATCACCCTCATCACTGTGCATTTGTGCACACACTGTGACGGGACACTCTGGGGGCAGGAAAGATCCTTTAATGCTGATTTGTTCATCCATGAGGGCACGAACAGGAGCAGCTGTTAGTACGGGGGCTTGTCTAAAGCTGCTCTTCCACCGAACTCCACCTACGGGGAGAAAAAGAAAATGCTCTGAGAGGAATTGCAGATAATAGTGTATTTCAAATGCTGTAAACAATACAAGTATCAGAGGGCTGATTATGATCCAACAGACCTTGATGTGGAGAAATGTTAACATTGGCATGCATTTGGCAGCTAGGCAGGAGCATTATAGGTTCAATGTCAGCATGTAGACAAGAGGAGCTCGGAATCAAATCACTAACCCTACGGGTATAGCCAACCTTGACTTGACATGTACCCTCTCACGGCTGTACTGTATGTTTCTGCATGTACAAATAAATTACATAACTTTAGCCAATGAGAAGACACGTGGGCCAGATGCTTTCACTGACTTGAGTGCAGTAGGCTAGTTCACGTGTAAAAAAAGCACAAAAAAACCTTCCTAGTTTAGAAACTTAAACGAATACGTGTCTAATTCTACATATCTCAACGGGATTTTGAGCTGCTTACTTATAAAACTCATGACGAGAAATTTTGCAGAAAAATAACCTCCTTGGTCAAGATTGCAGGCATTATTTTCTAGACAAGCACTTCAGTCTAAATAATAATCTTAATCCAAAAAAATAACTTTTGCATGATTTCTAAATGATGTTTTGTGATTATTTTACACTAAACACGTAACAGCAGCGGCTTTAGGGAAATGTAAATTAGATGTTCACATAGATTACAATCTGACCTTCATGTAAAAGCTGCAATAATAAATGTATATGATAAAAATAATTTCCACTGCTCAACTCAAACACAAGCTCTCCAGTAATCCAAAACACAATAAAGAACCTTCTTACCCACAGCACGCTGCAAACAAGCAAGGTTCCTGTGAACACCAATGCATGGTTTCATCTTCATTTTTATGAGCTGTCGTATTGTTATCATACTCACAACTATAAGATGTTTCGTCTAACCCTATACAAAATAATTAAGTAACTTTACAATTAAAAAACAATGCATGAACATGACGTGAAAATATGATTTTTCTTCCCAGTCAACAAATGTGCAGAGCTAAATACTAAACATGGATGTGGTGTCCAAAGTTCATTGTAGGCGCAATAAAACATGCACGAGTTAATAAGATTTCACACACTCAGCTGAAATTCAACAACCGAGAGTGCAGGCAGCTTCAGGTATAAAACTATTACATAGGGAGATGGAAGGCGCGTGTGACAATTAGTTTTAAACATAAGTCTGACGCATAAACTGTTAATATATATACAGTATGGTCTGACGCCATGAATGCATACGTTGTCATTCCACCCGGACACCGGAAACAGCTTTTTAGCACAAAATTCCTGTTTTGATAGAACTGCGTTGTCATCTTGCAAACTGGGCTTTCCGAATTAATTGAGAGTATTTGGGGCATGATCTGGTATTGGAATAAATTGCCTCTCTCATATAACTCTCCCTAACTTACATGTTTTTTTGTGGTTTGTTGTTTCATTTCTTTATTTCTTTTTTTTATTACAAAGTGTATTAATTTGAAAGTATTGTTACATCCTCCGGAAGATAAAACGGAAAGGATTTCAAAATAAACGTTGCACTTACATTAAAAGAAAAGAAAAAAACATCGAGTGCATCGTGGACAAAATAAACGTAGCTACCATATAGGTGAGAGATTGTAGGTCTCAGTTGTTTGCGGGAAACTAATTTCACAGGAAACTCGGGACACATTTGGTCAGTGATGCAGCTAAGGCATTTTTTTTTGAAAAGAAAGTGTTAGCTGCTAAGTTTTTTTTCCGGATACTCCACCGTGACTTCCGTGTTGTTAACAAGGTTCAAGGTAGCTAAGATTAACAGGCCCGTTTAATTAACAGTAGAGTTATAAAAACAGTAAGCAACCGAAGTCATTATTGCTAATACGACACCCTGAAAGATTTCTTATTCAGTACTCAGGTCTGTATCAGATGTCTAGATGTGATTTTAAAACTGTTCACCCGCTGCTCATAAAGAAAATAACCATGCTAACATGGTGTAACTTGTTGGTCCTCTCTTGTTATGTGGCACCGTTAGACCAGAAAGATACTTCAGTTTTGGTGTTGTTTCCAACCACAGTTACATTTCTGTCTTAACATGGCTTTTACGTTTGTTTAAGGGGTTCGACTCGTTATGTCTCCCGCGAAACGGTGCTAACAGGCTGTAATTTGTTAACTTAAGCGTTTGCTAATCGTTGAGTTTATGTTGGAGAAAAAGCTAGCAGTGCTCGGTTAGCCCTCTCTTTATGACGAATTTCGTGAACATTAAACGGGGCTTTTACCTATATACAGTCTATTGAAAGGACCATTCACTCTCCTATAATGTCATCATGCATGTTATTGGAACTGCTCAATATTTAACTTGTTTGGTAGCCCTCAGTGGGAGCTATGACTGCTAATTTACCGAGATCCGAGCTAAACTATACACAGTAGCTGTTAACATACACAGGTTGATGTTTGCGTTAATGTCATTGGGTTTATTCGTTACTGCTTTTCTGTTATCTATCTTCATATTGATTTATTTTATCTACTTAGCTGTATTCGAGGTTTAAATTTGAGATACACATATTGTGTTTATTTCACATCCTTGTTAGTTTATTCCACAGTCAGTTTATTCAACATTCTTATTAGTTTCATAACTAACTCCTAAAGTTGTTGTCCTATTTCTTTGTAAAAAAAAAAAGCTGTTGGGCTAAGATATAAAACTCAAGATGGGAACTATGTTAAAGCATTTTATTAAATGTCTCTCTTTTTGTTTCAGATTTTGAAAGCACACGCTGGTCACACTGGATGGCCCAGCTGGTAACAGTTGGGGCCAGTTGTTAACAACCTTTGAGCCTGTACGTGTAACGTCAGTCCACAATGGCCAGTCATTTTCGCAGCTACATCTGGGATCCGGTCCTCATAGTGAGTCAGATTGTGTTGATGCAGTGCATCTACTACAGCTTCTTGGGCCTGTGGTTAGCTGGAGTGGACAGTCTGGTGCAATCTAGTCGGTCACTGGACCAGATCTTCAGTTATGAAGTAAGTTCTGAGATATCTGCCAGCTGTGTGACGTATGTTTGAGGCACATTTGTAGGCTGCTAAAAATGTTAATCTTTGCTCTGCTTGAACTGGCAGGTTCTTGGTTTTGCAACAATGCAGGGCAGGCTTATACTGATGGCATTCATCTTGAACTCTCTAACCTGGTAAGTCATTTCTATAATTTTTTTTCCTCTGAACATCCAAAGAGATGAGAGCTTTGACATCTCCTACTCAAATGCGGTTGTCAAACATCTCTCGGCTGCTCAACTGGAGGATTTTCACCAGTTGGACGATACACATTTGTTTTTACATAAACATAAAATATAACCCCGTAAATGTTCGTTGTGTGTATAACTTTGCAGTTGCATCTTTGTATCCGAACAAATGTTACCTGAAACATATATTAGTATGGCTCATAACATAATTTTTCTGTGTCTCTGTTCCTACAGCGCACTCGGTCTGTGGCTCTTCATCCGTCGGGGGAAACAGTGTCTGGACTTCACAGTCACTGTGCACTTCTTCCATATGATCGGCTGCTGGATATATAATGCTCATCTTCCAGCTGCCCTATCCTGGTGGCTCGTCAATGTAGCCTGTATGGCGTTGATGGCTGTAATCGGAGAGTACCTGTGCATGCAAACTGAGCTAAGGGCTATTCCAGTTAATAGCGGACCCAAATCTAACCTGTGAATTGTTGTTGACACCATGCCAAAATTCTATGGACAGTTAACCCCTGAGGAACTTTGTCAGAAAAGGCTTTTTACTTCTTGCAAAAGAAATGAAGTATGTACCTCCAGCAGCTAAGACGTTGGATCGTCATCCATCTCAGCTTCAAGTGACACACCAGATGAATTGATGTATTTATTCATAGCTGTCTGCCAAATGTTGGACAGTATTAACTCTGTAGCATATGAGATACATGTTTTATTGCTTATAAAAGCAGACATTAGTTTACACATCTCTCTGAACCTAATAACTATACACTTTATTCAAATTAATAGGATTTTGTTTTCATTTTAGCATGAGCACCCCATTCCATTATTTTAAGAATTGCAATATTTTTAGTTTTTTTTCTGGGTATGTGCACCCAGAAATGAAAAATTGAAACTTGAGAGCAGATACATGTGTCTTAAAAAGTAGCAGAAGAGCAACAGCAGTGACATTTTTTTTCTCTTTGTGTTGGTATTATTACAAGACTACTGGGTTGGAAAACAAACATGACCATCATGTTACAGGATATTTTGGTTTTAAAATTAAAGAGTTCCACTTGCACCTCACTGCACTTTAAAGTTGTCAGTGTACAAAATCACCTCCATCACAGCTTTTAACACGTTTTTTTACCAGGTCGTCTTTAGGTTTAATGTTGGTTAATAGGTTCAGTGTTCAAACAGGAATACTATAGTTTTCTGAGACAGTAATCGATCATTGTATCAATCAAAATGTAGGAAAAAGTATTCTTCTTTATAATCTCTCAACACATTATCATTAGTCGGGCTTATTTTTAGCTTTCTGGATTAAGTTTGCACTTTCAGTCTCCCAAGGCCTTCCTTGTCAAACTTGTACTACATTTTGCACAGCTAGTGCTGTTTGTTTCCGTCTTAGTGACATGATGTATTATGCAGACATGGTGGCCACTTTGGGGACAGTCTGTCAGTTACCAGCTGTGTTCTGACAACAGACTTTGTCTCTGATTCTGAAAACATTCACTGTTTGTGGAACAATATCCGTTTTGTCATTCAGCGATGGCTTTTTAAAACTTGTCTAGGTGAATCGCCTGTTACTTGAGTATTACAGGTCTTTTAACACATACTTGTAAATCTTTTTATTCTGTGTGGTTACCATCAGGTCGAACCTCTGATGCTTTGAAAGTGTGGACTATGCAGTCTCTTGTTTTTTTTAAATCATGGGCATGCATCATTATGCCGCAGTGGTTAATATATAAAAGTTGTACAATAGTTGGGAAAATGGGAAATGAACCTATTGGCTTTCTTGCTGAGCGTTAGATGAGAAGATCTCAACCACGCTTGTATCTGTTAAATATGAAGCTACAGCCAGCAAGTGGTTTGCATAGCTAGGACAGGAAACTTGAAAACGCTAGAGTGTTGTCCAAAGGCTAAGAAACTAAACTCAGCACCAGGGATGCACGATATGAGGAAAATATCTAATTGTGATTATTTTGACTGATATTGCGATATGATTTACGATATTGCAGGGAATGAGCATATATTATTATTCTCATTTTCATTGAGAAAATAAATTAAAAGACTGAAGTGTGAATGTTTTTTTTGTGAGGATCTGTAACAAACAAAACAAATTTGATAAAATTAGGATTAATTGTGCAGCTCTACCCAGCACCTCATAAACTCAATAATTAACATGTTTTATCTTGTTTGATTAAAACTAAAGTGAAGAAAAAAAAAAGATCTTTTTTTTTTTTTTAATATACAGATTAACGGGATTTAACATGTGAATGAGCTGTAGAGTTGCTGGTAGGCATATTGTATTACCGTTCAGAGCCAAAATAGCGGTTTCCTACCCCTTTACAGTCTTTACGGTAAGCTAAGCTAACCAGCTGTAGCTTCGTATTTATTAACCAACATGAGGGTGGTATTAATCCTCTCATCTAATTGTTGACAAGAAAGCAAATGGGCGTATATCCCAAGTTGTGTTCAAACCCATGACTACTCTTTCTAAGTTCTAAGTCTTTGCTCTAGGAGTTTTTACATGCAATGAGACCTTTGCATTCTTTAACGTAAACCTTGGCTTTTATGATATATTTAAATACAAAGAACTTCAGCGATTGACCTAATGAAGTAATTCAATTGTCAGACTTGTTTCCATTCCAGAAACATCACAGACAAGGTATTATACTTTGTCCTCTAAATTATGGTACAATGCCAGTACTTGTGTGCATATGATGTTTAATAAAACACTACAAATTCATATAGAAACTTGTAAATATCAGTCAGGAAACTAGGTGAAGAAATAATTGTCTATTATGCTTCTCAAGTCAAAGATAGGACTTTTAATGAGGGGCAAACCACAAGCGTGTCTTTAGATCTTGGAAAGTTTTCCATGCCGGGCCCTGATCCCTCATTTTCTCCAACTACTGCCTCTTCTGTTAGGTGTCCAGGTGGAAAGAAGCAGATGGGAAAGCACTAACGAGTTGAAAAACACTGGTTGCGGTCCTCATTACCAACACTTTGCTTCAGGGAAAGCTAAAAACAGAAACTCTGTAGTGAGTGAGTTGTACAGCAGGGGAGTTACTGCGACGATTAAAGGCTCCACTATTTATCACTTTGTGTTTCTTTGTCTTTGTTATCCATTATTTTGCTGAAGGTAATGCACTCACACATTATGTTTTAAACATGGAGCTTTATTATTACAAACACATTACTTTGCCATATATTGCTTTATACAGTCTTGTAAATAGTGTGCTTTTCAATCCGTAAACTAAAAACAAAGCATAGATACTGATCTTGTTTTTGCATTCAGAAGATCTTTCCATGTTTCAACTCTCATTAGGGTTCATAATGATTATGATAGCAATCCTTTTCATGCTTTCTTCAACAGCATACAAAGGGATAAGAGTCCTCTCTTTAAAAAAAAGAGATCGTACATATTGCTCATGCTTTGAGGACAGCACAACTGTTTTTGTATTCTCACCACCAGACACACAATGGATGACATAATGCGGTCACTCGTTAGACATGAAAAAATAGAAACTAGAGCAAACATGCTAGTGGAAGTGGAGGTGGGTGGGTAATTAATCTGTATCAAAAGGATGCTGATTCACTAAGGAGCTATAACTTAACTTCATGCACAGATCAATACCAGTGTCCAAGGTAACATCAATTCCATTATTATTATTCTGAAGTACAGTCAATAAAACGTTCATGCATTTGGGATTAAAGATGATGGAAAATATTCAGAAAATCATCCATATTTTGATACTGCCTGCCTATGAGGACCATCAGCATTAAAGGAAATATGCAAATCGTGACACCATTTTAAATAAACAAACAGGCAAAACAAATTAATGCTTTCGCTCATTCCTATTCAGTTTGCTCTGAATCTAGGTGACCACTGCTGTAACATTAAACACATATTTCCTTCTCGGGAAAGAAACTTTACCTAAATACTAATTTCATATTGAATAAAAGATCATTACAATTAGTGATATCTTGCATGGCTTATTTTCACATTGTTTCCCATAATTTTTTGTCTGTCACTACAGTCGTTCTTTGCTGCTTTTGAAGCTTGAAGGTTCACAAAATTAGATTAATTAAAAGCAAAGAAAGAGATTAATGGAGCAGTACAGTTTTGAATCTATTTTGTTTGATATAATTATGCAATGCATTAATCAGTCGATCATCAATTGAAATACTAATGATAGAAAAGTGATTGTATGGGTATTTTATTTTAAAAAAAGTTATTGTTTAGCTGTAACTTATTTAACTTCATTAGAGATTAATTATAGGTGTTTAAAAGGTAAACAAATACTGCGTATGAGTAGGCATTGCTTATTTGGTGAATTTTTATTACACGCCATGGCTGCATTATTCTTCTTCTTTGAAAATCTCTGTAATAGAATTCAGCCCTGCATAGTATATCTACATACTGTATGACAAATTGCATTTATGCAGTACTTAGAGTACTAAAAAGTAAAGTTCTACTAATATTGTGTTGATTGCAAGTGAGCATTTTCCCACAAAGTGGAGTGGGCAATAATGAAACACTGAACAATCACACTTTAGATTTTCTTTTTACACAAACATCAAGAGGTTAGTTGATCAGACATAAGACTAAACCAAAGCGTGAGGCGAGGTTCTGAGAGAGTGAATGTGTGATGCCGTGTTAGGATGTCTGTTTTTGGGGTCTTTATAGCAGCTGTGCAACATCAGCCACAGTGGGCTGAAGTGGAAAAAGGGTCGAAAGTGTCACAAACAAGTGGCTTGATTGTCACTTGCACATACATTTACTACACTTGGAAACAGATTAAAAGGGCATTTCACCTTTAGTACATCTGAAGGTCGTTTAGTTGCTTGCTCTAGTGTAATTAAGCCTGTCCGATTATGTCTGGTTCAGTCTTTAGGTTTGGTCCTATCACCAAGCAATACGTTATCAACATATTCAAACAGTTTTGCTTGCAATGATTTAGAGCAAAGAATTTTCTAAGATATTGCTGTTTTTTTAGGTAAAGTGCTCCTTTAAATGTTTTCTTACACCGTGGCAGCCAAGTACATCACAATGGTTTGACTGCATTTATACAAACTCCCTAGAGATTAAAATCTGTGTTTTGGTGTTGGTGTTGGTTAATTTAAGGAATAGTTCCACTAATTCAGAAATTCGCTTATCAGTATTTGCTTTCTTGCCGAGTAATCGATGTGTCTGTACACTAAATAGAAAGCTCCGGCCAGGAGCCAGTTAGCTTGGCTTAGCTAAAAGACAAGAAAACTGGTGGGAAACAGCTATCATATCTTTTACATAACATGTTATTTGTTTAATCTATACAAAAGCTGGTTTTACCGCAATTGATGTGTCAAACTATTTCATGGCCATAGGAGCTGTGTGCAAGGCTAAGCTAACTGGCTTCCGGCAGTATCTTCATATTTAGTGTACAGACATGAGAGTGGTATGGATCTCAGCCTCCAATTCCCAAAATGTTGAACCATTCCTTTAACTATCAGGACAAAACCATACAATCCATGTTACAAGGCATGGGCACAAAACACATTAACACTTTGCTGTCTTAGAATATTATTAAAATAACTCCACAATTACCTCAGAGTTGAATCCACAAAACTAAACATGATAATGATCATGAATGAACAGGTGTTATGCATCTCATAACCCTTATTTGATAGCTTCCTGACTCCTCGGTCCTTGGCTGAGCCAGGAGTTGTTATGTCCCTCCTCTGTGAAGGCTGTGTTAAAGTTCTCATTTCTGCCCCGAGGAGCGAGCTTTGAGGAGGGCTCACCGAGGAGCCATGAGTAAGGATACACAAGAGCAGCCTAACTGGAAGCCGTGCAGCTGAAAGAGATGCTAACTCCGCCTGTTCAGCTGACAAATTCATGTGACGCTTCAGAGGAAAGGAAGTCTCATCCCTCTAAAAGCACATTTCCATGGTTCCTCTCTCCTCCCAAGATTTCCTTGCGTCTCTCTCCGTACCTCCTCGGTGGGCGGGACTAAGATGTGAGGAAGGGGACACAAGGGGAGGAGTCGAGGAGGCAATGTAAGGGTTATGAGATGCACCTATTGTGTCCACTCCTTGTATGTTAGTAACCCAGAGCCACTGGTGTGTACCTGCAGACTGTTCTGATCTGCACACATGCTGTAATCCCTTGAATTCTTAGAATGTATGCTTAGTCTGCCTGGACGGATAAATTGGCTGATAGTAATTTTCTAAACTACAATATCAGTTTTCAGACATAAGGGAGGATCAAGCTGAAGTACTTAAGGAGATTTTATACATTTTTCATCACAGCAAATATTGATTGGCTTGTCACAGAACTCTGTGGCTCGGTGTCAAAATAATCCTTATTAAAACAATTGTCCCTCTTAAATCCTTGGCTTTGAGTTTGAACTCAAGAGAAACTAACCCAAGGGAATTTGAGGCCCTCCTCCTTACCCCTCCCATCTCCTCACCTTCACCTCACCCCATCTATACTGGGTACCAGTTGGGCTAAGTCATGATCAGCACTATCAGTGGCAGGGTGAGGGCAGCAAGAGGAAAACTTATGCTGGGCGAGGAGCTGGGACTGCACAGGTCGAACAGACTTCCCTGGAAGCGCATCTTCATGGAGTCCTGCCTTAGAGTTTCCCAGATGGAGCTGACTTCCTCCTGGCAGTCGGACAGCGCTGTGAGGGCACATGTGTGGAAAGCTTCCCAGTGGCTGTGGAAAACAAAGGATCATCAGATCATCAGTGCGTCTGCCATTTCACTCAAGAATTCATCCCGTTCATGCTACAGCATTCAGACATACACTGCTGTTGTGGATTAATTATCTTGCCAGTAATCTATCACTC
Organism: Etheostoma cragini; assembly: GCF_013103735.1. Lineage (NCBI taxonomy): Eukaryota > Metazoa > Chordata > Actinopteri > Perciformes > Percidae > Etheostoma > Etheostoma cragini. The sequence continues at coordinate 11,745,750 of NC_048410.1, read as the reverse complement.
AGATGGCTACGATGGCTTCAAGTAAGTCAAACTGAGCTTTAATTACCATGGCAACGGCACCAGCAAGTGAAACAATATCACAGATGATATTGCAAGAGGGCAATTTTTAACAGAATGTGTAAATCTTTGTCTTCAATAATGTGGTGGGGTTGTAGAGTGTGTGTGCAGTAACAATGACAAAAACATCCCTGGAATTTCATTACTACTGCAGCAAAATCATAAATTATTTAGCACAATGGCTCAGTGTCTCAGCACCATTCATTTCTCTATTCTCTCTCTGAGATCATGGCAGCTGCTTTTTCTCTTTAGTATTTTGTCAAAAGATGCACACTTTTATGTTGTAACAGTCCTAAGTAATTAAATCAATTATGAACTACTTCTTAAAATTAAACTAAAATAAAGTTTTCTTTACAGTGCTGTAGATGTTTTACTTGAGGGTCTTTTTTCCAACCGATCACAGCCGGTTTGTCAGTTCTCGCATTCTCTGGTTAAAAGGTTTAAAACAACATACTGACTCCATTGGGGATGTCCCAAATGCACAAATGGACACTACATGTTGTTCACACAATGGCTTACTGATTAAGTTATCACCTGCATACAGCCTCCACTCCCCTCTCGCTGGTCACGTTCTCCTGATAATTGTCCATGCTTTCTCCAAGCTCCAGGACACAATCAGAAAAGTCCTTGTAAATGTTCTCACAATTCACCTCTGCATCTGAGTCTCCTGGCAACATCAAGGACAGAAACACTGCAAAAAAAGACACAGGTGTTGGCTTATTTGACCAGACTTTATAGGCACAAGCAAAAGTTATATTCATGTATTTATGATTTGGTATTTTTCTTGTGTGTGAAATAATCTCTGTATGGTTCATCTTTCTCTAGCATCTTCCCACTTCAGATACTGCTTATGCCACTTTTTCACAATAAAAAACAATATCTTACTCAATTTGTGTTTGATTTTGTAATTTTATTACTACATAGCAACATTTTTCAACATTCATTGTAATACTTCACTTAAGAGAGTAAGTGGGCGGTAGGCTGTGAAACAGATGTTACCAGATAATAGTCCTGTCCACAGCATCCCACATAATCCTTCCACAGGGGGTGCAATGCTCTGTTCAGAGCTATTTGCAATTTAAACGCTAAAACATGTCAAATGCAAAATTCTGCAAAAGGAAAATCTAAAATAAGACAAGATAAAGTACAAAATTTAAGGAAAAAGTGACATTTGAGAAAAATAAGGACTTTTGTGCGTTTTTAGTTTTGGATCTTGTAGGCTATGTCCAAAAGCTTGCACACAATCACCTACAACAAGTATGGACACCCAGTAGGCTATCCATCGTCGATGGGTAGGCTACAGGCTACTACAAGCCGTTGGCTACAGTGCAAGTCGCATAACCACCGTGCAACACTAATGGAGATTAATGGAGATAAATAAAGATTACAATCGATAAAAAAAAAAAAAAAAGATTTAAGGCAGTTTTCTGTGTCAACCCATCCAAAGTGGCTCGAAGCCTAAATAAAACCCAGGGAGCAGCTGGAGATATCTTACCCAGGGCAAAAGCAAGAATCCCTCCGCTCTTCGTCGACATGAAAAATCCCATATCATCCCATTTCAAGCCAAGCAGAGGGCGCGGGATGCTGTCGAGGCACTCACAAATCGGAATTAAAAAGCGAACTTGAGTCACACGGAGCTGATTAGCTGCCCTTTATTAATGGGGCTCGGTGTGATTAAGCGACGATAAACACTTGGTGTGTGTGTGTGTGTGTGTACCGTCTTTCCCTGCTCCGGCCGACTGCTGACGTTACCTGCCCCCCAGCGCGCGCTGAGCTCATCTTCCCTCCTCAGCACCGGACAGCTCTCACCTCCCCACCACCGCGCAACCCTCCCGCAACACTCACGCAACCCGGGAGGACTCTCAGGATGCCCTGCTTGTTCTTATCAGACACTTTCTCGATTTTAATATCTGATGTAATCTTAACGTATAGGAGCTCAACTCTTACAGCACAGACGCTATATGCTATTCTATGTGATTTAAGTTGAAATCGGATGCAGTCCCGACTACAAACGCAAACATCGGTTGTATCATTATCCATTTTTGTGTGTGTAGACGTCCAGCTCATTATCATATAAGCATAAGGAATGCAGGAAATGTTGCACGAGAAAAATAGATTGAATAAATGATCAAATCTGTGCAATGACCAAAAGAGGAAATAGCTGAAAAGTGAAAGAAAAATAGGAGAGTAAAGTAAATGAAGTTTGAATTGGAGTTAAAGAAACATATTTTTTAAACTCGCTTTTTTATTTGACTAACCTTATTATTTATTGATGTGGGCTATTCAGTCATATTTTCAACTAATCTGATAACTAATTAGGCTGCTGTTATTCTTTTAAAAATTGGCAAATTGAAACCATACATTATGCCTAATTGTAAGGTTACTTATGTAACACTACCTCTTTTAATTAGGTTGTTTGTAAGTAATTTCATGGTGCCATAAAAATGTAGGATTAACAAACGTGCAAACTGTATGGCTTAAAACATGCAGTACATGCATCATTAGAGCTGCTAATGACCATTAGTAATACAACCATTAGTCCGTTCATCGATTTGTTGATTTTAACATAGTTTAAAATCAGTTTATTTATTTTTAAATCATTAAAAAAATTATTTAAATAATCGTTAGTTGCTGTCCTACATGTCATTTCCTTTAAAGTTTCCTTGAGAAACACCACCCACATTTTGCTGAAACTGTGTACTGTGAAATCTAAAAACATGATTTTACAAAACAAACTGTACAGTATAATATTCAGGAAATCGATTTTCCCGGAGATCAACTAACAGGACAACCTACACTTTGTTCATTGTTTTTGAAAATATTTAATTTTTCAAAAATAATGGCATGCAATCTGACAGATTGCACCACTGGCACTTTGTAAAGAGTTTGGAATGCTCCACCAATGAACACATATATTACAAAAGTAAGGTGAGAAAACAAATGGGTAGCCTGCAAAAACCTCCAGAGAACACTGTTTTAATGGTTGTTGTAATTGCAGCTGCCATTGCTCCATTGAAATACAAAATGTGTACTTTTATAAACTACATGTAAGTGGATGCTAAAAGCAGAGGGGTACCAGTGGGCAACCCTTTAATCAATTGCATATACTCTTCTTCTTGAGTCTTTGCAGGCACCACAGATACAGTACAGATAAGGCACACTGGTGTTTACATTGGAGAGGAGGGGATTCATCTTTTTCCAAAGATGAAATAGGAATGTCCCTTTAAAATGAACTGTTGTTCAGTCCTGTTAGTGTCTAAATGGTCTTGCTTTGATCAGACCAGTAGAGTTCAGGATGCTCTTTGGTTGAGGTTCCAGCAGAGCAGCAGGAAGAGAGGCTGAGATCCATAAAAACATCTCAAAACACATTGCTCAGGCTGGGTAATCTGGTTACTGTGGCGAGGAAATGAGCTTTGAAAGCCTGATGGACATTATGATGATGGATGGAAAAGAACAGTTTTATTGATCTGCTCCAGCTGCCCTATTGGTCCGTTTCCGTGGAGATGCTTTAGGGGAAGCCTTGTCTGTAAGACAGGATGTAAAGATCAGATTGGTGTTGCTTCATTTTCATGTATAGAGCAACAGTAATATGAGCAAAATAATCACTTCTCTGTTCAGTCTGTTATTACTTGACAGTTGGGGATAAAAATGAACATACTCATGACATTGAGAGTCTCCTGAGGAATCCAGCTGATGTCCACATCATTCATCCCACCAGTGCCCTTCTCTATTTTTAGTGGGATTCTCTTTTTCTGCAAAACACAAGTCGAAATATAACAACTGTCTAATTATAAATTTTTGTATCCAAATGCCTGCTCTAGTATCAATGTATCCCTGTTTAAGGAGATTTCAAAGGGAAGAGGATGGATGAGGCCACTTGCTAGTTTGCACTCTTTTCTATTTGAGTTGACTTTATGCACAAAAACATTTGACACATTTGCATGGGCAAACAGAGGAAATTACTCACCCCATCTCCCAAAATCCAACATACTTATCTTCATATCAACAATAAATCACATACCGTCCTTGTTTCCAGGACCTGGTACATCCCAAAGAGCACCAGGGCCACCAGTCCAACCAGGAAGATGTACATGAACATTCTACAGTAAAAAACAAAGTGATCTCTTTAAATCGGTAAACCAAAATCCCTAAAAGAGTTAGTTATTTTGTGATTTTGTAGCCAATACTCTATGCCGGATGCATGGCTACTGGATGACTGAAGACGCAATGTAAACCTTGCATTCCCATTAACAATCACAATTTTAAATAAAATGCTTTTTTGCAATGCTATTTGAATAATTGAAGCAACCAAGCTCGTTGAAGATGGTGGTTTGAAAACATTTCCATACCCTCTCCTAAATATACTGCAGTTTAAACTAAATAATGTATGCAAATTAAAGTGGAGCACAAACAAGTCATCAAAAATAGCTACATTTAAGCATAGAAATTCCCTCATCTGTAACTGCACCTTTTTAACAAAAAGACCAGTCTGACGAAATTGGCCAAATTATGCACAAAACTGACATTCTTGCCACCTTTTCTGATTTGTTTTTAGATTTTAGGATGCAATTTGCTGATGACACATTCTGCATCTTGCATCAGCAGCCCAATTCTGACAACTAGTCTTTTAGTGACATTTTCCCACCTCCTTTTACAGGCTATTGTGCTGCAATAGTCTGGGAAGGCTGGTATTGTGAAGTCTGCTCTATGTAGCCTACAGAAACATTTCAAATAAGTAATAGGGGGCAAGACAATTACATTTACACATTATTTACAGCAAACTGAGATGCGGAAATTGGTTTGAAATGGCCACCTACTGCCTTTTCTTATTCAGTTATTTTGGTCCTCCTTCTTGTTTTTTGTTTGTTGTGTGTTATTTCAGTGAACTAATATGAAAGAACAACTTTATCTACATTTTTATTAACAAGTACAAATGATGCATGTATGTTTTTATAGGACATAGTAAAAGAAAGCCTTACGTTTCCCCGTCCAGTCCCTCTTCAAGCTCAATGATGGTGACAGTCTGGTTGTAAATGGCAGTCTGGAAAACTTTGCCCTTAAGAAAAATTAAAAAAAAAACTGATAAGAGAATACTCTATGTAAACAAGTACTTTGAAACAAGAACTTTCTTAAAAGGTATTTTAAGGCTGCGCTTTAAAAATGTGAATGTCAATGTCAATAACTTGGAAACAACAGTCAAAGCTCAAAATCAAAAATAATAACAATAAGGAGCCACCAGCCATCCCCATTATACAAAAATATAAAGGAATATATACAGGAATATAAAGACAGACTGCTCTGTTGACAATGGCTTCTTCAGGTATTCATTTTCATGAATCATCAGAAGTTGAGATGGGCTTGGAAATGCAGGATGGGCTTCCTGCAGAGCATCTTGTCATTTTCAAAAATCATCACACTTAATCTTTTCTCTAGCACCACAACCCAACCTTTTTTAAATAAATGAATAAATAAATGAATAAATAAATAGTGAAAAAACTTTTTACCTCAGTGTCAAGATAGTTGAGGAGGATGACAAGACCAAAAGGACGACCTGCCATGGGCTGAGCTGGGATAAAGGAGTACTCAAAGGAGGCCTGAGACTGAGGCTGCACTACAGTGCTCAGAGGCAACGCTGTGAACTAATCAAAAGATACAATGTACATCATTAAAAAAGATCCTTTTTAGCCACACAAACATACAAGGACACAGTAGCTACAGTACATAGACACATTTTTTTTTTTGAAAGATTATTTTTTGGGGGCTTTTCCCTTTCTTAGCTAGTAATAGTGGACAGACAGGAAAGGGGAGAGATGGGGGATGACATGCAGCAAAGAGCCGCAGGTCAGACTCTAACCTGGACCACTGCAGGACTCAGCCTACACGGGGCCAACACTCTTACTGGGTGAGCTAGAGGCCGACCCTTTTTTGGGCATTTTTAGGCCCTTATTGACAGGACAGTAGATGGAATGAAAGGGGGAGGGCTGGGGAATGACATGCAGCAAAGGGCCACAGGTCAGAGTCAAACCTGGGCCCACTGCGTCGACAAGTAAACCTCTATATATGGGCGCCCACTCTACCAACCGGGCGCCCGAGACATGCATGTTTTGTTTATGCTTGTCTTCTACTTGATAGTAGATGCTAGAAATCCATGCGGTGGCATCAGAATCTAAATTTAAAGAGCATTATGTTCAATTGTAACTGTTGTTGTTTTTTAACATGAGTAATTTATAAACATTAATATGATTGAGAATTCTATTTTACCATACTCTTATACAACCACACGCCAAAGACTCTGAGACACATATTGAATATTGAATTGAGTACTTTTTGATCATCTCAAATTAAAAAAATCAAATCAACAAGTGATTGCATTCTTGAGATGATTCTGTATCAAACTCCACACTGAGTCAAAATGTGCAGCAAATGTTTGCCGGTATTTTAAAATAAAAAAATTAAAATCAGTTTTTAGTTAAAGATTAAACTTACATTCTGAATGTAGAACTGGAAGTCTTGGGGGTAACGGAAGGAGGCCTCCAACGACTGAACGGTGAAATCCTGACTTCCCTTGTTGGTGAAACCCACCAGGAACCTCACAATTTCATTGGCAGGGAACTCTAAATGTATTACGAATACAAATAAGTCATGAATATAATAAAAGAATCATCAATATATATAAAGTATGAATTATAAAATGGATTCAAAAAGTTGCAGGATTGCCTGCTATGTTGTCCCATAAAACGAAACAGTCTGGGATGATGCATTCACTTAGTGTAAACACTGTAAAAGCTAACCGACTGAAAGATAACAGGACCTGAACCAACCTTCTCCTGTCATGAAGAGAATGGTTGTGTCGGCATCAGGGTGAGATGTTAACAGTTTATCAGCTGCTTCATCAGAGTCTTCTTCGTCTCCTTCCTGAGGAGGACCAACGCATGACAATGTTACTTAATCATCTGCATGTACATCTATGGAAATTGCTATACTGCGTATGACTTAAACATACCGATGGTTGTATTTGATCTTCTTCAACGAGCACCTCTTCATCATCTTCCTCCTCATCTACTGCAGCATCTGGATCCTCAGCAATGTCCTCAGCAGAGTGGGAGTCCGCGGAGACCTGGCCTAAACGGGGCAAAATACACAAACATAGATTTCTCCATTAGAGGAAATAATTTAAATAATGATTGCTGTCCAGGATTTCGATTATTGTCCCATCTTACAACATGTTAATACATTATTACTAATGAAGTGCATCTTCCTTGTGTTGTTACAAACTGTTTTGGCTGGTGGATTTTTCTCAGCTAGTAATCTTTTGACAGTTTTTAGTAAGCAAAATGGACAATGAACGCCTGTATTGATAGTATTTCTTTTACAGAACTTTTATGTTTGTTTATCTTGAACAAATGCCAACAGTCATAAAGCATCACTGCCATGCATCACTGTATGGCTACATCAAGGTATTTGATAAACAATGTTTGTGTTGAACAGTTTTTTTTGTGGACAATGATCAGTGTAGCTGTGGAAAAAGTGTGAAAACATTAGGATTTGCTCTTCTGAAAAAGTGTAAATGTATTATCTTTTGTTTGTGGTAGAACTACAATATTGGGGCGACCTCTAGCTCACCAAGTAAGCGCGTGCGCCCCATGTAGGCTGAGTCCAGGGCTCGTGTCGGACCTGCGGCCCTTTTTACCCCAAAATCAATCAATTAATGAAATGTTTTAACGCTGGATTGACCAATAGCGTTCACAATAATTCAAATATAAACTGAATGAAAGAATGAAGTCCAATTTTTTCACATTGTAAATGTTTACACTTTTTCATTATTGACAGGTAGACTATTTCCAGGTCTGCAGACAAACTTTGTTGCAAGTGTAAAATGAACAGAAGCAGAAAAATCCAAGTCCCCACTTTAATGCAAGTCAGCGTGGAAAAGTTTAAGAGACACCAACAAACACAAGTTACCATCTTATCTATGGTGACGTGTCCCAGCACGAGCCGTGAACTACTGCATCCACAACGTTTTTTACACATTGTCTAAAATCCCCTCTAAAGCTCACAAAGTCAAATTTAACTTTACATTTAATGGCCGACATTATTTTCCTACGCTTTGACGGCAGCGGTTGGTTACAGAAGACGATTATTTTCAGAGTGAAAGAGACGAGCTACCCCTTATTGCTATGAATAAACGTATGGATAATACGTGTTTACGTTGGCGTTTAGAAAGCGGTGGCTTAAAGCTGCTGAATAGCTACGTGACTATGCCACGTCAATCTGCGAGGCTGTCTAATAACTTGTTGCCGAAGTGAAGCGACGAGATAAACCGTCTGCTTCAAAGAAAAAAATGTCTTACCGATGGATATTAATCCACAGGGGAAGGCCAGGAGTAAGAGCACCAGCAATTTTGATCCGAAATTGAACATTTTGGCAGAGTTGGAGGCTGAAGTTAGTAACACATCAGCGTTCAGGAGAGGAGAGGACTGCAGCAGAGCAGTGGGCGGGATAAGAGGACGATAGAACCGCCTGTCTGTCTGGAGGAGGGTTGGTTTGGGAGGGCCGAGTGTTTTTGTTAAAGCTCCAGCGAGTTGTGTTTTACTAGTATCTGAAAATGTACTACAGCGCTGTGGACAATGGTCCGACAACGAGAGACAAGAACACGTGTGACAACTTTGGCTACTGTTTTGCTTTCAAACAATATTGTGATTTTTATTTTGTCATTTTACATGATTGTTGTTATGATTGTTTACATACCCAAGAGTGGACTATATAAAGTAGTTAATTAACTCTCTCTTGACCAGCCACAGAAATGTAATGCTTTACATGTTATTTCATCAGATAATGAGATTTATCGTTTACTCACTCAGGGTTTACCCTTCTGCATGAAGCTTGTTAGTCCTACTGCTAATATAGCGCTTGCATTTTGCTGATATTAGGTACTTCCATACTTTTACTTTCAAAATTGTTGGATACAGGACTTATTACTATAGCATTTATGTAAAAATAAATGCAGTTTAAAAAAATACCTTGCATCAGGCAATGCACAATATAAGGTTATTAAGCTTTATTATCAGATCACTAGGATCTAGTAACTAATATACAGCGTGTGCCAGCTGCAGCCCAGGTTTAGCAGGTTCAGCTACAGAGAGAGGTTTGCTTCCATTTGATGAGGTCCTCATGGTAAAAGTTAAACAATCCAACATGATCTTGCTCCTGTAGGTGAAGGCGTTACACTTATAATGGAATCTTTCTTCACACTTACTGGTTAGTGTCAGTCATTGTCAAGTATATTTTTGTCCTAGCAGCTCACTGCTGACTTTACAGGTGTGTAAATGCATACATAATTGATTTTAGCTGGTTTAAAGTGTTTTTTATATTTGACATATGGCTGTCTTTCCTTGAATGTTGAGGGTTGAAGGAGAGTTTACCCCTTAACCTTTGCTTTTCTTCAAAATAATGTAGAAACATTACAAAATGAAAGGAATAATCAGAATATTAAGGAATAGTATATTTTAAATTTGGTTGTTTAAACTATACTATTCCTTAATGTTGTCAAAAAGAAGTTCACATTCTCACTATGTGATGCCTTGATGATTTTCTCAGTATAAAAAGTGTTTGTGGTTTTCTGCAAAAGCACACATCCTGTAACGAATCCTTTAAAAAAAAAAAAAAAAATCAGTCTACTTCTCTGTGTAGTATTACAGCGTGTGAGGATTAACAAGCAACAGGTGCTGTAGCCTTGTTTATCACATTTACAGCATTGAGACAGACAGTGAGATACATTTGTTAGGTTAAAGCTTCATGGACACCGATAAGAGTTGCAATGGGACACAACAAGATGGTAAGTCTTGATTGAAATCATAAATGTCATCTAAATGTGAGACATTAACATGATCATTCTTAATGTAAGGGTTGATGTGAGATTGAAAGGGCATTTAAAACATATGCACGTCATATAGCAGTTGAAAAGTTTAAGCTGGTGGTTCCTACGGCAACTAGTTAGGTAATATGGTATAGAGAGGTTTCATTCCATATTCTTTTTGAAGAGGTGAGTCTATTGCCAGGAGATTAGTATATTTTCCTTTAACAATGTGATCTACTTATTCCTTTCAGAAACTCTCTGATGAAACTGCAACTTAATGAAGGCAGCCAGTGAAACAGTCAGAGTCATGCTTAAGTATCGCTCAGAGAGTTAATTAGGTCGGTGCTGCTTTGCCCAACGGCGACAACATGCAACATCATGCAAAGAATGTGTTTTACATTGTGCATCACACCACAACAATGGGAACAACATTTATATAATATTATGTACATTATAATATGATATGCTGTATATTGTAATTATGTGTATTAAATTAAGGATATGTATAAACCTTATTTAATAAACGAGCAGGAGATATACTGCATATATATATATTTATATACATATATATATATATATATATATATATATATATATATATATATATATATATATACACACACACACACACACAATATATCACGTATTGTCTCCTTAGAAGAATATTTAGTGTAAATAAAAAAAGTACCCTCAAAAACAACATTGGCAGTGCCTTTGAGTAGCTTTGCTGAAAAGTCTATAAAGATTTTCATCAACTCCTCTTTTTTTCTCACCTGGACTAACAAGTGATTTTCACCGATGGATCAATAAAGGGAAGTCCATCTTCTCTTATCTTATTGTGTTTGGACAGTATGACAACATGGTTCAGAGAGACTGGTAATAAAATCAGCCAAAAAGAAGAACACCGAGTGGAACAGAAATAGGATTTTGAAAAGCATTTTTCCATCTAATGTCTGGTTAAGACAAAAACTAGTATGTTGCTTGGCTATTTTACTTAATTTAAGCAAAACATAGGTTCAGTGTAATGTAAAAGTAGTCTCTACAGTACATACCAACAAGGTGTTGGAGAGCTTTTTTGTTTTTTTGCTGATGAATTATTGCAACAGAAACCTACTGCACTGTGCAATCTGTTATGTGCAAGCATCTCAGTGAAAACCACATCTTCTGTTGGACAGAAAGCTGCATTCAATCCAACCCTATGCTCTCTCTCAGGCTTCTTAACTTTACAGGATTGTCTAGATGTTTTGTTTGATTTTTTTTATGCTGTATCAATGTCCTTTGTTCATTATCATTATGCATTTTCAACCGCCTTTGTGTATGAAATGTGCTCTATAAATAGACTTTCTTTTAAATTCAGTGTCACTTCATTCTGCAGGTGGGGTTTTTGTGTGTGAAGTTTTCATGTTGTCTTCATTTTGGCAAAGGTTTTCTCTAGTTGTTTCCTCACACAACTGAATACAAATGGTAATATGGAAACATAAAGCCTCCAGAGTGGGCACCTTATGTTTAAAGTTAAATGAAAATATTTGGATATTCATAGATTCTGGATAGTTGCATGCGGTAGGAGTCAATATCATTTTTATATTTTAACTAAGTAGCTGAAGCTTTTGGTGGAAAAAACAAATCCAACACAAGTTATTACTGAAAGAATATCTTTTTAAAAAACAAGTTGGGTTATTCAATTATTTTAAATGATCCAAAATAAACATAGTTCTTTTTCTTTTTGTCTCCAGGTTGGAACTTTTTTTGTGTGCATTTTCATCTAAATGTGCTATTAGTTGTTATCAGCACAATGCTGGTCCTCTCACTATCTTGGAATATTTTTTGCTGCATATCAAAATGGCGCTCAGGTAATTATGTTATTTGCTTGTGAAAAATCCAGTGAATTACAAATTAATTTTCTGTTTGTGATGGTGAGTTTACAATTATTTACACTGCAACAGGAACATGGATATGTATACCATGGACAAGACAAAGGTATGTAGCCTTTTTATTTTTAATGTTTGAAGGCAAAAGCAAACTAATGTCCTCTACCGACCTTTCAGAAGTGATTGCCAACTGACAATTCAAAAATGATATTTCCTCTTTGTTTGTCCCATAAAAGGCGGAGCCCAAGGCAGATGGAAGACAATCCTATTTATGGAAATATAAGCTACATGCAGACAAGTAAGTGTACTGTACACCTGTGTCTCTTTCAATGCCTTTGTCTGGGTCTGTTTACAGTGTGATGTTTTTTTCCACAGGCATGACTTTGTTCACAGGAGCTGATCCTCAACAGTCTTCATTGTTGAGGGATCAAAATAGAGTCAATTCTAACTCACAGGTATAGTCCTTAAGCTTCTTTTCAAAGATTGTTGAACATTTGGTGCAGAATGCCTTTGTAAGGACAGGACAGGCTTGTTTTGGATCATGCTGGATAACTTTACTAAAAGTGTCACTACATCTATAAACCTGTCCTGTACATATAATGTTGTGTGACGACATTACATTATTGTATTTCGTTTCTCCTTTCAGTCCAAAACTCAGGACTGCTATGCCAACCTGACCTTGAAGACTCCCAGGCCGCAGTCTGGCCGCAGCTCTCCACAGATACAGTACTCAGATGTAGTTCATTTAGAGGAGCAGCCGGAGTCAGAGAAGGAAGACGAAGGTGACGCAGATGCTGTCTCCACCCTGTCTGATCTGTATGCTTCTGTGCAAAACCAGCGCACCAAAACCATTGACACTGCAGACAGTGGAGAGGGCTACGCCAACCATCTCTGAGATGCCATAAATAGTCTTTGTGCAGCTTGACCTGCCACCACAGGATGGCACTGTTTGTTGTGTGACGTTATTTCAACAAGGACAACCCTTTCTGTTTCTCCAGGTGGTGCATATCATACCGCTCATGCATACAAACTCAATTGTTTTACTAGAGAAAGTTCAGTAGGCTACATTTTTTGCAGGTGTTTTTGTAAGATTGTTATTTTTAAACTGTTGGTTCTATACTAAATCACAATGAGATTAATTAGTTGTGTGATCTTTACTGAAATGGTACCCATGGATGATTAAACTTACATTTTTGATGACAAAAAAATCCTGTGCTTTGAAATATAATTAGTTTTTTACATGTTTACATGTTTTTCCCAGCAAAAATAGTTTCAAGTGCCAAGTTTTCTATCACAAATCAGTTGTGACGAGCCTTGTATGGGCACAGAGAATCTTTCTTCCTTAATTAGATATCGGTGCAAAAGTCACTCTACACAGTGAATCTCAAAAACCCAACAATGAGAAAAACATAATTTAGAGGGTAGGGGGGACTGTTAAAATACGTGACTCACATACCAATTGATCAATATCTGACAACAGTCAAAAATTGCTGACCCTCTAATTTTCTACTGATAACGTCACTTATACTGTAACTGCCAGCTCCATCTCCTTGCTGTAATTTTTCCTGAGGTTAAATTTACTTTTTCATAGGATACTGTTTAAAACTGTCAGATCTGACCTGACCGAAATTGGACAATGCAATAGACAACTCTACATAAAACGGAATGCCAAAAAGTAAACTTTGTTTAAAGTAAGTCTTTAAAGTTTTTTTTTTTCTTCTTCAGTGTTTCAGTAGTTAGTTCTGTAAAATGTCATTGTGACATACACAAAAAAGCAGGTACGCTTTACATAGTGGAAGAGGTCGTACATTTTCACCTTGAACCTTTACAACTCACTTGTTGCTTCAACCCATAAGATCAAAAAGTATTATTACCTCTGCCAAGGAGGTTATTGTTTTGGCATGGCTTATCCGTTTGATGGCTTGTCTGTCAGCAGGATTAAGAAAATGGTCTCAGAGTGTATCTTCAAGTTATACGTGTTAGGCTTCTGAAGAGGAAGGTTGTTTTGGTCTGTACTTTGTATTTCATATCACCTAACCATTTTTATGATGGCAGTTAAGGAAGCAATAATCAATGTGGAAGATGTTCAACTTTTATAAGGATTAATGGCCAGTTAAAGCACGGATGTACCTTCATCCTCCAACAGCACGCGGGAACTCAGATTGGAAGGGCACATTAAAATGTCAAATCGCAGATGAACATTCCCATTAGTCTCAGCTGTACTTTGTGTGAGTGCTGAGGAAAAACTGTTAGCATGCTAACACGCTGAACTGAGACAGTGAACATACATTACTAGCTAAACATCAGCCTTTTAGCATTGACATAATAAGCAATCTTGGCATGCTGATGTTAGCGTTTAGGTCAAGCCACTGCTGGTCGAAGATGAACCGATTTAGCTTGCTTTATTTAGTTTCATGTGTAGCACATTTGAAAATGTTTAAAATACAGTTGTTGAACAGTAGAAATGTTAGAGTGATGCAGATAAAGTGATAAGTAAATTGACACCATCAATCTACATCTGAACTGAAATATTTGTGGGCAACAACCAAGGTGGTTTGTTTGCTTATTTAAAACCCCAAATGTTTTCATCATCTTTGTTATTCAGTGACACACAATTTCCAGTGGAAGAATTTTCCATGAGGAGAAATATCAAATCAACACCAAAGTATAAATCAGCACTGTGTGAGTTATAAACTTTATATATAATGCAATTTACACAGACACTGACTAGAACTTAGGTGATTTGCTGATTAGATAAAGCACTTTGTTGATGTTATCAGTTGTCCGTGTTGATGGAGAAAGTTCTTCGACCTTTGGAACTATAGGCATGCACTTTAATATAGACAATCACAACCCTAGCTGGACAAAACATTACCTGTTATTTGGTATACACTATTTTTTATTTTTTAGGAAAAGAAATTATTGACTCAAACACACCAATTATTTTAGCTAAAATTGCCGAATGCAGACAAACAAAGCAGTAGACAAAATACAAGTGCTTACAGTGTAAATCAAGCAACTTTCTAATTGGGTAATTAAATTCAAAAAGGTTTACTCTGTCTTTACCTCCAGAAAAGTAAGCAGGAGCTTTGAAATTAAGCAGTTATTTATAGGTTAGTGAGATAATGTTATTTCAGATGCTTGATGTTCTACACTCTAGCATGTGCAGGACATACTTTATTATTTGGGCCGGGTAGTGATAGCTTTTGAATCAATTAGGTTATATTTTACATAAACATATTTAAATATACCTATTTGGCAATGTATGTGTATGAGGTATGACTTGAATGATTGTTGAACAAAAATGTTTGGTGAAAAAAACTTTGAAAATATCACAGAGGTTGTCACCTGCCGTACAAAAACATTGTGGTGTTTGTTAGTAAAAAAAGTTTATTATGATTTATTATAAGAATATTTTAAGTATCTGCCTATGAATAAATGAAATATTTATTTGATTTTAGCATATAATCACTAAAAATAAAAGTAACGACCGATATATACTGTATATATTTCAACAAAAGGAAAATATTTTTTCTTTTCTTAAACTTTCCCCTTTCAAACAACCTTCATGGACTTCTGAGTATTGATCTCACATTTTTTGGACAGGTTTAATATGCAATTACATTACTCATCTATCGTGCTGATAATATGATCAAATGTTACACTTTTACTTGCCCTTTTGCCATTTTGCCATTTTGCATGCAAACCTTTAGCTTTTGGTGAATGGCTAATGTTTAAAAAACCTATTTACTGTATGTCATCTCTCCAACAGGAATATTTATCAATCACACATAACACTTGCAAACAGGTGAGTTGACAATTTAAACATGGAATGACTTATAATGACTGCCTCAGTGTGTCGACGTTGGTGTTCATCGAGCTCATTTGGATCTTTTCATCATCGTTTATGGGGGTCTTAATCACTTCTAAACTGTCAAAGTCAGAGGGCATGTCAAAGAAAAGCTCATCATCAAAGCAGTCCTGGTTAGATGGGGATGCCATGAAAGGCAGCTTCATGACCAAACCAGTGAGCAGCCCACCAATTGCAGATGCTGCAATAGTGGAGAAGATAGCTGCCACCTGGAAGAGAGCTTGTTCCTGCGCAGTACGACCTAAGCCTGGCTTCAGCCCAGGAATCAGCCTCTGCAGTTCCAGGAGCTTTGGATCTCCCTCAGGTGGAGCACGATGGGAAAATATCTGGTACATGCTGGGCCCGTAGGTTTCTTCAGTGGCTAGGAGGATGGCACAGATCCCTGCAGCAGATGATATGAGGCCAGTAAGCCCGTGGAGGTTGTGAATACCACATTGGTCTTGGATCCTCATGCGTCGGGCCAAAAATGGGGTCAGGTACTTGTATCCAAAGAAACAAGCAATGCAGCCCATGATGCCCAGGGCGTATGCAGCTACAGGGGAAATCATCATGTCCACAGAAGCCCCGACTGTCACACCACCTGCCAGAGTCACGTTCTGAATATCAGCCATTGTGAGCTTGCCTCTCTTATTGAACAATGCAGAGAGTGCAAATGCGGTGATAGTGGATGAGCTGAGACCTATAAAAGTGTGAAGTATTGCTCTGTGTTGATCGTCACCCTTAAAGGTCAGAGCAGAGTTAAATGAAGGCCAAAACACCCAGAGGAACAAGGTTCCCATTACAGAGAGAATGTCAGAATGATAGCTAGTAATTTCTTTAGAATGTCCCTCATTTAGGCTTGGGCGATAGAGCACAAACGTCACCCCTAGACCAAAATAGCAAGCAAACAGGTGAATAAGAATCGTGCCACCTGCATCATTGATTCTAATGTATTTCAATACAGCCCACTCTGTCACTGAAAAGACAGAGATCTCCAGCAGTGCCATGACCAGGAGCTGAACGGGACTGGTCTTCCCAAGCACAGCTCCGAAAGAGATGAGCACCACAGCACAGGCAAACTCTGCATTCAGAAGGTTGATCACTCCCAGGTGAATTTTACCATCATAGTAAAACTGGAAGAAACCTTGCATCAGGATTGCCCACTGGATCGCAAATGTAGCCGTAAGAAAGTTGAAGACCATTCCACTGAAACCGTAAAATCTGAAAAAGGCCAGCAGGCAGCCGAAGCCTATGAAGATCATCACCTGCACGTCGGCAAAGAAGGGATAGTCTGCATACATGGAGTTCTCCATCGGGTTGGTCTTATTGTTTTGCAGCTTAGCATTGGTATTGTCATCATAAGTGACAAAAACAGCATAAAGAACCATCATGACAACCTCCAACACTAGCACAAGTGCCGGCAGGCGCACCTTTAAACTTGTAGACACATTCATAATGATGCACTGCTTACATTTGCTCACCCAGCTGCAGCACCATTCCTTTTATACTTCTACTTTATCAGATGAGAGGAGTTTATGGCAGGTTAAGGAGCATAGCCCCACTAAACACATGGCTTACTCTGCAGCACCTTGAGTGCAGACTGTACTTTAATCCTTCAGATTACCTTCTCTCTTCCCTTCATGTCAAACATCACATTCCTGTTAAAACCTCTACCTCTTCCTCTCCCAAGGTAGATTTCCAGAGCATGATCTAGGGCTAATAAATATGAATAAGGGTTCTGTTAAACAAAGACTTCTTGAGTTAGTTTGACACATTAACAAAATGGAGGCTGCATTCTGACAGTAAATGCTGTGCCAGCAGTAGTTGAATTTCAGTTTAATTCACAACTACCTTGAGTTGTCTAATGTTAATCTAATTTACAATGTCTACATTATTATTACTGTGTATTGCATTGCTCAAATGATAATAAAACACCATGATAGTGGGCCATCGACGTCATTGTTACTTTGGGGCGGGATAGTTGGCCTAAATACAATTATTGTCTATGCTGACTCACTGTCACGGCTTACTGAGACGCATCAATAGAACAGAGCCATCGTATTTCTGCTTATTCTATTATAAAAATGTCTGCTGCATGCACAAAAAGTCTATTTGGAGTAGCCTAGTTGGAAAAAGACATCTCAATTTAAAAAAAGAGAAGCAAATGTCTGCGTAGAGAAATACAGAGTTGACATTGAGAGGCGATAGCTAAACATTTGCAATTTAGCTACCTCTATGTAGAAGCACAGTCATGTTCACTTGCATGTTTATACTCCGAAGCAGTGAGGGCAGCAGAGAGAAGAAAAATACAGCCAATGAAAACAACGAAGAGATAGACGGACTCCCATGATGCACTGCACTGCCAACGTATGCAAACAGGAACATGACAACCGGTGCTTAACATTAGCCGCCTGTCTTAAACGGTGTACTTCTGTTGGCCTGACACAGTCTGTGACAATATAATATTTGCTGTGCCTCCGCCACAGAAGAAAAGCGTTCGTAGAGTTATCGGCGGAGCCAGCAGACCCTCTGAAAACAGCGTCGTCGTTGTTCATCAATCACAGACAGGTAACGGATCAGATAGCTCGGTCCTTAGCTAACGTTAGCATTGTCGTTAGTTACCACATCAATTCACTCAAATTTTAACATTTTGGTGTGATGTCCTTGTGGTAATAAATGATTATCTGAAGTAAGACACCGCAACGTCATAAAATTGTAGACGCATGTTTTTAAATATACACCTAACACGATGAGTGACACTTGCATTGTTGGTTTGACACGACTGCACCTTAACGCTGGCTAGCTAATAGTTTCAAGCTTTGGTTTCAACATGTCGTGAATAAATGTCCTTAAGAGACAGAAGTCATCATGTCTTCATGGACACTTCCTACTACTAGTTGTATAATTATCGTTGGTAGGGTTAATTATGAATATTTGTATTTGGGTTAATGGTGGCCCAAAAGGTACTGGACAGCTTCCAGGTGTGAATTTGTAACTAACGCTAGCTAACTATCTAGCTAGCTGTAAATGGGATCCGTGCGTTACTCAAAACGAGAGCAGTGCTCTCAGTAAAAGCCCCACTACTCTGTGATAACATCACACCTGCCAGGCAGTTCAAATCCTCTAACACAGAAGTAGTACTGTGTATTGTACTGCCTGTGTCTGAGGTATTTGGAGAATAACATCAGTATCTTTAAACTACTGCTGTAATAATTGGATGGTAAATAAATCAGGCGACCATTATATTATTGTTAATATAATACATTTGGATTTTGGAAAGCTCGTCAAACTAAATAGATTTTGTCACATGTCACATTGAGCTCTGCAAAATTGTGGGGGGAAGTTTTACACATTTTATAGACTGAATCATTTTCAGTTATAACATAACTAGCAGTTCATGATAAAGCTGGTGTTTTTTAAAATATTTTTATTGTCATCAATTCACATGGAAAGACCAATATCACCCATGCCTTCTTATAAAGGTTTCTGACTTTCTTGTTCTCTGTGGATTCCAGGCCCATTCATTCTTACCAAATATGTAAATATTTAAAACAGATATATAATTTCTTCAAAAAAAAGGCTTCCTTAAATCCCTTCCTAATAGAGCTGGGCACTGTAGATTTTAGCTTTGTTGACAAAAAAACAACAACATAAAATATCACCAGACTGTGTAGGAATTACAGCTATGATTCTAGCTGTCTACCCATATCACACTCACTTCTGTTTTAGCATATCAATCATTGGTGATCACTGCTTACTGCATTCTGGTTAGAAGTCTGTACAACCTGCTGCTGAATTGCTGTAGTAACACAGTGTCATGGGCAACAATAACCTTCTTGTGGTGGATAGGATCATTACATGAAATTTCTATGAATCTTGAATTAAAGAATAAGAGCACAAGTATTTCAGAAACAATTAAAATCAGACTTTACTATCATTAGACAGATTTGGTAGACCAAACTAATAATTAAGTTATTAAAAATATAATCCAAAGATGAATTGATAATTCAAAGAATTATTAATTGCAGCCCTCTTCACAATAAGAAGTTTGAAGGTTTGCATAATTGCTTATCCTTCATAATATCTAGATCAGTAAACAATTATCTGTGGCCTTCAAAAGTTGGATATGTTTATAATGACACGTTTAAAAAGCTAGCAGTCTGAGGAATATTTAGCTGACTTCCTATGTCATTCTGGGAAGGTTTTCCTGCACTTTTTCTGTCTATGTTTGCTACTTTACAAATCACTAAACGGTTTAGGGCATTACATTACAATACATTTCTGATCTTCTACTACACTACGAACCACCCTGACCTCTCAGGTCATCTGGGACAGGTCTGCTTTCTGTCCACAGAGTCAGAACTAAACAGGGGAAGCAGCGTTCAGTTTCTATGCTCCACATATCTGGAACAAACTCCCAGAAAACTGCAGATCCACTGCAACTCTGTTCTTTTAAATCAAGGCTGCAGACCTTTCTTTGTGATGTTGCCTTTCTTTAAATGGTTGTTCATTTCTTTAATGTTGAATTTCTTATTCTGCACTGTAATGTTTATTTATGTGTTTTCATTTTTGTAACTGTTTAACTGTGTAATTCAGGCCTGTGTGTAATAACAGTGTAAATTTATAATTTCCCCTTGTGGAACTAATAAAGGATATATTAATCATTAAATAATCTTGAAACATTTACTTTGCAGACATTGCAAACAGCCGACAAACTAGTTGGCGTGGCAAGTGTGAAATGTCTCCACACAGCCGACTCTTTGGCTCGCTCCATGTTTGCTTAACAGTTAACTCAAATCTTCCAGCATGCGACACATGTGCTGCTGAAAAATGATGTGGGATGGGCTGCGACCCCTAGCAATAGGAATGTGTGATTTACGATTTTAATTAATTATAGGCTATTATAGCTTGCCCAACAAAGAGTTGGGCTCACTGAGTGTTTAATGTTTATTTCCCAGGAGTATTTGTCTCTTTTGAACTGATTTTAACACATTTTTTCAGTTTTGACAACTACATTTGGACTTCAATTCTGGCATTCTCTTTCAGTGTGGGTTAACATGGCGAGTCCAAGGACCAGGAGAGTTCTGAAGGAAGTGAGAACCCAAGACGAGAATAATGTAAGTCTTCACAGCAACTTATTCTTGTTGCTAACTTTTAGTTCTTAGTCTAAATAGTGTCACCTCACTGGAACCTTGTAATTCACACAGCAGGTAGTAGGTGTTTGGCTGACTTGCAAAATGGCACCTTCCAACAATCCCCCACAAAATTCCCCTGCTTTCATCTTTCATGTAAATGGTGGGAGTTATTTTAGGTGGGAATTTCACTGCCAGGGGAGTAGACATCTTTGTTGGCCTGCATCTTTGGCAATAACAGTACACAGATGTCTCTGAACCTAAAAAGCAATGTAGTGTGTATTATGTATATATATATACACATACACACACACAGACCTAGGTGCATA
>NC_048410.1:11700729-11724558 GCF_013103735.1 Etheostoma cragini | reverse complement strand
ATGTATGTATGTATGTATGTATGTATGTATGTATGTATGTATGTATGTATGTATGTATGTATGTATGTATATATATAAAAAGTCCGGTGACTGTGGAGGCGCAGCACTCCATCACTCTCCTTCTTGCTCAAATAGAACTTACACAGCCTAGAGATGTGTTTGGGGTCATTGTTCTGTTAAAAAAATAAATGATGGTCCAACTATATGCAAACCGGATGAGATGGAATGTTGCTGCAGGATGCGGTGGTAACCATGCTGGTTCAGTATGCCTTCAATTTTAAACAAATCTCCAACAGTGTCACCAGCAAAGCACCCCCACACCATCACACCTCCTCCTCCATGCTTCACTGTGGGAACCAGGCCTGTAGAACCCATCCTGTCACCTTTCCTCCATCGCACAAAGACACAGCGGTTGGAACAAAAGATCTCAAATGGGGACTCATCAGATTAAAGAACCGATTTCCAGTGGTCTAATGTCCATTCATCGTGTTTCTTGGCCCAAACAAATCTCTTCTGCTTGTTGCCTCTCCTTAGCAGCGGTCTCCTAGCTGCTATTTAAGCATTAAGGCTTGATTCGCGCAGTCTCCTCTTAACAGTTGTTCTAGAGATTTTTCTGCTGCTACAACTCTGTGTGGTATTCATGTGAGCCAGTTTTGTTGTAGCGCTTGATGGTTTTTGCGACTGCTCTTGGGGACACATCAAAGTTTTAGCAATTTTCCGGACCAACTGACCTTCTAGTAATGACGGCCACGCATTTCTCTTTACTTTGCTGATTGGTTCTTGCCATAATATGTTGTCTAATAGGGCTGTCGGCTGTGTATCAACTTGACTTCTGCACAACACAACTGATGGTCCCAACTCCATTATTTGTGTGTGTGCATACACTGTTTATATACATATGTTTGTTTTACTGTTCTGTATTATTTAACTTAAAGAAAAAAACTCAATGTGGGTAATGCTACATATAATCTTGAATCTACAAAAGTCTGTAAGTTCATCTTTGTAGTTTTTACTGAACAAGTGTGTAAATTCATGAATTGTCCCATGTGCCTTGTTGTTTTTTTCAGCTATGTTTTGAGTGTGGGGCTTTTAACCCTCAATGGGTTAGCGTGACCTACGGGATTTGGATTTGTCTTGAATGCTCTGGCAAGCACAGGGGCCTGGGAGTACATCTCAGGTAAGAATACTGGAATATACTAAGATACTGATGATGATTTTGGAGATCCTGGCCTGCCTGATAATAATAAAGAGAAGTCTAAGTCTGATAATATGTTATCTATCTCTTCTGCCCTGTCTGCAGTTTTGTGCGCTCTGTCACCATGGACAAGTGGAAAGATATTGAGCTTGAAAAGATGAAAGCGGGTGGAAATGGAAAATTCCGCATGTTTCTTGAACTCCAAGATGATTATGATCCCACGTGGAATTTACAAGATAAATACAACAGCAAAGCTGCTGCACTCTTTAGAGACCAGGTAAGGTGTGCCGATTTAATGGTTTGATTCATTTCCTACACATTTCACATCTAGGTCTATATTCTCCATGATCTCATGTATGGAGTTAAATCATGTGATTAGTTTGTCAGTTGTAATCCATTTGTTCATTCAAAGGTTTAAACCAGTAAACTAAATTAACAACTGACTTTGAAATGGACCAAATAGGGAACTTGATTTTAAATCGCTAATTGTTTGTGTGTATGCCAGATAAGATAAATATCTTTAAAGATATTCTCAGAATGGTGAGATTAAATTCTTGTGATTCGTCAGATTAATTCACACTGTTTATGACAGGTTGCAACTTTAGCAGAGGGTAAGGAGTGGTCCATTGAGACATCCCCCGCAAGAAACTGGACATCTCCTCAACCAAAGACCAGTCTTTCATCCTCTCATCGGTAAAAGTGATGGACATTTCTAACACACTCACACTAATGCAATGGCAGATTACATGACAAGCATTAAAGCAGTGTATCTGTCGTACAGCTCTGGAGGACCTGGACAAAGCTCAGCGAAATCTGGGGACAAAGCTTTTGAAGACTGGTTGAGCGATGATGTGAACTCATATCAGAGGTGAGAGCCTCACACTCTTAAAATTTTTTTTATTATGCACTTGTCTATTTTAAATGAATGTTTATGCTTCCTCAGTGGAGGGGGCTACAGTGGGAATCAAGAGAATCGGTATGTTGGCTTTGGCAACACGGTGACCCCAGAGAAGAAGGAAGATGACTTCATCAACAATGCCATGTCTTCTATTTATTCAGTAGGTCACGATAAACAGCTTTTGTCTGAGTTGTACTTTTTTTTTTGTTTTTTCCTTCCCCTGTGGCAATTTTCACATATATTTTTTTACAGGGTTGGAGCAGTTTCACTGTTGGAGCTAGCAAGATTGCTACTATTGCTAAAGATAATGTAAGTGTATGGACTCAATAAATGCTGCGTCATATATGTGGTGTGTTGAATATGTGTCTGAATTTCTGCATAACTATTTTAAAATCCAAATTGCGTCCCTCATAAAAAATGTAAGGTATTCATTAGTATTTTTGTCTTTGTTTTGCTTTTATACAGACATCCAAACTGGCAAACCAAGCAACCTTGAAGGTAAGATGATATAGTCATGGGTAAACTGTTAGGAGTACTACTAAAAAAAGGTTTTTGTTTGTTGGGAATATGGATTACATTTGAAGCTTTCCTCTGTCCCCTTCTGTCTGTTTCATTGGGTGGTACCCTCTTACCTAAGGGAAATAGTATTCACCAAATGTGTGCCGTTTTGTTTGGTAAATCTCTTACCTTATAATGTAAATCCTTTAAGCTGCAATAACTGTGTTACTACTTTAATATCTCTTTGCCTTCTTTGGATGTAGTTAAAGGGCTATAAAGCACCCCCAGAACCGGTAAAGCAGATAATAGGTGCATGGCGCTTTTCCTGCATCATGTTTTATTTTTATTTTTTAATTTCTTTTAGAGATACACATTACCCATTGTCTTTTTTTTTCTGTCAGTTTTTTTTCTCTCCACGGTTTATCAAACATTTTTCAAAATGGTGAATGCCATATTCTTGTGCTTCTGCTTGGATATACTGTGTTTTTCTTGGTGTCTATACTTTAAATATATGGATAATTTGTGAAAGACAGTTAACTGTATTGTTGGATGGGGATTGCCTTTAAATTCCTAGCCCTTATATAGAAATGTTCCAGGAACTGTTCACTTCCACCCATTGATAATGGGATATCCATGCATGCATGACAGTTGTGTTGACTGCTGTAGTGTGTAATGGTATGTAAAAACAATTAAGTCTGTCATTAGTTGAAAGCAAAGCATAGCAATATTTGGTATTTGTTTTGGTTTACAGGTGTGGTCAACTTTTTAGTTGTATTAATAAGGCAACAAGAAAAAATTCTAAGCAAACATCATTAATCCATTTGTGCAGCATGTTACTCTGCAGAATGTATGAGGCAGAGTAAAATAATAATAATAATAATAATAAGCAAAGATCCTGTATTTTTAGTATCTGACATTACAGCTTCTAGTCTTTCACCAACCTACACAGACTTTAACCATTACACCCTCTAGTGTTTGTTCAGTGTCATTGTGAATGGGCATGATCAGAACTTTGTGCTACTGCAGAACAAGCAGCTTAGTGTCTTGCTCTACTGTGAATGTTAAACTGTGTTTCATTCAAGTGAATTCTCCCCTCTGACTTCCAACTAGGCCACAGAGTTAGGACAGACATTAAATGAGAATGTTATCAAACCCACTCAAGAAAAGGTAACATTGATGTTTGAAGTTGTTGCTTTGGTGGTGGGATACAGTGCTTTAGAGAAAAAAAAACAGCTTCAGATGTAAATGTGCTATTTTCTACACTGCTTGTCTGTGCCAGTTTATCTGCTTTATGCCAGCTTACATTAAACGACAAAAGCTGCGGTTTCAAGGATGCGAAAAAAAAATTGAACTTTTTTAATTTCTCCCAGTTAGTGACTCAGTAACGGGATTTGCAGAAGCATACATTTGTGAACTGTTTATTTTGGAAATGGAACTGAGTCAGTGTGAACTTTCAGCATGGTCACTGGACAAGGCTTAAAAGCTTATTTAAACATGTTTAGGAGCCAAAGTCTTTGTTCAGATATGCCTCATTCAAAGGCATTTAGTTTTTAGCTTTAAAGGTAATTTATGTCTTATAAACATGTTATTTTAAATGCCAATTCACTTTAAATGCCAGTTACAGGAGCCTTCTTTACACTTGCATTGGCATCAAATGCAATTGTAACAATAGTGCTATATTTAAAAAAATAAATAAAAAATGCTACAATGCAGCTTTGGAGTTGGGCCACACCCTATATAACAGCATAAATGAGTAGTACAAAGATCTTAACCAAATTAATTTTTCCATTCATCTGGCGATGTAACTGAATTAAAAATGTTTAACTTGGCTTCAATTCAAAAAATGTAGGTCAAGCTTCACTAATCACTTGCAAAAGATAAAAGGCCTGAGTCTTGGTCCTTACGGCAGACCCACTCTGCCTTGTTGAGTTCTCTAAACATAAAGTGACACAACCTGGAGCTCTTCAATTGTCAATTAATTGCTCAATGGCTTTGCGGATTCAGTGTGTCTGAGCTTTGTTTTTGGCAACATGTATGAGCTGAATATGTCACCGTCCCTGAGGTCATGGTGAGTTGTTTCCACATAACTGCTCTAACTCTTTAACTGTCAAGTGAGCAGCTCCTGAATGTGTCTGATACTGAGATCAAATGATTCCTGTGTAGCAATAAAAAAAACATGCTAATGTTCATCAATCAAGATACAGGAAGATAAGAAAAGAGTTTACTTTTTAATTTAAAAAATCTACTTTCAACCGGCTGTATTGGATTACTTCCGATGTTTGATTAATGGAAAGTGGAAAGGCAAATGACATAAAAAACTAGTATTAAACTAAATGTTTTTGTCTTCTAATGTACAGTTGGCATTGGTGATGTAAGGTATCAATAATATTTCTTTTCTAACAATCTTTGATTTGTAGCTGCTTACCTAGGAGTTATTTTTTCCTTAACTCTAACTTTTCGTTAGACTCAAGCAAAATGTTATTGATTTCTCATGTTGATTATCAGTGGCCTTAACAAAACACAAAATCACTTTTCTCACAATCAAAAAACACTGCTGCTTATTACATGCAAGTTAGACAGGCATGTGGATGTATATTGTTGTTCTTAGTTTTTAATAATAATTTGGCTCATTCAGGTAAAAGATGGCAAATTGCTAGATGAAATGGCAGTCGGGATCACTGGGCTGGCAAACAAGGTAGGATGGGCAGACCTCTGCCTCACTGTAAACTCATGCAAAACCAGTCTCCTTAGCTAGTAACGGCCGCTCTGATCCAACACTTAGAACTCCGTGTCTACGCGTCTTAGAGAGGTTAAGCCCCGGCCCTAAACATCACAAGCCTCAAAGGAGACTAGTTTTGCAGTGATAATGAATGTTTGACCAATTCTAATTTATTGTCATCTCTTGTTTTTTTCGCTGCCATATAAATCTGGTGGTGAGTACTTGGTGGTCAACCTTTCTGAGGAAGTGGTAGAAAACAAGCCTCTGTTTGCAGTTTTATTACAACTTCATCTAACTGTTGCTATAACTAGAAATGCAGCTTTCTATTTTCATTTGTGTAATGAAAACAAATATAGATTATCTATGGTGTTTGGACTCCTTCAGTTAGCCCTTCTACCACCGCTTTTCAGTTGTAATTTGATTAGTACTATGTAGTTGACGTAAACACTGCATTAAAGTCTTCTCTGTTCTTTAGGTTCAGGGAGCTGGTTCAAAATTGACTAATCTCTTCTCGGGAAAAATGGAGGATGGGTAATAATAACAACTTCAAACCGTTTTAAATCTCCCACATACAAAATATTTTAAACTTTGTCATTTAATGCAACGCAACTTGAACTATTAAAGCATGTTTTCATGTTTTGACTGTGTTCAGGTCTGCTGGAGAGAGCTACCAGAACATGGATGCCTCTGAGGGATATCAGGGCAGTTCAAGCCAGCCTGTCGCAAAGGACTTCTGGGAAACTTTTGGCAGCAACAACTCCTTAAAGGCCAAGAAATCTCCCAGCAGTGACAGCTGGACCATCGCAGACAATTCTGCAAAGAAGAGCTCTGACAGTTGGGACAATTGGGGCTCTGAAGCAGCGTCCAACAACATACACAGCACAGAGGAGAGCTGGGAAGCCTGGGACAACAACTGGGAGAACGCAGATAGTAAGACAAAGAAAAGTCCCACAAAACCTGCTGAGGAAACATGGGATAATGCAGACTGGTAGGGACTTCACATCTATACATCTCCTCACATGTTTCCCACTCTGGCCTTCATTTCTCTCTCTCTCTCTCTCTCTCTGTTCTTCTCACTGGCACTTTTAGGGAAAGAGCTGTCTCGTGTCGTTCCTGTCAATCCATTCAAAATATATTTATTATGAACCCAACCAACAATAAATGAAGCCAAGGGTTAAATTGAGCTCATTTTCAAAGGAATATTCCTAAAATTTACAACTATACTGATTTGCAGCCATGTGTTTTATTATTACCTTCATCACAACGAATTAAGAAAAAAATCTGTGTAGATGTGGTCCTAACTTTCTGCCTGTGCTCCCCAAATATTATACCCTTAATAGTGAATAAGTCAGTGTTCATACTGTACGGGTTAAATGATATTGGTTCTCAGTTCAGCACATAAAGGAAAAATGCATGACAGAGAAAAGCTGACATTGTAAATATAAAGCCATGTAAATACAGAACAATTGACAAACAACTAATGAGATGATCAAATTGATTTTGTCTGCCCCTCGACTTTTTGCACATTTTGTTCATGTAAAAAAAAAAAATGTAAAAAGCATTTTTGATAGAATTAGATGCTGTAATCACAAAGTGATATATTAAATCAAAGGAACAAATGAACACTGTAACAGATTGGCTATCACTGGTCAAATATGCGTGATATGTCAAATGTAAATGCAATCTAATGTGTAAGAGTTAAGCTAAATGATCTATAGGATTTTTTTTTTTTTTTAAAATGTGCAAATAGGTTGGAAAGCAGATATATTATCATATTATGAAAGAAAATGGGACAGGATGCTTAAAAGTTGCATTTGGTTGTCTCCTAAACAAATAGTTTATCAATATATGCCCCTTTTTAATTATTAAAGCGTTAAGTTGTCATCGGGTAAATACATGTACTGTACACATTGGTGCATGCTGACTTTAAAGTTGGCTTTTCTTCATAATTAAGGTAATTTATTTAACATCAAGGAGCTGTTAAAATTTATTTTGCTTTGTTGATGCAATGTTTGATTTTACTCTGATTTATAAGACCTGGCTGCAACTCCCAACATTCATTGCAAAGTTATTATATTCTTTAAAGCGCAGCCTCAACATCATTTTAGTATTTTCTTTGTTGGGCAACTCCTCAAGTAATGTTACTGTAATGTCACTTTATACTATGACGTGAAGCAAGTTATCACGTTGTTTTTTTTTTACTTTACAGCTTAAAATAATCGACAAAAATATGCCAGAAACCAATCGTAAATCTAACTTTGAATTATTAAATTGCGATAAAATGTCACAATACATGCCGATAGCTTTCAACAACTGCTGGAGAGAAGGGGTATTTATTGTAATATTCTATCTATTTGTTTATTTTTTTTTGACCTTGAAGCTGGCTGATACTATTTGAATTGAGTTCACACAGTCAGGCCAGACTGTATTCACTCATCTTATAAATCCAGCTGATGCTCAGAAACTGAATAATGTCTCATTATGAAAGCCACTTGTTGGACATCAGCAATTGTTTAATCCATCATTTTGCAATTTTATTTTCAAGATGCAACATTTGGTATTTTTAAATTTGTTCTCTACCCTATTGGCTATATATAGTGTGGAGGTTGTGTTCCAGTAACTGGACATGGAGGGGGACTGTAGACTACGTTGTTAACTGCATGGTGTTGCCTGTGAGCCTGTAACTTCTGACCTCGACGGAACTGACAGGTCATTGTAAAATTGCAGAGCAACTGATTCAACTGTGTGTGATCCTTTCTCCACATCTGTGTCATTGCAGCACCTTGGCCATTATGTATTAAGGATTTGGTGTCACAGATATCTTCACACTTGTGTCAACATCTAAATTGGGAAGTAATGTTAATGAGGCTCATTATACGCTGGATGCTTAGACGGTCATAGCTCTCAAACACTTGTTATAAATGAATTGAATCAACCCAGTGCATCCCTTAGTCCGATGAAATGGCAGCTGAACTCGCATTGTTTATCGCACATGTTAATCAAATGTATCATGAAAAGCTCATTGTTTTTAACAAGTGGGAATGTAAATGGTGTGAAGTTAAGTATTTTACAAGCCTCTAGTAATAATAATATTCAAACAAACTGTCTGTGTTTTGAATTAGCCAAATTTTGCTGAACCTAACTTCCCTATGTGGCCTTTAATTCCCTACAACATAAGGTGCTGCAACGCATACTGTAAATGACTGTAAAGTTTTGTTTGCCTTTACTTGTATTAACCCACAGACGCCCAGTCTTCAGGTGATGATGCAAACCACTCAAACTAAACCCAAGTTAAAAACACTTCAACCAATTCCAACACCAGATCTTGGTTTGATTTTTCTAGATTTGCTTAACATTTTTTAAGTTAATGACTAACATCAGAAGGCTTATAAACATCCTTGGTTTGCACCTGATTCTTTGAAGCTTGGTGTCTGATCATTGGCCTGTAGTTTATGACAAACTTCTTATAGAGCAGTCTACCAGTGCAATAAAGCTGCTGGATTTTTGTTTATTATCAGGGTGTTTTTTGCTGTAAATCCATAGGCAGTACTCATTTGGCCTTCATAATTGGTAAAAATAATATTTAATTATCACAGGTTTCAACGTGTGAAGGCCTGGGAACTTTATCCCATGGCCATTTCCTACCTCTAAAAAGTATTTAGTTTACGGTTTTCAGTAGTGACCCTGCTTATTTTCTGAACACATCAGCATTGTTTTGATGTAGACCTAATTACTGCATGCCTTGCTGTTTCTCAGTTTGTCTTTGACAAGGGGAGAAGTGTGTTAAAACACAGCAACAAAGATGGGTCTGCAGCATTGTGTAGCAGTGTATTCTCAGTGACGATGCAATGATGTAAAAAAGAAAAGAATCACTACTGGAACATTTGTGAACCTCTGCAGTCGTCTGTTCATGTATGGTCATGTGTTTAAAAAAAACAGCTTATTGCTTTCTGTTGATACTGGTGTCAGTTTGCTTGTCTGTCTCTGATGCAGTAAGGTGTACATGTCAGTAAATCACCATCGAATATATATTGTAACCCTCAGCCTTCCCTCTATTATTCAAGCTTCATGTCATTTATGTTTTATTTTATGATGGCTTGACATAAAACATATACACTGCCAGGAAATGAATGGAAGACTTTGTGCTGTAATATATTACCTTTTAAAAAGACAAATATTTGAACAGCCACCACTGTAAAAGAGCTTGTAGTGCTCACATGCCATAACCTTTTTTATGGTGAATGTTAGGGTATACTGGTACAATTGATTCACCTGATCAAATGCAGAATGTGTAATTGACTAAAATGCATCCAATAGGTCTTGATATAAGGTTATGTTTTTTTTTTTTATATATAAACCCAATGTAATTCCAAAATTTAACTTTCCAGAGCAGCAGTTTGGCTCAATGTCTGTGCCTGTCGAAAATTTGAGATTGGGTATGTCCGTGTTTGTTTATGAAGCTGTTATGAGAAATACTATTTTTGATGTTATGCATGAGATGTGATGTGGAGCTAAATACATTCAGCTGTTTCAAATGTAATTTCCTCAGTGAATTTAAGTGCAGTTGTCTGCTTGCCCCCTTCAAGTTTCACCAGCAGTCATCCCATGAGGTGAGCCAGTGTTACCTACTTGGTTGAGGCTTTGGATATTTT
Source organism: Etheostoma cragini (assembly GCF_013103735.1). NCBI lineage: Eukaryota > Metazoa > Chordata > Actinopteri > Perciformes > Percidae > Etheostoma > Etheostoma cragini. Next base: position 11,714,596 of record NC_048410.1, on the reverse strand, counting down.
CCTTGTACACATGGTTTTTGTGATTAATAAAAATGTATTGTGCTGTGAATGCCATTTGCTGCCTGTATGTTGCATAATTTATTGAGTCTTTTGTTGATCCTATTTAGGGAAGAAATCTGATACACAGCATTGTTGTATTGGTTAATGTCTTATAAAAATATATGGGAAAGGGGTAAAAGAGAAGTTGTTAAATGATGGGTGAGTTTGGCAAATTGTAATTTCTTTACACAAGCTTATGAAATATTTAGAGATGTCATATGTTGGTGGTCAATATTTCCTTCTCCAATATAATAAGAAAATTGTTGATATTGTTCCGATAAGGAAGTATCAACTGATAATTGCACTTCTTCTGTGCCTGGGAATAAACACTGCAAATATAATCATGTATCATCATTCAACAAAGAATCTTAAGCAAGTGGGTGCATGCTGCTACAATATGCGTCATGTTTAACGTGGGGGCTCCCCAACCGTACAATGTTTTTGTTTTTTTTCTTCAAAATTTGTATGAATTGCATTGCTTCGTGATAGAACTTTAAGAGGGATAAAGATACATATTTGAGGAAAACTAAAACTATAGCCTTTGTGATTGCTACAAAATTGTTGTGACCATGGGGGGGAACTAATCATTCTAAAAATTAAGTTGAATTTTAAAAGAATAGACATTATTTTCCCTTCACAGTTTAAAAAAAGAAAGAAAAAGCTGTGAAGTGCACCTGACAGTATTTATGGATGTGTATGTGGCTTTTTTTGTTGGTAATCTGCATCTGTGAAATCCTTTTTTCATAATGTTCAAATGTTTGCTTTATTAGGATTAAATATTGAGCAAAATTAAGCATTCAAAGATCTGAAAAACAAATGGATCTCATCTTATTTAATAATATTTTCAGCTTTAGGCTTTCCTAGTTCGGGCTTGAAAGGTACTTTTGAGAAGAAAAAAAAATTGAATTAATTGAATTTTTTTTTTTTTTTTTTTTTAAATAGGCTACATGAACACCGACATCTAGTGTATGGTTCCATTTTACTTCCTGGTAGGATGGGTCATTGAGACTTATTAACTCTGTCAAACAATACCGCACCTACATTAAGTCAAATAGGCCTAACGTTACATACAGAAACAATTTGAGTGTGCAAAAAATTAGATGAAGAGCCTCCCTTATTAGCAGACGGTGACATTTACATTGTGTCCCGCCTACAAGGCGTGGAATTGCGTCTCGTTTCCAAAAGTATTTCACTGGAGAGAGAGAGGGAGCGAGAGATTTATTGAGAGAACATCATCAATGGCCCAGTTACAGGGTGAGTAAATCTGAGCATCGACATACGGTAGCAGCGAAGAAGGCTACAGTAAAATCATACTGCAGTTTCAAAGTAGAGCCAGAAAGCATCAGGACCATCATCTAAACAGCCGCCCGGAGACAGGCTCCATCATGACTGCAATGGAGGAGCAGGCAGAGACTGGCTGCACGACTGAATAACACTGGCCGCCTTTTGAGGAATAACCCTGGTACTGACTGTAATCCGAGTGAGTTTGATGTTAACTGTTACTTTCACACAGAGAATAACGAGAGCTGGTAACGTTACCGCTGTTGAATATACCCAACTTGTGATGGATTTCGCTAAATATCACAAGGTGGCAAATTGCAGCCGCTGCTGCATCAGTGTGTGAGCTCCCTGTGGTTACCGTAGCTTCAGCCCAGCCTGATCGATCACCTATTAGTTAGGCCTGACACCTTTGTATAAGTTTATGATACAAGAAGCGTGTATTGACTAAAAAAAACAGACTTCAAACGTCTGTGAGACAATAGCTAACAGATGATGCCAACCAACGGTCTTAACATGCAAGCGGGTGACTATTATCGCGTTTTAATGCAAAAAAGACTGTAGCAGTCACTTTTGTCATTTAATTACTTTTTTATGAGAAGGGGATAAAGGACAATTGTAAAAGCTGTTTTTTCTTTACTAACGGAGCAGACATCTAAGAGGCATCGCATGACCAGAGGAGGCGCCAACACGAGCTAACGTTAACTAGCTATCATAAAAGTTATGCGCTTCACAGGCTACGTTATCTTTTATGAGAATTAGCTCAGACAGAAGCCTCAAACCACATTATAAGAATAGTAAAATGGCGTCAGAAACATCCGGGTCGCAGTGAAAAGTAGCTGTTGGGGGACAGAAAGAAGAAGAAAAGTCTTTTGGATCAAAGCTCAGACCACAGGGTGGGAGTTCTTTTCAGGCATGAGATCCTTCGCTGTTGTTGCTATGCTACCACTGCAGCGCGTGCGGCGAAATGTGTTGCTAAGTGGTCTCTGTTAAAACCTCCCAGTCAGTAGGCCTACTGCAGCCCAGTACACAGCCATGTAACCAACCAACCAGTATAGGAATCATCAGTAACGTCATTAAGGATAGAAAATAATTCCCATCGCTACAGAAATGCACGACGTCCTCTTTTTGTTTTCCTTGTGTTGCATAAAAGGACTATAACTAAATTTTGTTTTGCAACCTGGGCTGTACAATGACAATGCACTTTATAGTTGCCATCAGCATGCATCTCTGTTCCATCATTCGCTGACTTACCAAAAAAGTCCTAGCAGGAATAGCATAGGTGTAATTGATAAGTATAAATGTTCAAGGGCTCTATGCATGCTTGCTTACTTTATTATTTATATAGCCGCTATAGTCCAATGTCACGATTTCCCTAAATGGGCTTTGCAATCTGTACAGGATATGACAACCTCTGTCTTTTGATCACCATTGGTTGTGGTGAACCACATAACCGAAAGAAGATAGAGTACACAAACACACAAGAGGCAAAGCTCAAGCATACCATTCACACATAGGAATAAAGAGACAAGGACAACATGCACACAAGGGAGAGAGAGAGAGAGAGAGAGAGAAGAGGAGAAGCTGAATCTATTGGAGAACAAAGATCATCAAAACATCAGGAATGGGGCACCGACAGCCAGGAGAGAGAGAGAGAGAGTCTCGAAGTTTATAAGAACAGGGATTGAAAATATGATTATTGCACTGCATATTCTGAAGAAGTAACTAGGGATGAGGAAACTAAGTTTGTATTTCATTTCCTTTATTTGTCTGATTAAAAAATCAAGGATAATGGTCATTGTTATTGATAAACCAAGAGAAATAGGCTGCTTTAGCATACCTATATTGGAATACACCGTCCTGCCATAAGAGATATAAAACAAAAAAACAGAATGATTTATTCCATTTGTGCTCCACTCTCCTGCATGTCTGCTTGAGGGCACATGTTTCATCATTGGACAATTGTGTAGACCTTCTTTGAAAGAAATACAACTGAATCAATGACACTAGAAAGGACTGTGTTTAAGTGACTGGTACAATTTGTGACAGTTCCTGTCGTTGCAGTAAAAGGAGCAAGGACCACAGGCAATCGCTCACCAAGTACAGTCAAAATTAAAAACATATATAGTCCTACATGCTGCACAATGGTTTGGACACACAGGAAAATAACTATGCTGCATAGAAAACATAGCTATAGCACTGCTTAACATTTTGCAAATCTTTAGCCTGATGCCAATGCTGAAAAATGTAGATTAGCACCAGAACCTTTGGAAAACATTCTTGCCATGTTTTTTAGTACAATAAATTCTTTTTTTACTGAAAGGCGGAGAGATTGCGCGTTAGGCAAGGCTATGAGATGGCATGGGCCGTCTACTTGGAGAAATTAATTGGTAGTCTAAACTCTGTATTATTTGCAGAATCCAACTTAGTTTGTTGTTCATGTTAACCAAATATACATCACCCTGTCTCAGTCTGTTAATCGCTCTAATTTATGACCAATGATGTGTAGAACAGACAGTTGAACATATTTATAGAATCAGACACACTCAGAAAGACTGTGCTAGGGACAATGTAATACTGGTAAACCTCTTGGGAAGCCGGTGGTTGATTCAGGTTGGTCCAGCTTAGTTCAGCCGTAGCAGTTTGGTGATTACGATTTATTTTTTAGTTGAGCAGCTGTAAATCGTACAACGTGTAGGCCTGCCTGATTCGGGGAAAAATATGAATCACGATTTTTTTTTGCTTGGAATTGATTCTACGATTCTCTGTCATGATTTCTTTTTGACGATGACAAAACAAAACAAATTGGCAGTACCAAACACAGATTTTGTTTTTTACACCTATGGCACAATGCTCATCACCACAAGTCTGTAAACATAGAGGCTTCAATGAAGAAAAGGGAAAGCATTGCAGCGCTTTAAAATCTATTTATACAGTCAATGTTGGCTCATAAAATTAAATATGAATCAAAGTTATTATATTTAAAAATAAAAAGTAATTTTTTTTTACAATCAAAGTTATTTAAAACTTAAATCATGAACCATGTGAATCGAGATCACGGTATTGTAACGATCAATCATGCAGGCCTAACGACGTGTTTTGTATTCTGAGAACAACCTGAATGCAAAGAGCCATTGGGAACAGCAATGTCTCTTTTCCTCTTTACCACTGACTTTCAATCACCAGCAGAGTCTGTCTGACAGCTTTTCATGCTCCCAAAAGAAGAGAAATCTCTTTTGGTTGCCAAACACTGGTCGCTGCTGTGTTCCTCTTCCTTTTGCATTTCAGAGCAAATAATGAAACACGTTTAATAGGTGTCAGTGCACCAGTAAAAATGAAGTGCTAAAGGTGAGGTAAAGTAGCTAATATAATAAGTAGGAACTGTTTCGGGGTGAATAAGGATGTGCATTAAAGAGTTTAGAAAAACCTGATTACATAATCTCAGCTGATAAAGCATAATACCTTAATTTGGACCGTTAAAGGACTGTGAGCAAGCCATTTCCAAATTACCTCAAACATATCTTTCTTCAGTGTTGCAATTTGGGCCAACAAATATGCATCTGTGATAAGCTGAAATTGGGTGATAATAAAGAGGTCAGACACGATAGGTCTCACCATGAAATAGTTATGTTACATGTTATGTCAGTTTGTCTTCTTCAAAGCTGTTCAACGATTGGAACAAAACCAATTTGGTTGGACACTTGAGCGAAACGGTTAGAAAGGTTAAACTCAAATGGAGTGTAAATAATAATACCATGTCAAGGTCAATGAAGCACAGAAAACCCAACGCCTAGTGTGTGTGGGTGGTCTTGTAAAACAGTCATGCTTATTGATCTGTTCACTGACGGATTCAGATGAGAGAACATCCAAAGATGGAGCAAACTGAGCTTTTGGGATTTAAGGAAAACAAGGTTATGCACTGACACCACGGCTGTGTGGGTTTCTGTGTTCCCAGGGGAGCTGACTCACTGGTTTATACAGCAGAACTGAGACAGGGATTGAGCCCCTCAACACTTCTCCATTAGGTGATGTATACCGTCAGTTTATGTGTGCAGAATATGAAAAGCACTTACAACAATGAAATTAGTCTTACATTCTGAATAGGTGAGTTGTCGAACCGGATTCAGTAGTTATCATTTTAATTTAGTATTCAAGTGATATAAAATGTGTTTTAACAACTGGTGTCAACTACTGTCCAAAAGGTCGAGTTGTATTGAGAGAAATCTAATTTCCTTCTTCTTCTGTAGGGTGCTGCAAGAAGACAGCCATGCCGCCCCCAGCCGACATTGTGAAGGTTGCTATTGAATGGCCTGGTGCTAATGCTCAGCTTATAGAGATGGACCAGGTCTGTATTTGCGTAAAATGTGACATTAAACACATCTCCGGTTTGCCTCTAATAACTCAACTTCTGTTAGCTGTTAGTGGCTTAACCTTTAGAAAGTAATGTAATCTTTGGAGAAGGAAATAATGCTTTAATTTGTTATGAATGTGAAAGGTATGAGTACTGCTAAGATCTCTTTTAGTAAGTACTCTTAACACAAGCTGCCATTGTTGTATTAATGTCTTTTTGTATGTTTGCAATGTTTTTTTTCTTCTTTTTGCAGAAAAGACCTTTGTCCTCAATTATACGGGAAGTATGTGATGGGTAAGCATTATTCCCACACATTTGAATAGTTTCCTGATGAATTTTATTTCACCTGGTCTTCTGTTTAATTACCAATTGATTGAATAGTGGCAAAATGTGCTAACGTCTATAAGGTGAGACTAAAACAAATGCAGTTGCAGTTGTGTAGACACCAGTTGTATCTAAGCATTCCAGTGGTTTGCCCACAGAGAAAAGATTTGAACGTTGAAACCTTACATAACCATTCTTACCCATTATTTCTTTCTTTTATCTCACGTCTGCTTGTGCTTCACTGTTGTCTTTGTGTTTTGTCGTGAACTTTAGTGATGAATATTACATATTTTATGCCACCCATCCACCTTTTGGCTGAATCTACCCACTGCCTCCCTTCTCCCTTTTACATTTTAAACTAAGGATGCTTTGCGCTTTACTGTTACCACCCACTAAATAATTCTCCTCCACTCTCTCAGTTTTGACACCCGTGTTTATAGAGCTGCTGGAGGGAGAAACGTCAACTTTCAACAACATTTTGTTCATGCATACAAAAGTATACTGCACTAAAACAACACTACTTCTTGAGTTAGGTTTAGGTATCTAACACATTACTAATGAATTTGACTTCTTAACAGTGTCTCTTCTCTCTGTCCTCATCCTCAGCTGGTCTTTATCAGGATCCGAGCAGTTTGCTCTGCGTTATGCTGATGGCCCTCAACTTTATATTACTGAGCAGGTGAGCTTCACTGTTTTCTTTCTAAGCTTGTGTTGACGGCATGTAAATTGGTGTTGAACATGTAGAACAATTCTTCTTTTATTATCTTATAGAGCCGTGGTGAAATCAAGAACGGGACCATCCTTCGATTAGCCATTTCCCCTGTGAGTCACTTTTGTTCATTTCTTGTTGTGGCTTTATTAGGATATTTAGAAATTTTAATTTCCCCTGAAAATGAGAAACAGTTAGCTAGTAGATTGTGTGAATTTTGGCTCCTCGCCCAGTCTTCTAATTCTTATTGTGTAGTGACTTGACAAGGTCTTAAAACATTTTTGTCTTGCAAGTTTCCTCTTAAGACACGCTTGTCTGCACTCGATAACCAGACTTGACAGTACATTATGGTCGGAGAGCACTGTTTTGAAAAGAATGAAAGGGGTTGATGTGATTTGCCATGGTGGATACCAGCGTCCAACATCCTTTATTTACACAAAATGTATGATAATATATTCTTCCTAATCCCACCCTTTCTCCCAAATGCACTGTGGGTTCACCTCACGCCTCCACCACCCCAACATTCAAAACAAAGTGCCACCCAATGCACTGCACTAAGCTGTTCTTTAAGGAATCATTCAGATTAATTACAACTTGGGTCTTTTTCAAGGCCGACCTCCTGGCTGACTTGGACCTATTATATTCAAAGTTGTTCATATCTGGATTCCATAGGGTCTTGAAAAATCTAAAAAAAAGGCCTTTAAGACCTCAAAAAGTGTTACATTTGCAAAAGTTTTTTGTTCTAGATCTTAACTCATTTTAATGTAATGTAATGCTACCTCTAATGCTCATTGAAATGCTTCCACAGCCTTTTAGGATGTTTTTCCTTTTTTCTGCTTGTCCAAATATATAATTCACTGTATTACAACTACAAATAAGACCAACATGCAACTTGTATTGTAGCCAATAATCTTTCGTGTAATTGGCAAAAGTCTCTTTTGCATTCTACCACAGAAATTAAATGGATTGCATTCTTTAGCTACAGGGAAGTGAAAGTATAGCGCTCCTTGGCTCCAGCAAATTATAGCCATCAGCCAGTTCTGCCAAGTATCTGGCTGCTCCAGCCCTGCCACCAGCACTACCTCCACACTGCCTAGACAAGACCCACATAGCAGCTCCGCAACTCTAGTACGTGACCTCCATGTCTCTTTTGGATCAGAGCTAACACTAAGAGGGGAGGTGCTCTGGGTCCTCCACGCGGTAACTAGACACCAGTCTTATAATGCCAATGAGGAAATCTGAAAGACATTGTTATTGGACTCTGACATCTGATGATTTCTTTTGTGGATGTTGTGATATGTGTCTTTTAACTACATTTAGAATGGTCTTAAAAAGTCTTAAATTTCTCTTTGTGATAATGGCAGAAACCCTTTAATAATATCTTCATGCTCTGTGCCTTTAATGTTTTATTTGCTTTCTAGCCTTTGTAGTCATCTAAACACAAAACAATATTTCAGACAAAGGCAGCTACAATTGATATCACCCATCTTCTGTTATTGTTTGTTATGAGAAAAGTTTAATATGTTATCAATTTCACAAATTTCAGTATGACACGTTGCCTTAAACCGTTTGTATCTAATCATGCGTGACTCACATCTTCACTCGACTCACATTGGGTAGTGACACATATACTGCTTTTCATAGAGTGTAGTTTCATCAAATAAATTTAACACAGGTCAAAGTTTCCTTGAAATGCAAAAATTTGTAGAACAAGTTTACTTCTGGCACCCCATGTTGATTGGCAAAACATAAAACAGTATATCATATTTAAACAGCTAGATATTATAGTTATTTAGCACTAAAAGTATATGGAGACAATCCATCAGTGTTCAAATACATGAAACCAAATGAATGTACATATACAACAACAAGAAATACTTAGGTCTGTGATGGTGGCTGAAGTAAACTTATTGTAAAAGTGATGTTCCTTCGTGTGTCTGACAGGCTCGTGCTGCTCGTCAGCTTTTGGAAAGAATCCAGTCCCACGGCATCGACGCTCGCCTGGAGGCTCTGAAAGAGCTCGCCAAGCTGTCTGCAGACCCGACCTTTGCAGCGGAGTTCATCAATATGGAGGGCATTGGGACGCTCGCACGTCTTGTTGAGAGTGGCACCCAGTGAGCACAAATTCTCATAATTTTACTTCTTTATATATACACAGTATATACTGTAAATGTTTGATTAATTCTTGGTACTCAGATGATATGACTAACTGTTCTTTGCTTCCTTCAGCTTTGGTGAAATGCTGGCCTTCACTCTCACTGCTTTCCTCGAGCTAATGGATCATGGCATTGTTTCCTGGGACCTTATCTCTCTCTCCTTTATCAAACAGGTACCTTCCTCCAGCAAATGAGCAATTCATCCGACATTAGTTTCAAAGGGCCCACTGGAAAAAATCTACACTATTTAAAATGTCATGGTCTTTTTTATTCCTTTTTATTCATAGCTTTTATTTAATGACTTTACCAACCTTTGTGCCTACATGCATGAAATGAGTGGGTGCTGTTGCCTAGCAACTCCTCACATTATTTTGAGCTCCTTACAGTATGTTTTCTTCTGAAAACTTTGTGGCCTTGACAGTCACTCGGGGAAAACTTAAACTTATAATAATAATAACGCATTTTATTAATTTAGCGCTTTTTTAAAACTCAAAAATAAGAAGAATGTACTTGATTTGATTCTCTTTTACAGATAGACTTGTGTATTCATAAGGAGAGAGAACTCTACTTTTGGGGATTTTTACAGATTACAAGCTCTTGGTGAATTGACTCAGAAACACACAGTTGGTGCTGTTGAAGATTCATAGTCATCTTCATGTTGCTTGGTCTTCTCCTCTGTTTTCACTCAGATTGCAGGCTATGTCAACCAGCCGATGGTGGACGTGTCCATCCTGCAGCGTTCTTTAGCTATCCTCGAGAGTATGGTCCTCAACAGTCACAGCCTCTACCATCGAGTGGCACAGGAGATCACCGTGGGACAGCTCATCGGGCACCTGCAAGTGTGAGCACACACACACGCACAGGGGCGTCCCGCACTCTGTTATTTGGGGGGCAGATGAGTGAATGTAGTAGTGTGGGGAAAGTTAGGAAATTTTATATAAATAAAAAATATTTAGCTAGTGGCACTATTTAAAGGGTGTGTTCAGTATGTTTAGATGACCTCAAACACCACGGCTGGTGTTATTCTATATTTTTCTTATTGAACATGAAAAAAACAAAACCCGACAATGTGTTAGCCTGTCTCTCAATACTAAATCAATCCTGTTTGAGGCTCTCAGGCCCGAGCCCATTGGTTCTTATTGAAAATGTAAACAGTTCACATATACGCCTTATGTACATCATTTTCTAAAACAGCTGGGCACAGTAAGTTTTAAGCAAACGTAACTCAATCGGAAGCAAAGTGCACATGTTAGGGACTATTTTCAGCAGCAGATTAACACTCATTTGGTATATTTACAGCAGCAGGATGGTGAATGTGGAATTGCTAAATAAAAACATCTTAATTGTGTCACACTGCAACACTGTGACTCTTAGATGTGTTTTTGTAATAGTTTGTGTAGAACTCTATAGCTCAAAGGAAAAAGCTTTATTATGCAAAACTAGGATCCATTCATTGTTGCTTTTGGTCTCTTTACGGTAACAAAGATATTGCCAAAGACTTATTACTGATACTCCTTTACTGCTCAGTTAAAAAAATGAAGAATAACATACCATTATTCAAAGCTGTTTGTGTGAAAGAGTGGCTTCTAAAAATCCTGCACCCATCCCAAGTGTTAGTACTGATAGCGATAAAAGTAAGATGTATTGTTAAGTATATAGTAGCATAGCATAAGCATAGTTGTTAGCATATAGTTTAAACTCTGTATGGACATGTGTGGAGCACGATGCTTCTAACTGGTTGTTACGTGCTTGATATTCCTTCAGGTCAAACCAAGAGATCCAAACCTACGCCATCGCTCTCATCAACGCTCTTTTCCTGAAGGCACCAGAGGACAGACGACAGGTCAGTGCCCAGAACTCAAAGCACAATGTGCTTTCTTAGAGAAATGGACTGAATACGCATAATAGATAGACCCAGCTAGAATACTAACCATGTTCCATCCTTACATTACGCTCTAAAAACCACCCATACATAATAGACTGACATTTATTCAAATTAGTGACATGTTTTTGGTGTTCGAGAGGTGCAGGTATTGCCCCACTCTGGCTGCTAATGTTTGCAGCAGTCGGTTACTCAAACTAATCTGATTAGTTAGTCTGTCTGCCAGCTGTCATGATTCTGTCTGACAGTCATTGCTATAATACACACTCACTCAAAATAGTACTTGCTTTCCTTTGCAGTTTGCAAATTTGTTATCCTGCAGTTATTTCAGAATAGCTCAGCAAGGTAGACCAACTGAAAGAGTACAAAGAGCTGGGATTGGATTCGAACAGAATGCAGTAATTAAGGATTGAATTGTAAATTCAGTAAAAAGTGCTTATTTCTATTAAACTTAAGGATTGGACTCTTTGCCAGCCAGTGGTGCAGATAGTTGACAATGTGCTTGTGATGGAGTAGAGTGGAAAAATCCACTGAGATGATGATGAGATGTAAACTGGCATTAGCAGCATGGGCAAGAATTAACAAATGTGGCATAAAAAAGTGTTCATATAACATCCAAATATACTAAAATGTGACTATTAAAGGAGAATTCCGGTCAATTTCAACACTTAGCTCTGTTGTTTATAAATTTGGAGTGCCGTCAGTTGCAAGAAAAATAAAAAATAATTGTGCTGCTTACACCTTGTTATCCTCTTGCTCTCTCTACTGACTTCAAATTTACAAACAACAAAGCTATGTGTTGGAATCGATCGGAATTCTCCTTAAGTTCTGCTTGATTTAATAGAGTCAGACAGAAGCATCCCAAACGGATGCGTTCTAACTCTGAAATATCTTTGTAGTGCAACCAGATGTACAAAGGCTAAAGAAGCGAGTGCTTCTTTGGATGTCTGTCCAGTATGTCGCTCAACACTGTCATCGTGTCTCATTTGTCTGTGCTCTGCTCACCTTGCGGTGATAACTTCTGTTCCAGCTCACACAGTGCACTAGTATACTGCAGTGTTTCATCTTGTTTCATACATTGTCACTTGTCCCCCGTGTGTCAATTATAATTAAAATTCTCCATGTTGTTATTTGATTTGTATGTGTTACTTACAGTATGTAAATGCTTTTAAGCCTTGTTCTTTAAAAAAAAAAAAACTTCTTTAATAAAAAGAAAAAATATGTCAGGAATAAAATTGGAGAAAAATACAGAGAATAAAAATGAAACAGTAGAAACTTGCTAATTACATCATACAGCGCAATAAAACAAAGAAAAACACAAACAAACATTTTAGCTTCTAGCGGTCTAAGTGCCGTATTTTAAAAACCATACCTTAACAACTAACTCAATTATTAGTATTATTTTTTTTAAATAAACAAAAATTTGGTTTGTTAATAGCCTTATTTTTTATTGTGTGTTGAACGAGGGGCAAATGACACACACTCTGCTTGTATAGTTGTCCTTGAACATGCATTTATCTCCAGCTGCTGTTATAAATATAAATACAGTACATACTGTATGTTGCTGGCACTGCTGAACTGATTACTAACATTAATAAATTTAATCAGAATGGAGTTAGGTTACATGATAAAAATCTCCGCTAAGGAAGCTAGCAGGACATCACTGTGATTTTAATGCATAAATGGTTGTTTAAAGTTCACCTCCATGGATTGATCACATGTTAAAGCTCTTAGGTTTGTGAGATCCTTTCACAACCATTTGCATAAACCCATACATGTGTGGGCGTGATACTGCAGGTAGGCCATGTGAAGTTTTTTTTTTTTTTAAACCGTTATGTTGTGACTACTTGATGTTCTTATTTGACATGTTGTTTTATGTTATTATTTCTTGCATGCTGTGTCTGCGATGTATCCCTGTATCTCATTGTCCATGTGTGTGCGCTCTTTGTTCCCATCATTGTTACACCCACGCCCCTCCTCCCTTCCTTCAACCTGTAGGAGGAGTATACTAACCCACTGGAGCAGCACCTTACTGTGAGTAGACACATTCCACGGCATCGCATTTTGTCTCCTCCGCGTCTTTCTTCCTCTCATCTTTCTTCGTGTCAGGGAAAGCCACTGCAAATTAAGATAGAACCATAGCTTGCTGCAGCAGCAGACAGACTGTGTTGACAGATTGAAGATGTCATGTTATACAGAACGTGTGAAGGTTAAATGGTTCAAACCAGTGGTGGAAATGTAGCTTTAGAGTAGTGCTGCATTTCAGTAGTAGACTTGAGTTATTTAAATGCTGGGCACTGCTTTGCTGTATATTAAAGAATCTTCTCTCGTCTGCCTTGTGGTGTTTGGAATAATGTATTTCTTTACTCTCAGGAAATGGCAAGCACTTTGGCTCAGAAACACCTGCGTTCCATCATCCTAAACGTGAGTGTTTATTGTGATATCAAAGTCTGAATGTACTTTATTTCTGGCTATTACAGCTGCACATCAGAGTTCACGCTCTGATTCACTGGCTATTTAGCTTTCAGATTGCTGCAAAATAATTAGGTGTTGATGTTGGATTTGAGCAGTTCTCAGAGATAGGGTTTGAAACTAGTTACTATTAAAACATTGGGAACTTTCTGGGCCTTTTGTATAATGTTGCACCCGGCGCAGCACAACGCAAAGCCCGACACAAGTGTCTTTGCTAGTTTAAGCAAACATATTTGTCAATTTCCAGTCCAGCACCCACGTTGTCTAAATAGCAAATGCACATGCACCCATCTTTGCGCCCATGGGTGTGCAGGTCTTACAGGGAGGTTTGTCCAGGCACATTCTTGGCGTATTGCTATCTTGTGGTAGCAGAAAATGATAATGCAGCACTTCATTGTTACTTTAACAGTGCATTAGTAAAATATGCCTAGGCTCGTGCACGACGCGCGGACACTACGCTAGATTGACATACAGGGACGCAGCAGCACACAAAAATGCAGAAGATAAAAATATTACGATTTGAAAAAAGTATTATGATGATGATCTGCTCACGCGCTTTCACTTCACGCACAAAAAGATCAGTTTCTGCTTCCGAAAAGCTGTCCTCCTGCTTAGCAAATCCACCATCACAAAAGGAATGCGCCAAGGTACACACG
>NC_048410.1:11650915-11700629 GCF_013103735.1 Etheostoma cragini | reverse complement strand
ATATAATATAATATATATATAAATTCTGTTCAGCCTTTGTCCACCGTCTTTGACACTATTCTATGCTGGGGTTTTGTGGTCATTGGGGGGCTGGAAGTTCCCTCCCAGGGAACACTAGTTCAGAAAAGGTAAAGATTCACGCAGTTGGAAAGCTGTGATACAGTACCAACAAATGTGATATGGCAAGTCCGTGAGGTGGAAGAAAATCTTTTGGAACCGACTCTTGTGGAAGGGAGTGACTAAACTGGCTGCCAATGTGTGAGAGGAAGACGCTGCAGCCTGCGGCAAGCGGCCAATCTGTGCATTGTTAATGAGACCTGTTGGACTCTGTGTGTTTCATGATGCCACATTATTTTCTTTGTCATAACGCATAATGTATTGAGTGTAATCAGTTCGTAAAGATGATTTAGCATTATCAGTGTTCTGTCTTGAGTCTTAAGGTTTTTTTCCAAACGTTATGGACAACCTTTAGTTTTCTCCCTTTAGTGGCGGAGAACAAAGTGGAGGCTTTTAGATTTGTTTTGTGCTGTGTGACTTGATGTGACTGTGTGTCTGTGCACAAATTGAAGTGGAAGTAGAAACTTTTCTATTAATTTAGTGCTCTTTTTTTCCAGCATGTTATCAGAGGAAATCGACCAATCAAAGCAGAAATGGCACATCAGCTGTATGTGCTACAGGTGTTGACCTTCAACCTTTTGGAAGAACGAATGATGACCAAAATGGATCCCAACGACCAGGTAAATATTAGATTATTATATAGATAGATTAGATATTAGATAGATAAGGAATTTTCTGTTCGGCCGATTATTGGATCATGTATTTCCATAATGCCATCTAATGTGTTAAAACATTCTCCAACATGATATATGAAATAAAAAAATGGCATTGAGGTGTAAACAAATTTCAGAAATCATCTAAGGTATGTTTAAATGAACAAAATTAAGTAATAATTGAATGGTGATCTGCGTCCTTTAGATCTACTTAAAGAGTAAAAAGTGAATAAAAGGGAATAAAACATTTACATTTTGGGGGGCGCCTGGTTAGCTCACCTGGTTGAAAACCTCAGTCCTTGCTGCAGCGGCCGCAGGTTTGGTTGCAAATTACGGCCCTTTGCTGCATGTCCTCCTCCTCTCTCTCCAAATATCCTGACTTAATCGGTACTATCAATAAAGGAAATAAAAGCCAAAAAATAAAGTTTTCCGGCTTGTATTCATCAGTGCTTGTTTACGGTGTTGAAGCACAAAGGGGACTGTGTAAAAGTTCCACGCACCGGAACACAATGTCTGATCTATTTTAATAAAATAGTCAAAAGTCATTATTTTGCTGCTATAGTGTCACTTTTTATGCTGATATGCTAAGAACATGTTGTCTTGTTGTGGTTCAGGCTCAGAGAGACATCATTTTTGAGCTGCGAAAGATAGCTTTTGATGGAGAAAACGACCCCACCGGAACAGAAAAGAGAAAGGCCATGTACTCCAAGGACTATAAAATGCTGGGGTTCACTGTGAGTCTTCCCTACAGATCTGTTTCCTCTATACTATTTCTAAAACAAGCTGTATGAATAGATTTGAATAAAAAACAGTTAATTAAACAGCTTCATAATCTCCTGGCTCAAATGCAGAACCATGTGAATCCGGCCATGGACTTCACCCAGACTCCTCCGGGAATGCTGGCTTTGGACAACATGCTGTACCTTGCCAAGGTTCACCAGGACACATACATCAGGGTTAGTTTTTGTCTTAGACATGACTTTGCTCATCTTACACAGGTGGAAAAGTCAGCCACACCTAACATGTCTTCTCACTTGTGACAGATTGTCCTGGAGAACAGCAGCCGTGAGGACAAGCACGAATGTCCCTTTGGACGCTGTGCCATCGAACTCACTCGAATGTTGTGCGAGATCCTCCAGGTTGGAGAATTGCGTAAGTAGATCATATTTGTTATTAGTATTTGACACGAGGTGAAGCTGTTGTACTTTTGTCAATCCGCAATCTTAAAATGTCTCATTACTTCAGCCCAGACAGTGTAAAACAGAGAGGAAAATGCCTCTCCTACTAATTTAATATTTATTTTTTTTTTAAATATATTTTCTTTTGTGTAGCTAATGAGGGCTGCAACGACTACCATCCTATGTTCTTCACTCATGACCGGGCATGGGAGGAGTTCTTCTGCGTCTGCATCCAACTACTTAATAAAACGTGGAAGGAGATGAGGGCCACAGCTGAGGACTTTAATAAGGTCATAGATTAAAGCACTCTCACAGTCTTTAACACATTCATATATATTCATATATAAATAATGTATATACCTTTCTTTGTGTCCTTGCCTCCATTCCGATACCTCCCCGATTAAATATATATATGTTATTTATACTTTGTAGAACTGAGATTTTCATAGACTAAAATCCTCTCTACTTGTAAATACAGATACAAAACTACGGTGGATGCTGAAGTCAGCCCACTGAAACAGACAGCTGAAAGGTTTTTGGTTTAAAGATTACCAGACAATTACATTCTTAAGGCTGTCTGTTTCGATTCAAAGTACTTATTCCTGACATTTATTTAAAAAGGACAAGGAATCTATTGATAAAAAGACCTGGAACCATCTAGGACATAGAATTTGAAATATTCATGCTTTTTGATGGGTAAAATAAGTGTCTGTGAGCATAATGAGTTTCTGATCAAGAAAATAATGTCTCTATGAATTAAAAATTGAAAATGTTCACAGTTCACTAAAAACCAAGTCTGTAGTCAGTAGATCTGAAAACGTTAGATCTGCCAACTCATGAGTTTTCCTAACATGCCCATAACAGAAATATGTTTTTATTCCACCTTTCCCAACTCATTCCTTGCATTTGTGTGCATGCTTAAACCCTGAGCAGGTGATGCAGGTGGTCCGTGAGCAGATCACCAGGGCTCTGGCGATGAAGCCGTCATCTTTAGACCAGCTGAAGAATAAACTGCGAGGCCTCAACTATTCAGAGATTCTGCGTCTTCGCCAGTCAGAGAGAATGAGCCAAGACGACTTCCAGTCTCCTCCCATCATGTCAGTCTGTAGAAAATAGTATAGTATTGTACACATTTGTGTGCGTGTGTCTTTGTCCCTGTAGCTCATGCTATGTTGGTCCTCCAGTGAGTTGCGGGAGAGAATTCAGCCCGAGATCCTGGAGCTCATCAAGCAACAGCGACTCAACCGGCTATGTGAGGGGAGCTGTTTCCGCAAGCTGGGGAACCGCCGAAGGCAAGGTACATACAGTATCAATATAATCACTTTGCTTTTTTTCTGCTGAAAGAGTGCGACTGCTGTTGATGATCAGCTATGCATTGTGTTCCCTGCCTCTTTTGTAGAGAAGTTTTGGTTCTGCAGACTCTCACTGAATCACAAAGTGCTGCACTATGGAGACCTCGATGAGTCACCTCAGGGGGAAGTGCCTTTTGAGCTACTTAGTGACAAGAGTAAGATATCTTTATTCTTTGTTCAAATGGCTCCATCTCCCAGCTAATAAAGTTTTTATTACACACATAATAACATATTTACTAGCTGAACACACTGTATCTGTCAGTAGACTGACCTTAATAAAGTTCTCTATTTATTAAGTTTGTTTCTTTTAAATACCTCCCAGTCCCCGTGTCTGACATCAAGTCTGTGGTGACCGGGAAAGATTGCCCTCATATGAAAGAAAAAAGTGCTCTGAAACAAAACAAGGTAAGAATATTTGAGGTTGTGGTTTTTAATTGTCATGCTAGTCACGTGGCTGTTCTTTCATTAATTTTTCTGCTTTAACTGAGTTTGTTTGTACCTTTTGCTTCTCTCAGGAGGTGCTGGAGTTAGCCTTCTCTGTCCTCTATGATCCCGATGAGACACTCAATTTTGTTGCACCCAACAAGTATGAGGTAAGCTCAGTAACAGTGACATAAAGCTGCACTTTTCAATATTAATTTGGACAATGGGTCAGATATGGGTAATGTCACTTTTTGTGATACCACTGTACAGAGTACCATTTTGACATCTTTCAGCTTATTGTTTTTGTTTTCTGGACTGCAACTTTACTGTTTTGGTTTACTTGCACCATCTTTCATCAACTATGCTTTCAGCAGAGCAGGCAGCTATTTTCAGCTCCAAAAAACCCCACAGAAGGCCAGCCGTCAAATACAAAACAACAGACAAACGCAGTTAGCAAAAAAAGGGTCTGGCACTAACTAACTAACTAACTAAATAACTACCTCAAAAGATGGAGGAGACCAAAACAAAGATTAAAGTAAAATACATATTGGAGTAAAATAAATACATTTATTATTATTCCTTAGGTGGCCAGAAACATGACTCCAAATAAATGCTACTGTTGTAATGTAATTGGCAACTGGTAACATGTTTGCCATAACCACTTAAAAGGTGAAAATATGTCAGTGTGCCAAAGAAGTTATTAATGCATTTACATTTGCATGAAAAAATGTCCAATCTAACTAGCTACTGTGACTAAAACACTATTTTTGTTTTGTTTGTGTGTGTGCATGTGTGTGTGCGTTTGTGTTCGCTTGCGTGTGTGTGTGTTTTTTCGGAGAAGTACTGCATCTGGACTGATGGGATGTGTGCGCTGCTGGGAAGAGAGATGGGCAGTGACCTGACGCGCAGTGACCTAGATACACTCATCAGCATGGAGATGAAGCTCCGCCTCCTTGACCTTGAAAACATCACTATCCCAGAAGCCCCGCCCCCCGTGCCAAAGGAGCCTAGCTCATATAACTTTACCTACAACTACAGCTGAGATGTGTGTGTGTGTGTGTGTGTGTGTGTGTGTGATTGTGTTTGTTTGTCAAGGATGAGTATACTCAATCTTTTGATAAATTTAAGTTAATAAGGATACTTTGAATACTTTTTTTTTTTATATTTCAAAACCCTGGAGACTTCTCTTTCCTTCATTTGTGATGCTGTATGGTTAGTCAAACAGCATACATGTGTGAGGTCAGAGTCCACTACAGAGCAGTACCGGAGATGGTATAATAGGAATTGTGTGACTGAATCTCATTTATCAATGCAGTTTCTAGGCAACACCTTTCAATTTTTGCTATTTAAAGGTATAAACGCCTGTAAAGTGAAGGAATACTGTGCCTGATGGGGAATATGGATGAACGAATATATTTTAGCCAAATTAACTGGGCAGTCAAACTTTGAGTTTGGTCTTCATGGCAACAGAAGATGAAGTAGCTACTATTTTTAGTTTTAATAGTGCGTTCACTTTGTCCAGTCTGTCCCTCTACATGACAAACAGTCAAACATCACGTAGGGTAGAGTGTACACTCACACACTCCTGAAATGAGATTCAGCCAGCAGGAGGGATACACACACAGGGGATCAAACAAGTTTCTGGTGAAAGGACGTTTATTTGAATAGAGTCTGGTGGGTTTGGCGATAGCGAGTTTGGTGATGTTTCATGTTAAACAAAAAAGATTGGCCTTTGTAGGGATCCTCTCCATAATTTTGTCAGACAATTAAATCAATAATCAAAACACGGCAGGAGGAAGACAGGCACTTTTTTTGGACGTCAATTGAAGGTAAGCAATTGCCCAATATCCTACATTGTAGCTTGTTTCGCTGATGCTGACTGCAGTCGTTTTGCTTAATATTGAACCAATTTAAAAGATTGTTGTTCCCATCAGTCAGTTAGACACAAAAACATAGGATAAGAGGCTCCAGGTTAAAGTTACCTTTTAAGTGTTTGTCAAGATTCACATAATTGCCTGTTCATCAATTAAATAATTATTACATGAGCATTTAGTATAACAGTATACAGTTTAAATAATATATAATCATATATCTTCAATAGTTAACAAATAGTCCTACTGTATATTGGCTTACATCAGTGTTTCTCAAACTTTTTACACCACTTACAGTGCCACTTCAGAAAATATTAGGCTCTCTAAGTACCACCGTTATGGCGGTTATGGTTCATGCAGGGGGCAAGTTTATTCCTCAAAACAATATTTATTTTTGACAGCCACAGCCCAACGTACTTCCCGCTCCAACTGAAGCCAAATCTGAGGTAACTCTGGTCATATCTACATACTGTTTAGCATCATTTGCTGCTAGCAGGGTCTGTGTAGAGTTCTCCACCGCTGCTTAAGTAACAACTAGCTCTTATGCTCATCCACACTTCTCTTCTTCATAGTAAAAGTTTGGAGCCACAATGCAGTGTTTTTAAACCATGCATTTTACCTCACTGTCTTACCGCTTACAATCTTATTATCACAGCTCATAACTAATTATGGATGGACAGTATGCACGCTGTGTTCATGAATGTAGCAATCTGATATCAAAACAAAATATTACACTTATTTGTAGTATTTCTTGGTATTAGGTTTTTTAATTATTATTATTTCTTTTAAATACATCAGAGATTCCATCCACGTACCACTAGAGGGAACTTTCGTACCCTCAGTGGTACTCGTACCACAGTTTGAGAACCAGAGGCTTACAGTATAACAATTTTACAGTGTTATAAATCATTTAACTGTTTACATGATTGAAACTATGTATAGATGTATTTAAAAGTACTGAAAATATAATTATGATTACAACTATGTTATATTGTGTCATCAAACACTGATTACATGTTAACCCACCAGTTAGGAATGCCTCATAGGAGGGGTAACAGTTTTTAACAGACAATTAAAAAAAAAAAGTTAATGTCCACCAGTATGGAAATTTGTCTTTGGCTCATCAAACATCATATCTGCTACAAGTACATAATAGTGTACTATAAACCATTTTTAATTGTTTTTATACTGCTTATAAATACTAAAATAGATCTGGGTTGAAATACTGTTACTATATTTAGAAAGATTATAGTGACAAGTTCAGTGGTGTTTCTTTTTGGTAAAACAAACTTACCTGACATTCCAAGAGTTTTTGATGCCCGTTGTAATGGAATTATTAAATGGTTGGCTTGGTTTCAGACATTCTGTCACACTGCACATGCAAACAGGATAAAAGAGCATCTCTGTTGGCCTTTTTTAGAAGCATGACCCTCAAATGTATGGAAATAGGTCAAAAACGGCTGAGTGACATGTAATATAAAAGCTGACAGTATTCTGTGTTTTGTATACAGTGATATAAATTATACTACGATGTCTTGATGTTTTCTTATTTCCGAAGTGTCATTGGTTTGTGTATTTTATTCATGTCCTGTCATCTTCTAAACCAGTACGAATCACTGTCACTTGTTAATTCAGAATAGAATTATATTTTTGTAAATGATTGTACAATCTTATCAGCTGTAAATAGAATGGTGTCGAGCTAACAGCATTTTCACTTTGTGTTACTCTGTACAATACTTTCAACACACTCATTACTGTGGAAGGACATTTCTCACTAAAAACTGTTTTTTGGTCTTCACATTTTTCAAAGTCACAACACCTCATTTTCATTAGCAACGACACCCACTGCAGCTCCTAATGATGTCAGTGTTAATGTATCTTATAATGCTAATGGAAACATTTTAATTGCCATTACTGTTGATGCTGTTTGTGAAAGGAATTATATTTGAAGTTAGTTTTTTTTTTTTTTTTCAAATAATGTTTTTGCTGTTTGATTTTTAACTGATATTGGAGGATTTAAAGGTTCTCTGTGGAGGTTTAGACCTCTAGTAGTGCTGTGGAGTTGGTTTTCTATGAGTGGGTCTCTGTTTTGTTTGTCTCGTGCACGCAAACACGAACATACATGCAGTAGGCTACCGGCAATACACCAGTAAAAATGTGGATGTAAACAATACTGGATTAAAAGTACTTATAAAATCAACTTTGCAAAATGGTAATGACACGTTACAAACTTAAAGATATAGACATCAGTAATACTGAATCTAAACATAACCTTTGTTTACAAGAAAATTTTCCAGACCACCCTCAACTGCTTAAAAAATGTTATTTTATATTAGAGAAAGTCATTGAACTGCAGCTAAAATATATCAATAACCACAAAATACCAGAATGTGTAAAGGATGTATTGGATGTACTAATACTATGACTTGAGGTTTATTTGGTGCTCTTTTACATGAATTGCAAAAGTATTTATTTACACTTGCTAATGCTAGTAAAGAATGACATCTTAGATAAGAAATAACAAATCTAAATATGGTATACATATAGATCATTGTATGAACTGTATATACAGCATTGTGTTGCCTTACTGAAGAAAATGTATTATATGTTTTGTGCGAATAAATACAGAGTCTTAACTACTGTTATTGTGTTTTACTGACCAATGCTTTTACTTTTTTGAATAAAGATCCAGCCTGGATTTATTCAACCACGTCAATTAAGACATATATATATATATATATAGATATATATATATATATATAATTGAAAAGTGTGAGTCTTAGAAATTAGGATTTGTGTTTTTATTCAAAGAATGAAAAAACGTTCAGCCTTTATACAATCTAGGAGTTCAGTTGAAGTTGAGAGGCTTAATTAATCAGTCTGTGTTAGACAAATAAAGTGGCTATTTTTTTTTAGGTTATTCTTTGTGCTACAGCTCAGTAAGGAAATGACTGTACCTTTGGAAGATACAGTAACCACTTGATGGAACATTGAATTACCTGTTGGTGATCTCTGGAAGTCATTTATACACAAAACTATGACTGCAGATATCGTACCCAACATGTCTCTCTGGGAAGGGATTTCCTCACGGTTATTATGGAGAACAGGAAAGATTAAAGTGACTAGTAACCCATCGTAGAAATGGGCATGTGAGTATTGTTTTAAGACAGACTCTAAAACAATGGGACTCTGTCCTTTCACCTAGCTAAAGCCTCTGCTCAGTTCCAGGTCTTATCCAGCAGGGGACACACTGTGTTTTGTGTTTAGTGAGTAGGTATCAGAAGTCCTGAGCTGTTATCATACTTATTCCTACTGTGCATAAACGGCAGCTGCATACAGAAAAGCAGGGAGCTGCAGAGCTGTCCCAAATACAATTACTTTTTCATGTAATGAGTTTGCTTCTCGTCTGTCATGCTGTTTACACTATGTTTATGGCAGGGCAACAGAAATAGACTATACAATTGTGTAAATTGAAAAGATTTTATTGTATATTAGCTCAAAATAGAATTTAACACAAGTACTTTTCTGTTCACACATATGCTAAAAGAGGAGTGGGAATTAGGATGAGTTTACTGTATACGTACTGCAAGATTAACAACCTGGTCCAAGGTACTAAAAGCTAAGCAAAAGGGTTACAGCAATGCAGGAATTTCATTAAGTATTAGTCTCAAGACAGAGTTTTATCTGCTTAGAGAAATAATGGTTCGTTCTGTTGAACATGTACACAGAAAACATGACAAATACCCTGGAGGTCTGAGCCGCTCTCCTCTGCAGATATATGTCCCTGGATTAAATCAGGTTCTCTTTAGTTTTAGTCCGCTGGTCATCTGCAGCTCAGACTCATTTGTTTCTCCTGTGTTCATTCACTGGGCTGCGGGAGTCTGATTGTCCACTTTTATTTCCCTGGTTAGGGTTCAGGCATTCTTTTCAATAATATGGTCAATATATTCTTTATATGGTATATAAAATAAATACAAATCTCTTTCGACACCACTGCTCCGATCTATGACTCCTCTCTTTTAGCTGTTATTGTGTATATTTTGTGTATGTGTGTGTGTGTGTGTGTGTGTATGTGTGTGTGTATGTGTGTGATTTGAATGTGCACAAACATAATTATCTCAGCAGTCATTGTGTAATAGCAGTTCATTGCTCTGCTTTGGCTAATGTGTTGCTCCCTTCTGTGTGATTGATGATCAGAGCCTATGTGACTTTCCTGGATATGGTACTGTGGTGCTTTGTGTCCCCCTAGCCAGGTTCATTGTCCCAGGCCTGGCCTGCCAGCAGCAGCAGAATAAGTGCGAGGAGCAGTAGTGTGACTGCTGTGTAGGCCAGCTCTGGATTTAGCTGCAAGCTCGGATGTGGTTCTGGGACATCCTTTGTGCTGAATGACACACACTGAGGCTTTCTGCTAGCTCTTGATCTCCTGCTGGCGTGCTTGGCGCCCTCACTGATCCCCAAATGTAGACACACTCGGTAAAATGTCTCTGCCTGCAGGTGGGTTAGGTTGAAGCTCTGAGTACCAGCCAGGATGCGTGTGGTGTATGTAGGCGTGTGTGCGTTTGATAGTATGGCTTTCCATGATAGACGAGTTGAATGGAGGTTGCGCCCGCTCTGCCATTCGAGGATAGCGTGGTGTTGTCCGACTTCCCTCACCTCTAACCTTGCTTCCGCTTTAAATAACTGATAGCCATTTATATTAGCGGCCATCCCCCACTTTCTTTTCTTTTCTCTGCCATGCACACCCACAGTAACACTGCGCGTATCTGCTCCTATTGCATTTTCAGCTAGACAGGTATACAATCCTGCATCTCTGAGGGTGACCTTGTTTATTTCCAAAGTTCCCTCAGGCAGTAGCCGGTGGTGTTTGGAGGGGTTACAGGGAGTATCATCTTGAGGCTGGCTTGGAGAGATGATGGAGGCGGATGTGTGGTTGAATCCCTCAGAGGCTGTCAGGCTGTGGCAGGGAGCAGGAGCTGGTATATCTTTGGATACTTGGCTCAATTCAGGACCAACTCTCCGCCCAGAGGGAGTCACCCAGTACAGTTCAGGCTGTGGATCCGCAAGAGCTCGGCAGTGCAAGACCAGTTTTCCTCCTTCTCTTACCCCAACGTAGGAAGGGAGAGAGCTGGTTGGGATCATGGGGAGGCATGAGGTCGACATCTCCCTGGAGGATACCTCTCTCACCCTGCGAGCTCTCAGCTCTGGGGGTTCAGAGCACAGCGTGGCCTGGGGTTGGATGAAACGCACCATCCGAGGCGTTTGCTTTTCTTTTTGAGTGTCTTCAATGTGAGATTGAGAGGCCCCCTCAGCGGCCCAGTGAAATAGGCAGTCACATCGCAGTGGGTTGGAGTGTAAGCTGACCTCCTGGAGACTCGGCAGGCTGAGAACAATGTGCTGATGCAGTGCACTCAGAGAGTTGGAGTTGAGCATGAGACTCTCCAGCCTGGTCAGCTGGATGAAAGCCTGTGGATGAATGTAGGACAGTCGCGGGTTGTTTGTGATCTCAAGTTTTGTGAGCTCTGGAAGGTTCTCCATGGCGGCTCTTTCAATGGACACCAGTTCCTCCATGTTGTTCAGGCCAAGCTCCTTCAGGTGGACCATGTCTCGGAAGTCTCCTGTCTCAATGAGTTTGATGCGGTTCTTGTTGAGGTCAAGGAACTTAAGTCCTGGCACTCTTATAAGGGCCTGAGTGGGGACCATTGTTAGCTGGTTATCATAGAAGGAGAGGCTCTCTAAGCACTCCACCCCTTCCAGTGCTTCTTCAGCTATGCCTCTCAGACCCATACCACCAAGCACAAGACTCCGGAGGGATTTCAGGGCCAGGAAGCCACGCTCAGGCAGGGCCTCCACAGGGTTTCCGCCAAGCATGAGAATTTCCAACCTGGGCAAAGACCTGAACCACCGAGGGTCAACAGTAGTGAGTCTGTTGTTGTTTATATGCAGACGCAGTAGTGAGTCCAGACCATTAAAGGCTCCAGGTGCTATCGAGTGTAAGTTGTTGTGGCTGAGGAAGAGTTCCTGCAAAGTTGGCAGTGAGCAGAAGGAAGCTTCAGGGAGGTGACTGAGATGGTTTTCTTCTAGATGTAGAGACAGAAGAGAGGGCAGAGAGGCGCTCTGAGTTATTGTCCTGACACTGCTGAAGCGATTCTGGGAAAAGTCAAGGTCGGTGAGGGTGGCAAGTCCGTGCAGCACCGAAGTGTTGAGCTCAGACAGATGGTTACTCTGCAGGCGCAGGGTGTGTGTGTTTGGGGGTATGGGTGAAGGGAGTTTGGTCAAGAGCAGGTCGCTGCAGTCCACTGTGGGAGCTTCATGGTAGACAGAATCAGGGGAGAACCACGGTTTGATCTGACACACACACCGCACCGGGCAGGAGACGTGCCATGGTAGTGCATGTGGTAGAGAGCCAACAATGCCGGGCACACACACACCAACCAACACACACAGGAGACATTGCCACTGCAGAAACTCCAAAGTTGGCCTCATAATCCTTGCAGGTCACAGGAGCCGATTCAGACAAGATGACAAAGAGTTTGTTATGAGGATGTTAGATGAATCATTGGACCAGTAGTGTGTGTGAAGTTAGGACATAAACAGTTTCAAGGTGTGGGTGCAAACTGTAAAAGGTAGGCCAGATGGTTCAGTGTCATCATTCATTCAAATCTAATCTGATTAAAGAGTAATTATGTTGTCAATAGCATTCTACAGTGGATTCAGACACAACTAAAAACGTACCCTTTAGAGTCAAGGACTCTGTTATACCAAGAACGTTTTTTTAACGTAGAGTTTCGTGGTAGAACATGGACTGCACAATGGCTGTAGATCGATGACAGCCTTTGTTGTCACATTGATCTCACATCCTGGCCACAGGTGGTGGTCTCACGACTTCCAGTGCGGTGGCTCACTGTTTGTCAAAAAACACAAGATGAGAAAAAGAAGGATAATCAGTGAGAAAAAGGGAGAAAATAAAATAATCTAAAATCAGCTGCTTGATACAGTCTGATGTGTTCCTTAAATACAAACACATTTTCAAGCACTATTCCCTCATCAGTTCCCACTCTAAAACAAATTTGTTTGAATTTAAAATTAACTAAATCTCTAAGAGAGCAGGGTCACATGGAGTTTTCAAGGCTGTACTTTGGAGACATGCTCTAAAGCCGAGAAGAGCAAGAAGAAGTGAAGTAGAGAAGACAGGAGTACAGAGAAAAAGCCTGTGAAAAAAGGAGTGCTTTGTTGTAATCTCCAGTGTTTCTTTCAGCCTACAGGGGAATAGTTAAGTCTGCAGGGTTGAGGAAATCATGTTGCACTTAAATATTTCATGTCAGTGCTTCACATTAAACGTTCAATGTTAGAACATAGCGTCCCACAAATGTTATTTATTACGTAACTACTAAAAAGACCCCAGGGATCTTTTATATTATCAGCCTTCTCTAGTTAAGGCTACTATGGAAAAGACTGATGGAACAAACAGACACTCTCTCTCACACACGCCGCACACACAAAAACACACACACACACCAATGTTGCATGCTGGAGAGACACATGCAAACACCAGTTACATCAATATTTACATTTACAACACCATCACATTAACGGATCATAGACATTTGGCAGCAATGAGATCATCCTAGTAATTAGCGGAGAGAAAGTGCAAAAACATCCTATGGGAAGAAATGGTATGTGTCAGTGTATCAAGTGTCACCCTGTTCTCAACCGTATATTTTAAAAAACATAGTCCATAGAAGTCAAAATATAATAAAGTATGGCTGTACAGGCTGAAAAGTTACATGCTAATCATTGTATAGTTACATTCAATGAAAAGTACAGCAGTCTTATTACTGTAATTTTATTATAGTAAATCTGCATTATTTTTTTCTTTAATTTGAGTTGTTTTTGGCAACTTGGGGTTAGCGAGGCAAGATGTAAACACAACATTGACATATTATCACCTTGTTAAGTTGTTATGGTGTTCGCAAACAGTTACTTATTTACAAATCCAGCAGACACAGAGAAACATCATCATTCATGTGGAGTTGTTCTTCTGTCCAAAATTCACTGTCCTTTTAGCTCTGTTCTCCAACATCTCCTAAGAAAATGATCTGCACTTTACCTCCTAAATAGCTTTTTGCTGCTTTTGTCTGTCTCCTGTGTGGTGTTGGGCAGGTAGTGTTAGAGGGTTTTAGGGGTCTTCGCTGAAAACAGAAATCATGCTGATAAGAGTTCGGAACTATAAGTCATACCTTGTATATTACACATTGTGTAATTGATTTGATTAATTGTTCATGTCATTACAGCCGGCTTAAGTTTTAACCATAGAAATAAAATGGTTTCAACACCCCTTTCTGTGGGATTCTTATGTGATTGTCATCATTCAATCTATTATGATTTAATTTCATGCTTGTGCACAAAGAAGGAGTTGCTTGTTAATAGGTTAATTGACTTTATTTTTGTTTCATTAACAACAATCTGATCATTACTGTTAATATGGTTATTTAAGTTCTTTGACGTTTAACTGTTCTTTGTATTCCTGACTAAGTTTTATGTGATACTGGTATCATGCACAACAAACACACACTTACACATTCCGAGAAGGCTTTTTGCATAGTTGCCATGGAAACAAATCTCTCAGCCTCACTCAGTGTTATGAGGTTTACTTTGGAATTTGTTCTGGTCTGTGCATCAGTTGATAAGAACACAGATGAAACAACGCTTACTGGTCCGAGGAAACCTGACTACATTTTCTTCTCTAATCAATCTCCTGCAGGTTTTCTACAAATCAGTCCATATTCTGTGATGAAGTTTTGTATGACTACAAATAAAGTTTTCATTGGGTGAACTTTGAATCTTTCCTAACACTTGCAAAGCGTTTCCATCCTGGCAGCTGGTGTGACATAACTAGGAAGTAAAGTACAACTTGCAGGCTGTAACATCTGCTAGCGGAGGAGGAGAAAGTGTTGCGAGATACTTGCCAAGTTTGTGTACTAAGTGCAGCATGTTATCCAAGCTTTGACCTGTAACAGTAAAAACACAAAAGCAGTTTGGGCTCCTCTAGCCTTTCTATCAGCCATTCACTTTTATCTCTACTCATTTATTTTTTTCAGGCAATCTGCTCAGTAATGGATTCATCATTTCATTTTTTCTCTAAAGCTTTCTGTATTTTGGGCGGTTTCAAGAAACCAGGACTGTGTGTAGATGTGTGTACACAAAGTATTATTTGAAACTTTCAGAAAAGGAGTGTGAATAGATGTGTTTGACTCAGCAGCTACTTTTATAATTCTGTCTCTTTCCATTTTCACAATCTTTTACTTTTGGATAAAAAGGATAAATATTTTGGCTCTTAGTGACCATAATTACTTCCCTGACTCAGATTTCTTTGAAATTTTAGTATGGCTGCCCAGTAGCTAGTATATTATCCACAGCTATACCCCAGCCGCAGGATTGGTAAACCTCTGCACTGACCTGAAGTCAGAAGTTTCTAACAGCGGAGGAAAAACATTTTTTTTAATGAATAGCAATGAAATTATTGACACAATCTGTTAAGTCTGGCATGGTATTTGGAGTAATGTTATAGCCTTAGTTTTTAAGTTTCACATTATTATTTTGGTTATCTGTGATGTTTATTTTTAGTCATTGTTTTTTTTTTAAATTTCTTTTGCTTTTTTGTTGTAATTTTGAGTCTTGCAAATTGTTGTTTAATGTTCAAATTTTGCTATGTTAAGCACTTTGGGCCGTATGTTTGGATGAAAGATGCTATATAAATAAAGTCGAGTTGAGCAGCGGCTAGTGCAGCCTTGAGTTGCTAGACTTAGGCAAAACTGAGTAATGGCCAACATAGCTTTGGTAAGTTCAACTTCTTACTCCACACCTCTGATTGTTTTATTTTGCACACTTGTGGTCTTCAGACCCAACTGATGCTGACTCAAGTGACATAATTTGAGGCAATTATAGACTACACGCAGCTCCCTTTGGAGCCACAAAAGGCTTTTTACAACTTTTTCACTTAAGCAGTGGCACTCTACCAAATCTATGAACAGACTTTGATATTTAAAAATTGGTGGAGCTGTCCTTTAATTACACAACTAATCCAAGAATATCTAATGTCAGTGGTTAAACAGGTTTAAAATGATTGAAAGAGGATGGATTATTTATTTTATGTTTTTGTTGCTTTGTGCTAATGAAATAGTGGATTATTTCATACATGACAATATGAGAAAGATATCTCGTGGCTCGATCTTGACTCACTTGTGTATGCTGTCTATAAATGCCACTACATTGATTTCAAACCTGATCCACAGTGCTGTCCTAAAACACATATTTAAGATGTGTATCTGTGCGTTGTTGTGGACTTTTGTCTCCTGACCTATCTTTCAAAAGATGCTGTTGGGACAAAGGTTGCCTGCCTGGCTAAGGGAACTAGCACACAGATCGACACTGCCAAGCCTTCTTCTTACCAACACCAGGTCAATCACACACAAAATGGATGAGCTACAAATACACACGGAACTGCTAATTTATGATTTTTCACAAAAGCCTGGCTGAACACACTTATCAATAGCATTAACAGCTAGCAGCTAACAGCTAGCTCTGGCAGCTAACCAGGCAAGCAAGCTACCCACCGGCAAAATCAGGACAGGGTAGGTGAATTAAAACAATGTCTGAGTTGAAAACAAATCTGAATGTTACGTAAAGGCCCTTTTCATGTTGTACAGACATATAAATTGCATTGTGTGTCTGTTAAGAGGCACAAAAACTCTAAAACTTGCCCCGTTAACTGTCGTTTTAGCTCAGTGGAAAGTTGTACACACAACCGCAGCTACTCAGTGTTGCCTGCACTGATTCAGGTTGGGGTTTTCTTCAATCGAAAGTACTCGCATAGTCATAATCACCATATCATTTCAATTAAGATCAGTCGAGATTAACATAAAAATTGGCCAGAATTCTCCTTTAACTAAACTCCAATTCCAAGGTCATTGGACATCCTACTCAGGACCAGCTTTTCTTGTTTTTTTTGTCTTCTTTCTAACCAATTTTGAACATTTTCCCAACATATTCTCCCTCCTACACTCACCCACACACCCCGTAACTGCATTTTGCTAAAGCTCCCTATTTGGATGTATTAATATGTACCATGGCAAGCAATGAAACAATACATTATGAAATACATCACAAATCATGTTAATTTGGTTACCTTTGCAGGACTTTGTCGGCACCTCAAATGAAGACGGATGGTCTCTATCCTCTAATGGGCATCAGGATGTCAATGGCCTGAAAGTTTTCAGAAGCCCAATGGGACGTGAAAAAAAACAGACGTGTTTTTTCAGACCAGTCACATAAATGCTTCTGCAGAAGTTAATGTAAACCATGCCTCTCCTTTGGCTGACTTTTACTTTGCTTTGGAAGAAAGAGAGAGAGAGAAGGAGAAAAGCTTCTAAGCCTACATTCTCTAACTGATTAAGGGAAAAAAATAGATATGGAGTAAAAAATACATGTTTGGAGGAAACAGTCCATTTGTTTGTGCTGTGCGGCTACAACACAGAGAGACACTGCAACAGGGCGGAATAGAGAGAGGGGGAGAATTAAGACAGCAGGAGAGAGGGATGTTTAGCAGAGATAGAGGTGCTGGATGCAGATCCTAATAACAAAAATAATGTAAAAAAACAGAGACGTATTGCCCTGCAGCTGAATCTGTTCCAACATGCACACAGACACAGAAATACACAAACTTATAATGTTTGACAAAGGAGACCCTAGAGCTTCTCCATTTCCAACACACACACACACACACACACACACACACACACACACACACACACACACACACACACACACACACACACACACACACATATGCACACACCTGCTACCAACACCTTTGAATCAATACTGCTTTCACTCAAAGTAAATGTGCATGCATCCACAGCTGCATGTTTGCGTGAGTGCTGCAATGACCTGTTTGCTTAAAATATTCTATTAACATGTTTCTTACCGCAACTGAAGCACCGACCACATATCAACATTTCTTCCTTTCTTAATTTGCTCAGTCTTCCTTTGCAAATGCTTCAATGTGTCAGAATGTTTTTTTCTTCTTCTTCTTCTTCTCTCTATGAGTCACACGTTTATGGATCTCTTAAGATCCCTGAAATATCACTTCCCTAGCGCTCCTCTCTCTGTCACTGGAAATTGGCACAGAATAAATCCCCCCTTCCTCTCTCTCTCTCTCTCTCTCTCTCTCTGTCTCCCTCTCTCTCTCCCTCTCTCCCTACAGCACAGCTTATGTCCCTCTTGTCTCTCCTATCTGCCTCCTCTTTTTCTTTTGCCTGTCTCACTCACTCGCTCTTCCTCTTCCTGTTTTATATGCCAAAGCAAAACCATTTGCGTTAGTTACAGTGTGTGGTTTTTCTGGATGAGAAGTTTTCTTTGGCTCCTGTTGGCATTTTAGTTTCTGCCTGGCCTTCAGATTAAAGACCTGCTTACATACCAGGTCAAAGATGGTTAGACAGGTAGCCAGAGAGACACAGTTTACATTATGTAAGTTGTTGTTACAGTATCTTATATTTACTGCTGTGTCATTTTGAAGCGGTGTCTCGTCTCTTCATTAAACAGAATTGTTCTTGTTGATTTGAATTTTGTTAGGTTTCAATGTGGAATAGTTGCAAACCTACAGTGCACCTTGCATAACATTTAAGATCTCAATAATCAATAATTACAGTCAGAAAACATCAGGACTAAATTAGGTTTTAATGAGCCTTGTTCCAATCATATCTCTCCTCAAAGTCTGTATCATTAAAGCAATACAATATAGAAAATGGCCAAGAGTAAAAACTCATGAAGTAATTAAACCCTTTATACGACAAGCAGTCAACAACATACACAAAAGAGAAAACAATGTGAAAAAGAAGTAAAAAAAGAAGCATGTTACTGTGGGTACTGCTGGGGTAAATTGACTTTGGAGTTTTAGTTTATTTCATTTCTCTGATTCCAACGTTCTCAGTGTTTCCTGAAGATTTAGTGTTTATTTTCAGTTTTAAAGGCAAACCGCTCTCCTAACAGCATCTGTATAAATTTCGTTGACTGGTGGTAATTTATGTATGAAAGAAAAGGAACGTGTGCAGATTTTGAGAGGATCTCATATATTTTCAATAACACCATGGCTCTCCAAGGGATGCCATTAATAGGGTTACATATAGAACATGACAAAGGCAATACAGTTTGACTGTCCTGAAATGGAAATATAACTCTACTCTGTGGATTGCTCCAGGCTACAGCAATAAAGCAGTGTCATGAAACTGTCCTGTAAATAGCATGCATGCAGCATGGTAAGTAATCCCCTGTGGTAATTAACCTGGCAGTAGAAGACACTTTACACTTACAAATTATGTATATTGTAGGTGAAGACTGAAGGGGAGGATTATGCAAATAGCACTTGCAGTTAAAGCACACATATCAATCACATTGGTCCCTAAATCAGTTCGAAGTTCAACATTTTGCTACCTGTCTGACAGGTCTCGAAACATAATTGGGGGATGGGTCTGTTTGACTGTGTAGAGCTTCATGCAATTATTTGGTGAAGCTACTATGATCAATATGTTTATATTAACAAAGGATCAAGACACTACATGAAATATGAAAAGTGTCACTTGTGGGGACAAAACCACAGAGAATTGTCAACAAATCTGAAGACTGACAATCTTTCAGCTCATTGTTTTGGTTGAGACTAACTGTTGTCATCAGTTCAATGAGTAGAGTCCAGCTAAAAAGTAAAAAAGAAAAACACTGTACGTTACCTTCTATTCATTAAACTGCAGACGGACAAAGTTAGTGACTATCTGGTGAACAAAGTTCAGAAATATTTTACCTGTAGTGACAGAACTGTAAGATCAGAGCGCTTGTGTCTTCCTGTATTGCCAGCATACTGCATCTAAAAAGATATGTTTGGTCGCTAGTGGATTCTGATATATTCATATGTCAAAGTATATCTTTGGATCATCAGATGTGGATACCACTCTGCTTTGTGGGGGAATGAGATTTTGCCAGTTAGAACCATTTAAAAGGGAAAAGGAAGTTTGGGGTCCCCTGCTGGAGCTGCTGCCCCTGCTACCCGATACCGGATAAGCGGATGAAGATGGATGGATGGAAGAACAATTTATCACAGGCAACTGTACAAGTAATCTAAGCTTTCAATGGCAATAATTATAATAATGATATATAAAGTGTTGTGGATTAAAGTGCAATAAAACCAAAAATGTGCATAAAGGTTACATTATTTCATCACCACCACCCTTTTCCCAACTATATGTTATACATGACATTGTTAAACATTTAGTCAGTTTGAAGGGACATAACATCCAGAGTCTTAACTGGGTCTAACAATAACGGCAGCTGCCAGAAATTTGCATGTGGACATGCATTTTTATTTTAGCAACTATGTGAGGTGCTTGCGGTTGTATAGAAACACAGCCTCTGGTCAGTGAAGAAGCTGAGTGTGCGATGTATTTTTCTTTTAGAGAACGTGAAGAAGAGTTAAGACAAGTACTCCCTCTTCCTCTGTGATTTGATGTAATATTTGCATTGCAAGTACTCTTACATATCTTTCCATCTAGCAAATGGTGGAATTTAAAGTGTGGGCAATGCATGCTTTATAACTGTGATGTCCTGGTCCTGGGATGGTTTTCAAGTGATTTTGTTTCATGGTATACAATTCACCAACTTTTATGGTCATTGACCTTTTGCTCATGGGGGAAAAAAACACACTTACACACATGTATAAAGCTCCCTTCTTGTCGTCATTGTTTTTCTTTTCATTGTACTGTAGGCTAGAGATAGAGAGGATATGTGTGTATTTGAGTGTGGGTGTGTGGTGAGAGAGAATCAGGCAGAGTGGTTGTGAAAGAGCAAAAAAAGAGCACAGAGAGTGGCTACTGCAGGATGCACCAAGACGAAAGAACAAAAATGAAGCGGATGAACTGAAAAGAACAGAGAACTTAAACTATTTAGTAAAAGCAATTTTGCTGCGTGTGAGCTTGTATTATTTTGTATTCATGTTCATGTTTACATGTGTAGGACTCTGTGACTTGGCTCTCTAATGACCTTCTTCTTCATTTGCTTGATTCATTCAGAAGCCAAACCCACAAAAGCACACACACCCACATGCCCTGTCTGACTGAAAGGCAGCAAGGATAAGTGGTAGCTCGCTGAATGGGAGGGAGAGGAGGTCGCCATAGCAACACTGGGGGGGTGTCGCTTTTATTGGAGAAAGAAAATCAGCTCGGCCTTATCCTCCTATCTGACTCTGCACTCTCTCAATTCTGCTTTCTCTGTGTCACCTTCCTCTTTCCTTTGCATCTTCATTTAGTTTTCCACGAGCTGACATCCACTGACTGGGACATCTACATGAGATGTGAAAATTCATTCATTCACGTCTGTTGTTGGATGGTTTTTTTGTAAGCACTTCCATTTTGCAAAGTGGCCAAAGATTCATTATCATGTGATGTGCTCTAGTTAAAATGTATGTTTGTTTAAAAATAAATTGCTGAATGAACAAATCTATTTAGAGAAAAAGCTCTGTCTCATATTTTCAGAACAAAAAGAAGAATTATTTGTACCTCATCCTTGATGCAATGGTGATATAGAGACTGACAATGATCTGAA
This sequence comes from Etheostoma cragini, assembly GCF_013103735.1. Taxonomy (NCBI): domain Eukaryota; kingdom Metazoa; phylum Chordata; class Actinopteri; order Perciformes; family Percidae; genus Etheostoma; species Etheostoma cragini. The sequence goes on along the minus strand of NC_048410.1, from coordinate 11,679,390 downwards.
ACCATGTGATAAATATTTGAGTCTTTTTTAAACTGTCAGGTAATCAAGGTCCAAATTGCATTCACTGATATTATTAGTCAACTGACTCTTTGTTCCCAGCACATCTGAACTGAAGCAGCCACAGCTATCAAGTAGTTCAGGACTGTGACCCATATACAAGAAGAAACTTGCCCGCATGCACACACACAACACATAACACAGTTTGGTGCAAAAAACTGCCACGCAATTGACAACATCAAATAATGTCAGATGACAGGTTGGATGTGAAAATGTTGGGAATGTGCTAATGCAAGGCACAGCGTTCCTTCCCTGTCACAGCATGCTGTATGAATTCTGTTCACATGTGGACCAGTTGGACAAACCTCCCACATCACAGCCCTACATGTTTGTGAGAGTGTGTGTGCATAGAAACATGTCAGAGAGAAAATGATTGAGAATTTGCTGCCATGGTGACAAGCTCAGCTGTATTTAATAGATATGGGTTGTTAAGAAGCCTGTCTATTGCAGGAGTAGGCGGGTGAAGGTGGAGGGGGAGAGAGGAACATAGATAGACAGAGGCAACTGAACAACCACTACCACTCACAGTATTTACATTTTGATCGTGTTCTCAAGTGCAGAGTGACACTATACAGTTTAATGCTTTTTGAGACTTAACAATATTTGAGTAAATACCGGTAACACAACTGGAGGCTTGTTATGCATCAAATATTGACTCCTACGTGTCAAGAAGTTCACAGGCTCAAGAAAAATTACACTGTAGAGACCAACTGCTAATTGCAAAAGTTAATCAAACCTGCGCCCCTGCTGGGAAAGACCTTGTCAAAGAAATTAAGGTATTGTAATTACAGAGTTGCTATTATTCTTTTCTGCACTATGTCATTTTCTACAGAAGAGCAGATGGGTGTATTTCAGTAACTCTCCAAAGACAACGTGATTGATAATGATTAATCATCAATTCCACATGTCATATTTCCAATTAGCTAGCACAGTGTGTGTGTGTGTGTGTGTGTGTGTGTGTGTGTGTGTGTGTGTGTGTGTGTCTGTGTGTGTGCATGCGTGCGTGGGTGCATGCGTGCGCACGTGTACGTGTGTTCATGTAGGTGTGTGTATTGCGTGGAAGATGTCAACAGGTCTGTGCTCATGTCATCAGCAGGTTCTCTGTGCATGATTGCCATAGTGAAATAGTCACAGAGAGCTTGGTTTGTGCTTGAGTAAGTAAAATATTGAAAATGGGCTAATGTATAGCACAGTGTTCCTTCCTTCCGTCCCATTATGCTGCATGTATTTTGTTTACTTGTAGACCAGCTGGACAACCCTCCCACATTACAGCACTGTATGCGAGTTTGTGAGAGTGTGTGCTCATAGAAACATGTCACAGAGAAAATGATTGGAAATTTGTTGCCATGGTGACAAGCTCTGCATTATCTAACAGAAATGGGTTGTTAAGAAGCCTGCTCATTGCAGGAGAGTAGGCAGTTGACGGTGTGGGTCTTTGTGTGCATGCATGCATATGTGTGCGTGTGTGTATGTATGTGTATTACGGTGGGAGATAGCAACAGGTCTGTGTTCATCAGTGGGTTCTCTGTGCGTGGTTGCCATAGGGAAAGTTTAAAGTATCAGTAAAAACAACCACAATTGGTACAGGAGTTAAGACCTGTCTTGCATGCAGTGTATGAATGTTTAGAGCATTTCAAAGAGCAGATAACATCACAAGGAACAAAAGTGATCCAAACAATAAATAATCATTAATTCTTGTCTATCTTAAACAAAGTAAACAATGGACTCTACTTACACGGCTCATTGATTCTCTCTGGTGGGGAGATTTGGTAGTGTATCTAACACTGTTCATGTTCTCACGAAACAATTTAGCAAATGCAGTATTTTTAACATATCAATGGCCAAACCTTCATTCAATTACTTACTCCCTCCAACTGCATTCAAGTCACTTCTGCTGACATAAAAAGTAAAAGACTGCGGGGGCATTTCAAAGTGCCCATGCAGTTCTAATGGCATTATTATCCTTGTCCTTTCGAAAAATAAACAGGTTTCTTGGTTGTTGTTTTTTATCACTCAGCTGTTGTTAGCAGCAGTAATACTTTGCTATGGACACTAAATTATATTCAAAATGAAATAAAAATGAAAGCAATTACTTGTTTTGCTGCTAAGAGGTCATTGTGTTTTATTGGAAAAGGCATTTCATGGCATTGTGTGGATTCCTTAAGTATACCAATGCACATAGCAGATGCTGGCTCAGTGTTGATGATATGTCTTGTGGGTGTGGGTGTGATGTACCAGTTGGTCCACTACTGAATATCTTGCCACCAAATAAATGGTTTGCCAGGGATCTAAGTACTAGTATCCAAGGTCATGATTATTCCTAAGGGTTTTGTTAATCCCTTGACATTTTGTTGCTACCAGCTGTTTTTTTATCCAGTAAAACTGCACATTTCCATCAGCCTCAGCCGCACTTTGTATTTAGTGCTTATTAGCAAATATTAATACAATGCATGGTAAATATACATGGACTTTAGTTTGTTCTAAACTTTGTTTGTGAAGCACTTTTATACTGTTTTTATTTCATAAGTAAACCTTTTAAAATATGACGGTTTACATCTAAATGACTTAGTGCTGCAAATTACAAATACACTTGTAATTTATCATACATGGGTTTTAAATCAAAAATATGCAAATGTATTTAATGAACAAATTTAAAATAAACTTTTATTGTATTATTATATATCTTTAGTAATGGTATATAAAAGACAGCTCTGAGTGTACAACGTTACCAGTCAGTGTCAGTGAAGATTTAGAGAGATAGCACAGACAGTGTTTATGACTAATTTCGAAAACCACATCATATTACAATAACCAAACTGCTGAGCCACATTCAAGGACAGGAAAGGACAAAAAGCCTCTTTCCATTGCTATGTGACACACAACACAGTTCACTTTAGGGGATAGACTAACGATAACTGATATTAAACCATGTCTGAGGGTGATAAGGCATGCAGCAGAAAACTTATGGACAACTGAGTAAACATCAGTATCAAACAACTTATTATAAACGGAAAATGGCGCAACCCAGATTTTACTTTAAACTACTCGGTGGAAGTATGAAGAAAAAAACAACAATAACCTTGACAATTTAAAATTTAATCGGATAATATCATTATCAAAAGGCACTTGAAGGTTATCACTGCTTTCCGTAAATCCAATGCGGCACTGGTCTTGATTACACAAATGAATGAGTTTGACTTTTCAGTTTTGCTGAATAAGCCAACTACATCAAACAAATATTACAGATAAGGCAGATATGGGTAGCAACCCAGAGTATAAAAGAGTTCGCCGGTCCTTAGGTTGTTGTACAGAAGCAACATGGGCAAGCTACTTATCTGCGTTGGTAAGCTGAGCTCCTTGCTCATAGAAACTTTTCAAACTTTGTTTTAACACATTTTAACTTAAGTTCATCTTGTGCATAATGCAAATTGATCCTTATTTACTGCTAAACTTGCCTTCTCCTCACCCTTTTTAATTCTGTCTCCTATCTCTGCAGGACTAGCTCTCCTGCTGCATGTGCAGCTAGGTAATTATATCCTTTATCCATTCAGTGTTGGTGTGATATGTGTAGATGTTGGTAACGTAATGTAAGAGCAATTGTTACATATGTTGCAGGATCATCCTACATCCTCTCCTGTTATTTCACTAACTGGGGACAGTACCGTCCCGGAGCAGGCAAGTATTTCCCTACCAACATTGACCCATGTCTCTGTGACCACCTCATCTATGCCTTTGCTGGAATGGACGGTAACATGATCAAGACCTACGAGTGGGACGATGAGAAACTCTACGGACAGTTCCAGGCCCTGAAGAATCAGTTAGTACACACAAATGCTCATAGTGACAATAGCTCATAGTGTGACTCCAGCAAGCATTAAAAAACAAAATATTACATTGCATAAATACATTAGTATACATGCACACAGATTAAATTTAAGAGGATAAAGTGGATGTTCTTGCTGCTTGCAGGAACAGCAACCTGAAGACTCTGCTGGCCATCGGAGGCTGGAACTTTGGTACTCAGAAGTAAGTCGTAATGAAATGAGGAACAATGCTCTCACCAAGAGAAACTTGCAGCACAGGTAGAACTCTGACCTTTTTCCTGTATCTATAGGTTCACAGCTATGGTTTCCTCTCCTGCCAATCGTCAGACCTTCATCAACAGCGTGATCCAGTTCCTGCGTCAGTATGAGTTTGATGGTCTGGATATCGACTGGGAGTACCCTGGCTCTCGTGGCTCTCCACCTCAGGACAAGCAGCGCTATACCGTTCTGGTCCAGGTCTGTCATATTGTTGTTAATTTGTGGCTACAGATTAATTTGTGTTGTTAGTAGTATACAAGCCGCAATTATTGCAGTTATACACTGTGTATGTATATAGAATTCCATCTTTTAGGGCTTTGGCCAAGAAGTCTGTTTATATGAGGGGTACATGTTGGAAATATAGTAAACAAATGCCATTACAATTATAATATAAAACACTTTCTCAGCTTCTCAGTGTAATCACACTTTCTTTGCCCATCTGTAGGAGTTGATGAGCGCCTTTGAGGCCGAGGGCAAGAAGACCAACCGTCCCCGTCTGCTGCTGACTGCTGCTGTCTCTGCTGGAAAGGGAACTATCGACTCTGGATACCAGATTGCCGAGATTGGAGCGTAAGTACACGAGCAAACACATGCAAACATTGCTAGCATTTGTTGTGTAGAAGTCATTACTAAACATTTATCCCTGTATCTTGTTTGCCAGTGTGCTGGACTACTTCCATGTCATGACCTATGACTTCCATGGTTCTTGGGAGCATAATGTTGGAGAAAACAGCCCCCTGTTTAAAGGCCCCGCTGACCAGGGATCCATGATCTACTTCAATGTGGTGAGTGAGGGCTCCAGCTGTAAATGTATAATAATTCAATTACGGAACAAATTCTCCACACTGGCCTGTATTCTCTCATTGGTAGGACTATGCTATGAACTACTGGAAGAGCAATGGTGCCCCAGCTGAGAAGCTGCTGGTTGGTTTCCCAACCTATGGTCACACCTTCCGCCTGGCTTCCTCTAACACTGCTGTGGGAGCTCCTGCCAGTGGACCTGGAGCTGCTGGACCTTTCACCCGTCAGAGTGGCTTTTGGGCCTACTATGAGGTTTGGGCTTTTTTCTGAATCTGTGTGTGGATGTTTAAGACAGGACAACTTACTGTGTACACATGCATTGTGTAGCTCCCAGCCTTAAACATCTCTCTCCTATCAGATCTGCACTTTCCTGAAGCAAGGAGCCACTCAGGCTTGGGACAGCGCACAGGAGGTGCCATATGCCTACAACCAGGGAACCTGGGTTGGATATGACAATGTTAAGAGCTTCCAGGCTAAGGTATGAAGTTGTTTTTCTTCATAGAAATTCCTGTTCCAGACCTTTATGTTTCAAGTTTATTTAACACTTGGTTTCACCTCTCAATTGCTCTACAGATTCAGTGGTTGAAGCAGAACGGTTTCGGTGGAGCCATGGTGTGGAGTTTGGATCTGGATGACTTCAGTGGCACTTTCTGCGGACAGGGAAAATACCCCCTGATCAACACCATTAAGAGCGGACTGGGAACTGGAGCTTGTACGCATAAAGCACATATTCTCTGGTAATAAACATAATGAGGCTGTCTACATTTTTTTCTTCAATTTTTACATTTCTCTCCCCAGCCTGCACTTCCCGTGTTGACCCCCTGGCTCCAGTGACACCAACCCAGCATGCTGTGCCCCAGCCCGGCGGTGGTGGCAGCAGTGGCGGCAGCAGCAGCGGCGGCAGCAGCACAGGATCTGGCTTCTGCGCTGGCAAGTCTAACGGTCTCTACCCTGACCCAACCAACAAGAACCACTTCTATGAGTGCAGCCAGGGAAATACCTACCAACAGCACTGTGCTGCCGGCCTGGTGTTCGACAACAGCTGCAAGTGCTGCAATTGGGCTTAAACAATCCATGGCTGAACATCATACTAGTTGTTCTTAAGTTAGGAGCTGGTCAACTTTCATGTAAGACCATGTAAGTCAATTTCAAGATCAGCTCTTCAACACCTGTCACTGATCTAACCTAAATAAATATCTCATTTAAAACAGATCTGGGATGGTTTTGTGTGTCTTATGTATGTTTTCAGTCATAAAACCTTAAACCACTGAAGCAAAAAGAAGTTACAGTATTCAATGCAGAATAACTTTGTTCATCAAATATTAGCAACAAAATATATTTATTCATATTCACTCCTGTAGCACACAGATAATTACAGTTAGAAAGTGATTATGTGATGATAAACATTACTATAATTGTCACGGCATAAAAACAGTTGAACATAAAAGCAGTAAACTTATAGTAGCAGAAAGACAAAGACAACAACAGAGGTTATAGTCTGCACTGTCAATATGACACACACACACACACACACACACACATACACACACACACACACACACACACACACACACACACACACACACACACATGGCAAGGCAAGGCAGCTTTATTTGTAGAGCACATTCTTGTTTTCAAATGGTCTTTTGAAAAGGAGAGCTAGGGGCACGTCTATGATAGCATTAAATCACTATTTTTAAAACAATAAGTGACTCAAACAACCTGAAACTTTGCAATCTTTGAAGTATCACCGGGGGCTCTACACATGAATTTGAGCATTGAGAACATTGTTTGTGTACAAAGAGTACACTAAAAACAAAGTTTTTTACAACTCACTGTAGTTGTTGTTTTTTCCTGTCACCATACATCTAGCCAGTCAAAAATAGTCTCTCTCCAAATGTACCATAACAGGGAGGAGAGTGAAGAATGCTTAGTTACATATAAATGCACAGATAATTGTTGGTTTTGTTGTTGAAAAACAGTATTGAACAGGTAGTTGAAAAAGGAGCCTCACATAAGAATGACATTTCCTCGTCTGGAGTCTGTTCATTTGCATTTGGCGAATGACACTTTTTGACTGACAAGATGGCGGATAGCGTAACGTTTTATGTTGTTTTCGAGTGTTCTTAGTGTTTTAAAAAAAGTGATTTTGATGCTATCATAATAGTGCCCCTAGCTCTCCCATTCAAAAGGCCATTTGTCCAAAAATTTGAATAATGTAAATAATAAGAGTGATGCTTCCGTCCTAATTATATTTATAAACTAAAGTTTGACTCGCGTACATTCACAAAAACAGGTTGCATTTTGGCAAGAGTTACACTTTAAAGATAGGCAGGATAAAAAAAGGTCTTCCGCCTTGAGTTAAAAGAACTGAGAGATGTGTCGGACATGCAGTTTTCTGGGAGTTTGTTACAAATATACTTCCAAAAAAGTATTGTTGTTCTGAAACAGGTATACCCATATACTAAGAACATTTCCCTGGGTGCTCTCAATGTAATCCTTAACCTCTTTAACCATTAATTGTCTAGGGGGCAGTTACTTAATGATCTCGCAAATTTGAGCACTCCAGTTTTGAGATTTTGGAGAGAGTCAGCATTGGTGAATAATAAGTGACCCCTTAAATTCCCTAATAGCAGCAAAACGTTGAGGGGGTAGCTACAAAGGAAACTAATGTGCTAGTCAGTCTGCTTTTTCATAAGCACATAATTATAATGTATGTAAATGTTAAGCTTTGACTAAAGCTGACTTCAGTGACTGGTTGAAAAGTGTTATGTAAGCACATTCAAAGCACATTAAAAGCCTGGATCTGTATGCAACATGTGCTTTGTGTTCCTCCTTAAACTGACATAAACAGAATCATCACCTTATTTGATTTTTAATTTCCTTTGGTGGAAGTGTTCACTGGGCTTGCCTAAGCACAAATCTGAAAAAAACAATAATTCAATATCGCTTAAACCCTTTGGGCCTAAGGTGAGTTTTTCTTACCATAGCCTACACTATTTAATATATATTCTATTATATTTTGAGAACAAAAATATTAATCGCAGTGCCCAAAGACAAAATATGCTATAATATGACACAAAAATGGCTCTGCATCTCAGGAGCTACAAGAAGCACAATCAAGTATTCGGTGTCAATTCACTGCACACATACAATGTTTGTAACAATTTTCAGTAAAGATAAAACTGTAATATTGTTTGTCACGGTCGTTGATGTGATTTGATGTTTGCTGCTGATCAAATTTCCTTTGGGATAATAAAGTAGTTTAACATATCAGTTTATGCGTATACAGTGAACCGGAAGTTTACATTTGCTTGTCATTTGCTGAGCAACAGCATTCTTCTGAGTATCGTTCTCCTCGACGAACATCCAGGTAGTGATGTCATCCATCCGAGGAACAACAGCCAAGCAATGCAACCTATTATACAGACCTGACACATGCAATACTGATCAGGATAATTAGATTAGAGTGGTAGGGTAGAACTTCAGTGACAGGCTAGTAATACTACCCTGTCACTAGAGCCCATGTGAGATTAGCATCATCACATTTAGCAATATCTGATCTATATAAATGTGTAATTTAAGCAGCTGGACATTAGACAAATATGGACAAATAACTTATTTATTGTACAAGAGCAGAGGTGAGGAACAAAAGATATAGTTAATACACACAAAACTATACTTGACATAGAAAGACAAAAATAATCACTGGTAGAGTCACTACTGACAGAACATAAGCATGCTGGATGAAAGAATCCATTTTCAGGAAATGGTAGATGGTTTGTCACGAATCACTTAACATAACTTTAACTTTCAGTGTAAAGTTTCACAGATTACACTGCTGCACCAAAGGGAAGAAAACGTAATCGCATTAAAACACATATCACAGCCATGAGCTGGAGATGACAGTTACATTTACTTCTGGTTTGGTTTTATGCCTCATCCTGAGGCGGCAGTGTTCTTGTGAGTAGCGTTCTCCTCGATGAATGTCCAGGTAGGGATGCCATTGTTCAGCTGGCGAGCACAATGACTTCAGACGCTGTGAAAAGTAAGAAATTAACATCCTTTCGTTTTCACATCTTTGAATTCATGGAATAAAATCTCAAGCTGTGCAATATGCAATGCTTTGAAAAATGTACACAACATTAGTAATTTCAATTACCATATTTTTCCAGCTAACATAACACACATATACACACCTTCCAGAGGCTTCCCTCTGCTCTCATCAGTGCATACACAGCAATGACAGGGACCCAGAGGAGGATAAATGCAGCTATGCACCAGCCCAAAACCAAACCCCAGACTGGGAACTGGACACCTCCATAAGAGGGTGGTGTAAATGTCATCAGTGACCAGATCAGGATCACCTAAGGCAGCAGGTTTCGTTAATCAAACATGATCAGAACTAACTGTATTGATTTAGACAAGGGGCAGTTTTATTTATTCACTTTTATAATTTGCTCAGAAGCAGTTACACACAAACATTAAATCTGTATTTGATTCAATTGTAATTCCTACAAGTTCAGTGGCTGCTGGCACAAATAATAAACACATTTTCCCATTAATTTATGTAGCTTTTGAAGCCATAATAATAATAATTCCCAAATCTTAATTTGATGGCTCTCACCAACATATGCATTTAGGCAGATGCTGCCAGAGTGTTTTACATCAGGGTCATTGTGTGACATTTGACTTACCAATATGATGCAGGGGCTGATAAAGAACCAACATGCTCTCCACCACAGCCAGAAAATGAAACTCTTTTTTCCAATCATCATCTCAATGTCTTTAATAAAACGGTTGCCTCCTGTAATACATGAAAACAATACAGATATGTATACCGCTGAAGTTTAAGGGCTCTCTGTTACTTTAAATGCACATATCTACAATTATCATATCTACCGTATATGTAGCAGACACCAATGATCTCCAAGAGAACCAAAAATAGCAGCACCCAGCTGCCGGCAAACTGGTCGATTAGAGTCACCCAGTATATTCCTGCCTATCTCAGAAACACACACACACGCAATCACGCACACACAGACACACACACACACACACACACACACACACACACAAACTCCTTAGTAGGTTAACAAGGCCTTTGTCCAGTAGCCCAAAGTACACTAAGGCAACCTTACCCTTGTAATACAAGGCAAACCCAGCAGGTAGAGGATGCAAGATGTTGTTATAGTCAATAAAGCTCGTTTGGATTTGAAGGTTTTAGGGAAGGCATCAAGCAGACAGGTGGTAATCACCTCTAATGACAAGAGGAGAGATTTCAGGATAAAGCAACCACAACAGCAACGTTTTTAATGTTATGCACGTATTAAAGGCAACAAAATATTTCACCTATTCCTGCAAACTGAGAGTCCAGACCAACAGTCAAAAGCATGAAGAAGAACAAAATGGACCAAAAAGGGGAAATAGGAAGCTTAGACAGAGCATCTGGATATGCAATGAATGCCAGGCCAAATCCTGCAAAAAGACAAACAAACAAAACATCAGAGGCCACCTGGCTTTCTTCCAAATGTTTTAGTACTGTGTTTGATACCCAGATGGTGTGTCTGCCTGACCTTCCTTCACCACTTCTCCAACAGGCATTTTGTAGATGTGAGCCATGTGACCCAAGATTGAAAATATGGCAAAGCCCGCTAGCACACTGGTACCTCGGAAAAAGATGAAAATAGCAAAGTAGATGAGACAAATATATAAATTATTAAAAAATTATTTAAATGGTTATGTTACTGTAGCTTTGATCCTACCAGCATTAGTAAGTGATACAACAAATGAGTCCTTGAACACATTGTTGTGAAAGTTGTTGTAGGAAGCAAGAGTCATGACTCCACCCCAACCAATCGAGAGAGAGTAAAAGGTCTGAGTTGCTGCATCTTTCCAGACCTAAAAAACACACAGTCATGCTTTGAATCAAAATACTTAGATTACTGTACTGTGTTTTAGTTAATCATGTGCATTTTGGTCCCTACTTGTGCTTCTGTCAGTTTAGTCAAATTGGATTGGGAACCAATGTAGAACTCTATACCGTCTCTGGCTCCCTCTAGTGTCACACCTCTGATCAGCAGGATCAGAATCACCACATAAGGAAATGTTGCTGTAAAATACACAACCTGTTAAGACAAAAAACAAGAGTTAAAATTGTAGAAAAAAACATAACTTGATTTGATACATTCTTGATACTGGGAGTTCCAACCATACATTGTAAAACCTCAGGGCTTACAAATGTAAATGTGTTTGCCATGCAAATTAGCGTGTGCTTTTTTTGTTGATGCATCTAGCATTCACTCACAAATTTTGGTTTTATCTCAAATCTGCATACAAATGTCAATTTTCACAGAACAGTTTTATATTTTGGGCAGTACAGTTATTCACTTTCCTGCCAAAAGTTAATTTGTGGGCATGATTGTCAGGTGCAGTAGTTATATTTGAGGCCTATAATAAACGTGTGTGTGTGTGTGTGTGTGTGTGTGCTCATGTCTGTATTATATGTTAAAGCTACAATGTGTAGTTTCTGCTGCCCCCAGGGTGAATTCTAATAAGTAATGACAGCAAAACTGTTGGCAGGTCCACACATCACAAGCCTTCTGTGCTCACCCAGCACCCCCACCTTTCCTCCACTTAGTTGCTGGTAGCCAAGAAGGATTAAAAAAACATTCTTCTGAAGAGGTCATTATCTTCACCCAACTTTCTGCTTGCGAAAGTCGCCGGATGACACCATTTTCTAAACACAGCCATACTGAGAAATACAGAGAGCGTTGTGTGGAGCTGATAGTCCTATTTAGCTTTGTAGCAACTCATTTGGCAATGGCTTGACTGCAACGGACGTTGATCGACATAAAAAAGTTACGCACTAGAGCTTTAAATATGTAGCTACAGCCAGCCGTCGGTTAGTTAGTTTAGCACAACAATTGGCAAAAGGAGGAAATAGCTACCCAGCTAATGCAACTCTAAAGATTACTAATTCACATGGGTTAGTTTCCTCTAACTGCACCAGAAGGTCAACATTTCAGTATGTCCATTGCTTTACTGTAAATGACAAAGCTAATGTTGTTCCCATCAGGCTCAGCTGTACTTTGTGTTCAGTGTTAATTAGCATGCTAACACGCTAAACTCGAATAGTAAACTTGGCAAACATTACACCTGCTAAACATCTGCATGTTAGCATTGTGAACATGTTAGCATGCTCATCTCAGCATTTAATTCAACATGCTTTGAGCTAAATACAGCCTCACAAAGATTCTAGCATGACTGTAGACTCTTGTCTTGTACACACGTGGCAGTGGTATTTCATTTTTCTAATTTTCAACAAGAAAGCAATAGATACAGATAGTGGTCAATAGACTCCCTGTGATGTACCAAGGCAGCTGAGCAGGGATCAAGATTTTTCGTCATCTAGCTAAGTGAGAGACGTGCTTGCGTTGTATTGCAGGAAACCCTTCATATAAAAATGTTTGATTCTTGCAGTGGGCTTCTTATATGCAATGGTCTTGACTTTGGGCTGTTGAGGTTGTTGTCTTACTTTGCCTGATGACTTGATGCCTCTGATGAGCGCTGCAGCAACAATCATTGAGCTCAGCAACAGACAAAGGGCCAAGTGCCAAACTATGGGTCCTGTTTCATCCAGACCACTGGATCTCTGCAGAGCCACACGACTGAGGAAGAGAGAAATCTAACTGTACAGCCACAGCAGTATAACAAGTGTGTGTATGTGCTTGTTTGTACGAGTGTGTGATTCTTACTCCCAGTACTGCTCACTTGGGCTCTGCATTGGAACTGTGATCATGTTGGATGAAGGGCAAGTGCTGTTTCCCTGAGTCCGGTTGGTCAGTAAAGAATCAGTTACATTGCAGTACACTAGAAAAGTAAAACAAGTAATTTAAAAGCAATAACTTCCCAGAATAGATAAGTTATTTTATTATTTAGCTTTGACCTGAAGCTGAAAATGCACCATAATACTGATACAAAATGCGCTGAACTACAGGTTTTTGGCATACATTTCAATATTACATTTATTTCAGATTATGTCATCTTGTCATTGTTCTTGCACCCCCACTCCAGGTGAATGAATGACACAACAGCTTTCCCCAAACAGCAGATTTGACCCACAACTGAAAAAAGCACCTATTGGCGTGTTGCTGCAGTTACTGTCAGCCTGACTGAGGCAGCTGGACCATGGCAAAGGAGACTGAAAAGAGGCAAACATGTAGTACAGGCTGTAGGCGATGATGACGTTGTAGTAAACTGATACTATAAAAGTGACCACAACCATGGCAACACCAACACCTGGAGAGCAAGAGAGAGAGGTTACAAGCAGGGCCAATCTACCTGCCACATTGGAAAACGAGCAGAAGTTTCTTTAAATCATATGTTTATGTTGTAGACATTCATTATGTATTGGTACTGTATTATTGTAAGAATTTGTACTTAATTCCTGTTCATGCACTTGTACATTGTTGATGGTTATGATATGGGACACTGATGAAATGTGAGGGGGGGGATTACTGTCCAACAGGCATCAGACTGGTATGGAATATCAAAATAGCTGTAGTTTATTTGTTTGTTTGTGGTCTTGTGTGTCTTTTTTTAGTTTTATACACTTGAGTGTCTTTATGTATGTGACATGTACTGTAAGTTATGGTTCTAATAGCTGATACTGGTTCGGTAATATAATATATTTTATGAAATGTTTTTGCCTTGTTTTTTCCATGTTTAATTTATTGGGTGATAAAGACAGAATTTTGTTAACAAAGAAAGTTTTTCTGAACAACAATGACATCCAAAACAGTTATAACTGTAGGTCTGGCAGCTAACCAGGCAATCAAGCTAAAAAAGTATGTATAAGTAGAAAGCATATTTATTGCGATCAAGATTAACATAAAATTGGCCAGAATTGTTACCCTGCAGGATAGGCACTGCTCTCCATATGTTGATTGGTCCTTGGCTGCAAAACTGCCCAAAGGCACTTTCCAGGAAGAAAAGAGGAATTCCAGCCAACACCAGCATTATAAAGTAGGGGATAAGAAAGGCACCTGCTCAAAGTGAGGGATTAAAAAAAATATTACCAGTGGTGCTATCAAACAGGATTTCTAACACTAACACGCATTAGACACCAAATACGTACCCCCTCCATTATTGTAGGCCAAATAGGGAAATCTCCAGATATTTCCCAGTCCAACAGCATAGCCAATCATAGAGAGGATGTATTCCTTCTTGCTGGCCCAGTTCCCGCGTTCAGTATTCTCATCACCATCATCCACATGTGGGACCTGCTCATTAAAAAGTGGTAAAAGTTACAACTGCAGTGTGTAAAAAATTTAACGTAGGATGTTTTCACTTGTGTGTGCTCACACACTGAAATCAAAGTTATTACACAAGTATCAAAAGCTTACACTCAAGGAGCAAAACATTGGCCCAGATGTGCACCCCTATAGGCGCAATGTCAGCCTCACACTTCTTGCAAAACACTAAACACACTAGCATACATTAGACACAGATGTATATCATGGTGTCACTTCCTTGCAGTTTCAAATTTACCAAACGAATAAGCCAATCAGGTGTTTCACAGGTGTTTTATTGAATTGTGGTAGTTTCAGCACACTGCAATCAAAAATGACATCTTCACTCCCAGACAATTTCACATCTATGATAAATTAAATGAAGCTATTATATTTAAATGAGATCTTTTTCACCTTCTTCTGCAGCATGTATCATAAATACACAAAAACACATTTTTTTTCTAAAATGATTACAATTAAAAATGAAAAACATGGTATTTATATTCCATGAGCAGGCAATACGGCCGGTTTTATGTTCCACACTAGATTACATTAGATTTTATCATCAGAAATACAGGCAAGCCCCCCATTTCTTATCCCACGTAACCATTGTATTGTAAACTATCAAGTGAAAGTCTGGTCAAACAGATTTGTAATCCTACCTGGTCGACAACAGCAGAATTTGTGAAAATTAAATCCTTAAAACTGTTCCAGCTGTATTCCCGCATGTCCTTGCTTGTTAATGGTTCGTATAAGAAGCTCAAATTACTCAGGTAGATCTGTTTTAAAGTCCCTTCCCCCCCAACAGACAAGGGAGTGATGCCTTGTGATGCCTGTGAACCAATCGCCTGCCCAGACCCTCCCCTAATAACACTGCTGGCTGTTTGTGCAATTAATCATTTTTAAACTGGAATCATGAGCTGTGGATTGGAACTGTGTCTGCCACTGTATGTGTGTGAGTGACTGAGGTGAGTGATCATATACCAGTAACCATGTCATAACAACTAGTCCCTTAACCCACTGCTGTAACTAATGATGGACAGATCTTATTTTGGTCTATGACATCTGCACATAATCACTTTGCTGTTAACACACTCAGATCTGTGTCAACCATAATCACAACCTGATGATGTGACCACAAGTATATTAGGTGACATGACTGGTGACACAGAGAGGTTAGAGAGGTTCTCCTGCTCCACCCATTTCTTAACAGAATATTATCTCTTACCAGTTCTATGGGTCAAGAGGAGGTCAACAAATTAGAGCTCTACGATCTACACCCCGATTCAATATGTGCCGGACTCTGGCTTATTTATTTATAGTTTTTAAATAGACCAGACTTGGGTTGGTCTCTTGCTAATTTAACTTTTCTTATTTCATTGAGACAATTTGTGTGCATGATTGGCAGTTGCACTAGTTATATTTGAGGCCTATAATAAATTCAACTCTTACTTGCGTGTGTGTGTGTGTGTGTGTGTGTGTGTGTGTGTGTGTGTGTGTGTGTGTGTGTGTGTGTGCTAAAACACTGCACACACCAAGGGTCAGACTGGGCTAAGGCTGAAATTTTTAGCCTGTGCAAGGCTTCACAAAAATTATGGTTAATGGATTTTTTTTTTTCAGCGTCTTTGATGGTACAACACATACTGTATGATGATGATAATGATATCCAAATGAATTATGTACTTAATTAGTTTAAATAAGCACATTAAAGTATTTAACACACACATTTTCAAGCTGTGATCATGTAAATTATTATGGCTGAATCACGCCCTGGAAGCCAAAATCTTCAAAAACCAAACCAAACCATCATCATAGTTCTCATTGTTCATGTGTGTCATGTGCTTTGGTTTAAGGTCTTTTGGTTTATGGGTCATTTTTGGTCAATGATGTGTGGCCACAATCTAACTACTCTAAACCCATAATATACCTTAGCTGTAATGACGGTATCTGCTGGTGCAGGCACAGATTACAACATTTAGTGATGGAGAAAAACATTATAAATATAGACGTCCTGTTTTCCTCTGACTATCCAGCCACTGGCCAGCTGACACACAGTGTTTAGCCCTGATTCAACAAGACAGCTGGATAAGTCACTTATTGTCATTCACTAACCTGACAATAAAGAGACAGATTACATGCCATGATTTTGGTGAACAAACAGTCTTGAGAAAGAAAGGTGCTATCTACTGGTTTTAGACAAAACCTACCATCACTCAGTTTTTGGGCTCTTTCCGGTTTCCTCTTTCAGATGAAATGGCTTCTTCTTGCACCCACTTGGCTGGAGAGGGTTCACCCTCTAAATCCTCTTTAGTCCAAAAAGTCTGGTGACCTGAATGACTTTGCTAGACACCACCTAGAGGGTGCAGATGAAGATCTATAGTCTTTTGAAAATACTCATAGTGTACGTGATTCAATGTACAGTATGTACATGTGTCTCATAAAAATTCTCATATTGTTCACATCACCCTTTGAAAAAGTGTGTGTAGTTAATAGCCAGAGAGTGTCTAGATAAACTTAATTGATAGTTGCATCAGTTTAGTATGAACAAAAGCTGGCTCTGTCCTAAGCAAACTGTAACACATTTCTCCTTTTTTTCTTCTTTTTAGTCCATAAATCACTGAATTAAACCACAAACATACAGACAAAGAGTTAAATATAGTGATGTATTAGACACAAAGTTGAGTGTTTTTTTTTTTAATCCAAACTTTTATTTATTCAGTAATAGGCTCGTAAACATAAACCCTTTATCAGTATGATGACCAATCCATGTTATGCATACAGTAACACAAGAATCATAATTCATAGACCAAAAGCCCATTGTGTGATTCACTACAGTACAGTGTAGATATGATTTCACATGGAACATCACTAAGAAAAATGACTGAACCTTAATATTGGGAAATGGTCGTCAGAGAAGTGAAGAAAATATTGTCATGCTTCTACAACAGTGCGAAATAAAACAATATAATTAGGGCTGTAATGATACACCAAACTTTGGTTCAAGATTTTTGACCCACGATTTTTCTTCTCTTTTTGGGCGTGCGGCGGGGGGGTGTACAACTCTCTTTTTTCTGGCACCGTTTTGTCATTGATTAACGCTACATCCCAGTTTGCAACACATTAATACTACAGATAGGCCTACCTCATTTATTGATATTGACTGATTTCAATGTTTATCGTTCCAACACCAAAGATTCTATTGTAGACTAGGCCTACCTTAAAATTATGTTTCCAAAATTGTTTCAGTGGTTCATTAACTCGTTGGAATGAGACATAAGAATAATGGTAACAATTCCTCTCTCAACCTGTAGGGAGAACAAAGACGAAAAGTGCTTTGGTGCTTAGGCTACTGTAGAGCTGCTGTTTGACAAGAAGCTAATGCTAATGTAATTCTTGGTGGGTATCGTAACATTACGACACTGTTTTGACCACGGTTAACAACTCTGGGCTAAACCACAAATTCTTCAGTAACGTTAACTGTATCTTATGGTAATTTAAATAGCTAGCACACCCCTGCCTTCTGCCTCAGTCTCCCGGCGCTGCGAGGCTTCAGTCGTGATGAGAGCTGACAACAGCCCCAGGGACACATCCATTCCACAGCCAGCTAGCAACCATTCACTATCCTTACAGTCCCGGGGACAAATCAACAGACAGCCCCCAGCCAGCTAGCAACCTTCCCGGTCAGCCTTGACTTTGGTGCTAAGGACGCTAACGGCAGTTTACTGAACCGTCGGGAAACAGACCCAGCTAAATTTACCAGACAACACAGGAATAATTGGCACCAAAAGGACTACTAAGTTAAAGAAGTGGTAGTAGCCTACTGGATCTGGACGAGAAGAATAACTCTGGGAGTTGGAAGGTGTGTGTCGCGTTTCTGCCTTCCCCCACCGCGACACTGTGTGTGTGTCGCGATTTCAATTTTATTTTCAATATCGTTACAGCCCTATCCATAACACATAGTAATTTTTTATCATCAACTTATCAGACAAAACAACGGAAGGCATGCTTTGTAGGAAGCTCGATAAAGACAGATAAAAATACCAATTTAAAGATCATTGATCCTCACAGCATATAAGGAGGGTCAGGGTAGCCTAAGATTATTTTCAATACACAAAAACATCATATGGGGCTCCTATCTTATTACCTTTATTTAGTCAACTAAAACCAGGATATATCAGTAAGGACTGCTGCCACCTGCTGTCGAAATTAAATCATATTGTCGCCATGCTGTGCTGTAGTTTTGGCACGTTACACAAATTATGTCACACTTTGAATACATGCTGTAAATTGCTTTGTGTTTGTGAGCAGAGTGCCACACATTGTGTCATACGCATAGTTAGACCTCAATGCTGGTAGCCAGGCGCAAGCAGAGGGTTGATTCTGTTGGGATGTCATGGCGACTGATCTCGTTCCCATCCAGTCGCAGCGTCTGGAGCTTAGAGAAGTTGGTCACATCCATGACGCTGCAGAAACTACCCAGAGTGAACTCTACAGGGGAAGATGTTGAGGTAGTGAAGAATTTGTTTTCCCAAACTACTCCAAACAGCCAACATCTCAGCAGCTACCATATATTTAATCATTTATTTACTTACTTATGAATTAAATTTATTGATTAACTATATATTGTTTATTTTATAGTTAGGAAATTAAATCTGTAGTGCATATTTTCTCTTGTCCTCGAAGCCCCATGAAGAATTCAACGTAATGACAACAAAGCTATACACTGATGCTGCAAGAGGTCCAAATTAATTTGCCACAATGATAATACAAAATAAGCAAAAATGTAATTTAACGTGTGGAAAAACATTGTTAGTGAATATTCTTTAAAGATTATGTGCATCATTACGACTGTGTGTGTGGTTTGATCAGATTCAAAAGACCCAGAGACATAAGCAAGTTTGTTTCCGGAACTGTTTGATTTTGATTTACAATGTTGATAAATCCTTTTTTAACCAAGCCTGGTGCACAAACAGGTGAGAAGAGCACATCCCAAAACTGTGTTTATGTAGAACATGATTGCTCATAGAAGCTGATTGATAAACGTTTTAATAACTTAGACAAAAAATGATGACTAAAATATGCACTTTACCTTTGATCTGGTTGGCTTGCATATAGAGATGCTGAAGTGTGGTGCTCACTGGGGGGATTCTCTCCAGTTTATTGTAGCTGAGGTCTAGCTCCACCAGCCCGGTCACATTAAAGGTGTTGGAAGGGATACCCTTGTCTGTCAGCTGATTGTGAGCCATCCTGACATACTGCAGCTGAGTGAACCGGTTCAAGAAGCCCTCTGGTAGAGAATCAATGGAGTTGGACTCCAGGTAAAGTTGGTGCAGATGTTCGGGTAGTACCTCTGGGACCTGGGACCAGTTAATGAAAATATTACTGGAGGCCTGCAGATGATTAACAGGACATTTGCAAACACACTGATATACACAATTACCTTAGTCAACTTGTTGCTGCTGATGTCTAGCAGTGTGAGGGATTTGAGTGCCTTCAGGGATGTGCCCATGTCTGTGACAGCATTGTCATGGAGATACAAGATAGTGAGGTTATCCATTCCCTCTAGGTCTGCAGCTGTTACCTAGGCAACAATAGAAATAATTGTAAAGTCTAATATCTGAGATGTACAGCCAAAAGAAGGTCTGTGCATGAATATCAAACTATGCAATACATTACCTTTTTAATCTGGTTGTGGTTGATTCTCAGGTCACGCAGTGTGCGAGGGAGATTTGATGGAAAGTCGGTCAAATTGTTGTGTTGCAGATATAAACGCTCTAGTCCCTGCAACTGCATAAATGCCTAAAAAATAACACAGAGAAAAAACAACTCACTAACCTCCAAACAATAGTTACCTCAACACCATATAAAGTTCTGAAATCACGTTAAGTTATATTCATTGTTCATGGATGAACAGTCAGTATTATTTCAAAATCATGTTTAATATTTATTCTATTATTAAAACATATATATACATATATATATATATATATATACATATATATATATATATATATATATATATATATATATATATATATATATATATATATATATATATATATATATATATATATATATATATATATATATATACTGTAAGGCTTTTTCCCATTACTTTTTCCTAAATGTACTATGTTAGCCACCTAACAGCTATCTGAACACAATTTAGACCATTATCACAACTTCATACTCTGAGCTAACGTGTGGCTGGATCCGACTGAGACCAGATGTAGGTTTACCTTTTTGCCAATGGCGTCAGATGTCAGCTGGTTGTGGTGCATCATCAGCCACACCAGATTGGTTGCATTTACTAGAGCTGAGTCGGACATAGCTGTAATGGCATTGTTTTGGAGGTACAAGTATTTCACACGGGAAGGGATGGTTGGCATGGCTGTCAGGCCCCGCCCATCACAGTACATGGCGACTGGGAAGGTGGGAGGGCAATCACACTCATCTGGACACCCTCCTGTTGTGTCTGCCTGCAAGGAGCCAAATCTTTGGCTCTGGGGGCCGTACAGCCAGGCAAAGGGGTCTCGTCCATGGGAGCAAGAGAGTGGAAGCAGGGTGGACAAGAGGAAGACAGTCACCACACGCATGGTCACAGTCATACAAATCTTCACTGTAATCAACACAGACACAAACACAAAGGGACAAGTCAATAACATTCAAAATAAAATAGGCTCATTCACAAAATTCTCATTGATTATTTGAACATTTTGAAACAGATACAGCTCAAGAGTAAACTGATGGTAAGTGTTGTTGTGCTGATTCTCTGTATCCACTAAGGGAAAGTTCCTCCCTCTTATATAACATAAAGACACAGAGTTTGAAAAAACGTTTCTAGAAAATGCTGCCAAATTAAACAGTCAATGGTACAGTGCAGCTTATTGACTCTGTTTTAGAAGTGTTACTGCCTGAAGCGAGGTACATTCTTAGGGGTCTTAACCCACAGGGAATCCAGAGAGGAAGGATTAGAAAAAAACAAACAAAAAAACCTTGCCATGAATAGCAGCTTTGTTAAAAGTATGCACTGCAGCCCCAAAATTCTGGTAACATGTTCATATATTACCCTCTGAATTGCAAAAAAACCCCAAAAATAAATAGGACTATAATCACATAATTAATCATCTCTTATAAGGTTTCATAAAGCAACACCACAGAGACAGACACATGGTCACACATGCATTTACATACAAATACACACACACACACCTACCTGATCAAAGAGGCTTACCCTCCTTGTCCCCTCTCTCTTTCAGAGTGTGCTCAGGACTGAAGGGGACTCTGAAAAACACTTTGTAAAAAACATGTTCTATAGCTCCCTGCTCTCCTTTCAGTTCTGCCATCCCCCTCTCCACCCTCTCTCTGTTCCTTTACTGTTGGTTCCTTCCAGTCCCTCATCCACCCACTCGCACCCCATTTTGTATGTTTAGGCATGCCCCAGAACACCCCACACCCCACTCTGGAGCCTCTTTTTCCACATGTAAGTGATGTGAGATGCGGCAGTGGCTCTGAGGGATTGTTCCCATCTGTGTGCAGCACATTAAGTCCCATTCAGTTGAACCCCACTGTTTCTTGAGTGTGTGTGTGTGTGTGTGTGTGTGTGTGTGTGTTTGTGCGTGTGTGTGTGTGTTTGAGCAATTTGGTTTATATGACACAAGTGTGATACATAGTTGCTGTTCATTACCTTTTGTTGGTAAATAATAGTGAATCTTTATCCAAGGCAACTTTTTTTTCCTGTTTAATGTTGTTAAAGGGTCATATCATCATTAAAGGAGATTACAGCATTTGACTATATATCTTGCAGTACTACACAATACTAAACTACAACACTAGCGAAAGTGACATTACTATGAAGACATAGATTCTTGTATTTAAACAGGATTGAGAGAGACTGATAATGGATAACAAAATAGTACATCCAAACCCTCTCCAGCCTACTTAGCAAAAATCCCTGTGCCAGAGAGTTTGTAGCAGGGGTGGATATAACTCTCTCCAATCCTCCTCAACAACCTTTCATCTTGTGAAGGGTTAAATGAAAACATGTGTGACAGTCTTTCTGGTCTTAATGCGGGCCTCTTCCTGTCTCTGTATCCCTTTTTTCCTCTTTCCATCTCCCTCTGCTTCTTGTTATCGTGGGTCACTTTTTTATAATGTGACAAGGGACGAGTAGTGTGATTACAGTACAGTAATAGATAGTGTAGATAGATACATGTTTACACAGTAGGATGTTGTGTCTGGGCCTTATCTGTCAACTAAATATGAAACAAGAGCTGGGAGACAGTTAGGGACTGTATATAAATGAACAGGGTGGGGAGGTTAACTGAACCTTATGTTTTCTTTGAACCCACCTCTGCAAAAACCTTCCTGCGCCCTTTAAGAACAATATAACAGTGTTAGTTTGGTACAACTTGTAAAATTGTCTACATCAAATTAAACCTTCGGATTAAGTTCTAATGTGTGCTGCCAATGTGAAAGACACTCCCCTGCTTACCCAAAATAGTCAGACTGCCCTTCAGCCAAAAGAACAATGGCCTCCACTTTTCTAAACCCCTCTACCTTCTTAATCCTTTTTTGACACCCCTGAATTTACCACCCAATTTTGAAACAAGGGAAAACAGCTAGTCTTGCTCTTTCTAAAAGTTGAATATAGTCCAGCACCAGCACCTTTATAGTAGCCTGGTTCTACCAGACTCTCGTTGGCCTACATTTGATTTGTACAGAGTCTGGCCACTCTCCCATATTATGCTCATTTTAAGGTTCATCATTTTATTTTGAGGTTGTACTAGAATAGGTTTACATGGTTTCATTTTCACAAAAAAAAATATTTTTGTTGTACTGAACATTGCTACCGATCCGGTTTTCACCCTGTGTGATTAGTTCTCTGTTTTAGCTACAAAGTGAGAAATATCACTTCTATACTATCTTTGTTGGGAGACACACATGCGTAGTAGCTAGGTAAGATCACATCAGCTAGATGACTCTTTCTCCAACTTTGGTCAGTACTTGTGGAATATCTGTAGAACAGGGAAATATAAGTAGTTCTTTTGTAGATTTTGGTGAACAACCGGCAAGGCCGTTAGCCTCATAGCATTAGCCTTAGCCAACTCCTTCACCACTAACGTTTGCGAGCTGAAAAAAAGTTTTCCCAAACCATGTGTGGAGGAGGGCCACAACATCATGGAATTTAACTTTGGGGCAGCGTAGCCACAACGGCAGCATTGCTAAAACAAAGCAAATGGCTTTGCTTGCATTTTTCTCTGCCGCCATCACGGAACTACAACTCTAGTGCACGGCCTCGACGTCGTCGTTCTCAGCCTCTCCCTCTGTTCACTGATTGGACTGGTTAAAGTTTGGCTGGAGAAAACCCAAGAACATACCGCAATCCCAGACATAGTACTGAAGGTAAATGATAAATGAGCCGAAGTACGTAGGAGGGCAGAGCCGGGCTACCTTTAAAGCCCAAAGTAAAACCAAAGTTAAAAAAAACACACATTGTGTTACATGGGTTTATGTGTTGTATTTTCCCAGTGGTTATGCTAAACTAAAATAATCTAAGCTAACTGTCTCCTGGCTGTTCATATTTCACAGACATAGTGGTATAATTTTTTAATTTCACTCCTGGCAATGAAGCGAGTAAGCATATTTCCCAAAATGTCAAAATATTCCAGATGTATTGCTGTTATATTGCTTTTGACCAAGGGCAGCATCATCTCCATGAGCGATCAAAGAGCAGTATTGTCAACATTTGTCATAATCAAAGTAAGAAACACTATAGGGAAGAGTGCTATGCAAACTGGCTTAGTGCTTTACACATGTTATTGATAGTGGTTGTTTAAGCTATTGAGTCTGATGTCTGAGAATTTAAAAATAAAAAAGATCAAAAAACAGAATAAAGAAAAAAACAGATGGCCACATTGCATTAAAGCTGAGCAGGAGAACTGCAGTACGGAATTTACAAGGACAAGATTGTGATTGTTAAAGCTTAGAATAAGAAGGATTTCCAAACACCAAACTAGCGAGACAAACAGATACATCAAGCTATGTCTCCTTTAAGCTGTACTTCAGTTTGTCTTTTATGTTTGTCTTCAGGCATCAGTGGACAGAAGATGCAGTGGGACAGACTGGTGGGTGCTATGTTATTTTAAATGTAATTTCATATGGGTAATAATGGACTCACTACCCAACACAATCTTTCCCCAAACAGCTCAAAGGAGTTGCACCTGTGAACTGAACCAGGATGAACTCCAACCCTTTACTCATCACTAATTACTGACAACTTTGCGAACCCTATGAGGTTAGCTCTTGCAACACAACACCAAAGGCCTGTTTGTATAGGGGGTTTAATAGATAGAGTCTAATCTGGGTGTTTGACAGAAAGATACATATACAAACAATATAAAAAACGTGTGAAAGAGCATGAAACAACAAGTGCAGCAGTTATCGTTTTGAGTGTGATAAATTGATTGTCTGCTGACCAACACTTCAAAGTAAAAGGGCAAGGTGGACTCTGCATTGCCCTCAACACTTAACCAGCCCCAACCGGTGTTCCCCCCCCCCCCCCCCCCCCCCCCCCCCCCCCCCCCCCCCCCCCGTGTCCTGTCTGGGTTATGAGCAGTGCTGCAGAGGGATCAAAAGATCAGAGGATCGGAGGACCATGTCCTTTCCACTCAGACTGTGAACTTCACAAAGGAATGCCACTGGGATTTTGATTCTGGAGGTTGCTTCTCCTGTCACTCACCTGCAGAAAGATAGCTAGTAAAATACTTTAAACTACACCAAATCAGTCTTTCCAACAATATGTTTATTTCCAGAATGAAAGTGGGTCAGTGAGAGAAAATTTGCCTTGTTTGAAGGCCATTGTTTTGCATTGAATGGACTAAAAGGTCTTGTTATGTACGTATGGCAGTCAGATGGTCTTGCATCTGGCTGCCATACAGATTCATGAGTTTAATAGATGTGTAGTAATAAACAAAATGCAGTGTTGCTCTTTCTAAGTAAGATGTCATGTTGGAAATATTTACTTGTATAAAACTTAAACAAAATCATATAGTCCCTCTCTCAAACAGAAAAGCGTGTTGTTTGGCATAGGATATTATACCGTTTGTGTTAATTTACCCTCTCAACAAGCTTAACCATAATAATTACATGCCCAACTCTTACACTAACCTTAACCCAAAACCACATCTGAACCCTACAATTTATTGGTCAACCTTGTGGAAACCAGATGCAGCCTCAAAATGGCATTTACACACACACACACACACACACACACACACACACACACACACACACACACACACACACACACACACACACACACAGACACACACACACACACACACATACACACATACACATACTCATGCATGCATAGACGCACGCATGCACACGCAAACACACACACACACACACACCTACCATGTAACTACCAATTCACCAGCATAAATAATAAAGAACATACGTTGAGTTATAATAATCAAACAATAAACATGTCATAATAATAATAATATAATAATAACAATATATTTAAGGATTAAGATGAATTACGGCAAACAAATGAATTCTATAAATAATAGAGATTTGGTTTGATTTAGCAGTCCCAGGACAATACTTAAGGTAACTTCCTAACCCTAAGCATGGCACCCCAAGGCACAAAGGCATAATAAGCCATGCAATAGAAAGCAGATGTCCAAACACACACACACACACACACACACACACACACAAACACAGACTAATGTCCATTTTTTCACTGCATCAAGCTTCTTATCTTCTTCTTTCATACAGATGAAAACAGCAGATTGTTTAATTTGCTTTTTTATTTTTGATGTCGTCTTTATACAGTGTTTTTATGGCATGCACCAAACGCCAAGGCAATTCATTGTATGTGTAAACCTACTTGGCATTAAACCGTACTCTGATTCTGATTCTGATTCTGTTGATTACAGAGAACATAGTGCCCTCTAGTGTCAAAGACAGGAGCTGTCGAGAATCAAAAGGAGGTAGCAGGTGTTGAGTGAAATTATGAGCAGAGGAAAGCAAGATGCAAAAGAAGAAACTAATTCAGGCTCAACCGGTACTGTGGAACACTGATAATTTAAATTTCTAAAAGTAACATTACAGTATAATCATCTGTATTTCTGTAATATTGGACAATACAAATTAAGCAACAATTAATGAAGTAATCGCATTGGGTTGACTTATTATTTTGAGACCTAGTTGAATTATTATTTTATGTTTTCTAATATTATAACTATTTTCAACTAAACTTCCTATTTAGGTTTTTGGAAAAGATCATGATTTAGTTCAAATAAACTCTTTCATAACGTTACCGGCTTTTATTATTGATAATATTTCAAATGACCAGCTCAATATGTCTTCCAACATTTAGCCAAACAAAGACTTACACTCACACTATTTAGAGCATGGTTAAAACATGCAACATTGTAATTATAGAGTATTTCTGGATTTGTGGAGTTCCCTTACAATATCTGACAAGCTGTTTGAAGATTTTCTCTTCCTGCCAGCTCTCAAACAGGAAACCGCCTGAAGGCAATATCTGTTTTGGAAAATGTAATTGCTGTAAAAACATGATGACTCATTAACAAGTTACTGATTAATTAATATTTTGTAATACTTACTTTCAAAAGTTACACCAGCATTGACGTCAATGCTGACATCAATGTTGGTGTAATGTGTAGCACCAGGTTGTGTACTTTTGTGTAACTGTTTCTGTACTGGCTGTCACATTGGATGACAAACTTCTTGTTCATGCTGTTCAAACTCAAGTTCCTACTGTACTTTTAGTTTAACATGGAGCTCTTAAAAGATGCTAAGAATTGCTTGATGTCTTTATTTGGCCTTACATACTGAATTGAATTTACACAAAATATGTGTATATATCATAGAATGTATATTAATTTGACTCCATGGTAGATATACAAGACATGTATTTGTGGTTTTGATTGAATGATTCTGGTCCCATTTAAAACTTTATTGTTATGTTACAGCATCCCCCTAAGTTTCAATTTAAAATTTAGCTCCACCTTCTTCCTCAGTTTTCATTTGTCAAATGTACAAATCTATGTATCCCCAATTTCTCTACCCACTTATACTGCGCAGATTTGGGAGGTTGAAGCCCAGCCCCCAATGGGTGAGAAGGAATTGTATTACTACAGCGTCAATAATTCAAATTCAATGTGACAGGAATATAAAAACACGTTTTTATAATCACAGGGACATTTTAAATATTCATGAAGCATGAACATGAATTCCGAGCACTGAAGTGTGGGAGGGAGGTGAATATGGGTGATGTTTCAGTGAAATGTGTTATTCTGCAGCACAGGGATCCGAGCCAGCACAGGATGGAAGGAGGCCTTTTCCATTTCCTTCTCCTGTTTATGAGAAAACCAGATGGAAACAGAGCAGAGCACAAAATGTGTAGGATGACAAAGAGCTGCCAACAGGCTGCTGGTGACACTGTTGCTCATGTTTCTAGAAACCTTTCAACACCAACACTCAACAAGTTAGAAATTACAATGAACCAAATACTGTTTGATAGGAAATTGAAATAGCAAGGAACAGCAGGAGTAAGGGAAGGTAATACAGTTTAACAAATTGAAAATTGTATTTACTTTGTTTTCAGAAACACTATGCCACTCTTAGTTTGTGTTAATTAGGAAATGTTAGCATACTAACAGACTAAGATGGTGAACATGGTAAACAGTCTACCTGTGTAGCATCAGCACCTAAGCATTGTCCATGTGAGCATGTTGGCATGCTGACAGCATTTAGCTTAAATTGCCCCTGTACCCAGGTCTTGTCTTTTGGTGTTTCTTCCCTCAGTTGTTAAGTTGGAAATGAGCTACACACACATTCTTCCTTTGTATTGTTCTCTACACATTCATAAACTGTATGTAAAAAATAACACTGAAATTGCACATAAAAGGTGTATGTGGGATTTATGGTGAAATGTATGGTTGTTGTCATGGTTTATGGTAAAAAAAAGTGCTCTATCACTTCTTTTTGATCCCCCCAAAAATCGTTTCAGGCACTTACTATGTCATGAATTTGGCTCCATTGTAAGTGTCATTCCAAGCGTTTTCCAAGAGGGCGCTCTTTCCATGTTATGATCAGGAAATACTGTCCTGACTTTTCCCTCTTCTCTACTGTGCCTTGTTTCTCACACTGCTCACACACACACAGACACACACACACACACACACACACACACACACGC
>NC_048410.1:11598856-11650723 GCF_013103735.1 Etheostoma cragini | reverse complement strand
ACACACACACACACACACACACACACACACACACACACACACACACACACACACACACAGTTGTCATGATTTGATATCTTGTCACTTCAATTCCTTCAGAAGTTCTTTTCAGTCTTTTGTGTATTTTATCCCCATGGTACAAGCCAACAAATCAAATGTTTTGGGTTCAACCATTTCCAAGGTCTGACAGAAGGGTAAAGGAAGAAGTGAGTTAGGAAGGATTATGGAGGAGGTCTGGGATTTGGGCAATGTTTAAAGAAGAGGAATGTATCAGACAGTGGGTAAGCATAGCTTGAAAAAACACACACACACACACAAAGTTCCATGCAGTTTCAGACGGTTTCATTGGGAATTTGAGACAGACTCTGTTCTGGAGCTCCTGATCAAAAAGGTAAGTGTCAATCTGTTGTGGTTTCTCGTCTGCATACATTCTGCAAGGCAGGTAAAACTGGAAATGTTCAAATCTACATTGTGTCTGTTTAATTACAGTTGGTTTGATGATGCATGATTGCATAATCTCCAGGAAACGTGTTGTGCATGCACTGTAAGACTGTGGTGTAGGTAAGAAAGGTAAAATGCAACATTGCAAGCATGCTGATGAAGTCAAACTTCCTGATGATGCAAACCTTTCTCACTAACTGCTGTTTCATTTAGTAACTGAGAGTCTGAATTTGTGTGTTTGTGTGTGTGTGAGAGAGAGAGAGAATGTGTGCTTGTGTGGACAGTAACTTTGTGGGTGTAGCTGTAACCATTTTCCCCTCTCATAGAGTTTGAAGTGTGTGTGCAAAAGCAGCCATCTCAATTTATGCAGTACTCACTAATTGTAATAATGGAAATTGCACTGTATTTTTTAACACAATGTCACAAGTGAGGCTGCTGTTGATAAAAAGTGACCTTGCTCCTTGTCTCACACTGAAACTTACTATTTCTGTGTAAGTTTTGCTGGTATTTGGTCATGAACCAAAGAATTTTTGATCAATTTAAACTTTGACCTGATGATGACCCTGGAGAAAAAAAACTTAAAGGGTAACTACCGTTTTTTTCAACCGTATTTTCCTATGTTTTTGTGACTAAATGACTGACGGGAACAACAATCTTTGAAATTGGTCCAGCAATACTGTAAGCAAGATCGCCCCAGTCAGCAGTGGTGAAACGAGCCACAATGTAACTAAGTTAATAGGGCAATTGTCCAGCTTGTATTTAACTTCACAAAAGTGCTCGTTTTGCCCCTGTCTTATTTGTGTCAAAAGTGTCTGTCAACATTTTGGAAAGGATTTCTAAGGAGGTCGACCTTTCGGTTAAAGTATAAGATCTTTTTTTAACATAAAAAAGTCCGTGCAATAGGGTTCTGGACTAGCCAGGCAGCATCCTAATCTGAAACGGGGATCACTATGCAGAAACCCCCTTGGGTATATGGAGCGAGCCAAAAGAAAGAAATTGACAACCATTTTAAACCTTGAGTCATGTCAAGACTTTGACACACCCACTCGAGGGCAGACCGTTGGCCGAACTGGTCAAAAAAGGGCCTTGGAACACACCAAATGCCACACAGTGAGGGGGGAGTCATATATAAAAGGAATGCCTTAAAGTGAGAATGGCTGGGGTTGGTATGTGTCTGATAGGAGTGATACTTCCATCAGCTGGCATATGACTTCCGTGTTCTTTAGTGTGATATCACTTAAGTCATTAGTTTAGACTTGACAAAGCTCTTATAGAGCTACAGAAGACATTCACACATTTATAAAAGTGTTCATCATGACTATTACATTGACTATGACATGTAATATCAAAATAAAATAATAAATTAAATATAATCTCACTCTGACATCTCCATGTATAGTGCATGTATAGGTCCTGAGCATGTGTGTGTATTTTCGGGCCTGTGTGTGAGTACTAACAAAAGTGTGTACACAAAGTGTAGTGCAGTAATTTCCCCATTGGGGACTAATAAACAAATTATCTTATCTTATCTTATCTGTTACGTAACTTCTTTTTGTGTTTTGTTTAATTTGCAGGATAACATATCTCACCGGCTGTCTCCATGGCTCTCCTGTGCTGTATTGTTTTGGTGTCTCTGTGTGTTTTTAAATTTGCCTCAGTTACTGTTGTAGCCGACATGGACTATGGAGGTGTTCCTCTGTGGATTAATCGCCTGCTGGGTGAGCCCAGTGTGATGAGCCTGCAGGGACGGATGGACCCAGCCTGGTTTCGAGCCAACAACCCCAAGGCCTGCCCTCAACAGTGTGACTGCCCCATCCAGTGGCCCACGGCGCTCTACTGTGACCACAGAGGCCTGACAGACATCCCTGACAACCTGCCGGACAGAACTCAATACCTGTTTCTACAGGTAGGACAAACACAGACAAGAGCACTGAGCGAGTGTGAGTTTTTAAAATGGTCTACCAGTAGTGTTTACATTGTATACTTACCACAATGACAGACCTCCACTGCACTGTACTGTGTGTCATGTTTTATTTTAACTGTGAAAGCGTGAAAAATCATGGCCTGTTCATTTTTGTTCCTAGGGTAACAACATCTCAACCATGTCCTCTTCCTTTCTGGCCAACATTACTGATCTACGCTGGCTTATCTTGGATCACAACCAGCTGCAGAGCAACGTGCTGGACCAGGTTGCGCTGCAGAACCAGGCCCAGCTCTGCTACCTTTTTGCCAACCACAACCACCTGAGATCAGTGCCCACTGCTCTACCAGCTGGACTCAAGCAACTGCGACTGGCACACAACCAAATCAGCAGCATCAGCCCTCGAGCTTTCCAGAACCTGCACAACCTGACGCAGCTGCTGCTGCAGGGAAACAGACTGCAAACCATCGCAGAGGGAGACCTCAAAGGTAATAATAGTATAAAGTGTAATTTCCTTTCTTTATCCATTCAAAATCTACTTTGGGGTGAAAATTAAGAAAGTCCTTCCCTTGTGTTTCTATTTACATCATGCAAAAAAATACAGTCGACAAAAGTAAAAATTGGATTTCCGTTGCCTGGCCATTGCTGTATACAAGTGTCCATGGTTGAGGTCAAGCGGTTGTTTATAATTCCACACAGATTTGATTTTATGTTAGGGTCAGTCAATTCATTTTTTGTAATTGTTACAGTGATTAGGCCTACATCTCACACCCTGATGTTTGGCCCCGAGAAAGCCTGATTACACTCATTGACACTGAATATTACTGGCATGACAGGACAATGTTTACACTCATTCTATCCATCACAGAAATTTGTCAGTAACAATTTTTTGCATTTGTGTGTGTCTACCCCTCATTTCGCAGATCTGGTCAGTCTGAACCTGTTGGAACTCAGTGGGAATTTGTTCTCGTCTGTCCCCAGGCATTTACCCCGTTCAGTCCAGCAGCTCTATATGTCTAATAACACTCTTTCAGGACTAGATGAAGACAGTTTTGTGAGATTTCTCCACCTTAAGTACCTCCGTCTAAGTCACTGTGGTCTGGAGAGCAGCGGCATCCACCTTCAGGTTTTCAACATCTCCAGCTTGGTGGAACTGGACCTTTCTTATAACAAACTTACCACCATTCCCAGAGTCCCCACCACCCTGCAGTACCTCTACCTGGAGGCCAATGAAATACAAGGTGAGGGGCATACAAAG
This sequence comes from Etheostoma cragini, assembly GCF_013103735.1. Classification (NCBI taxonomy): domain Eukaryota; kingdom Metazoa; phylum Chordata; class Actinopteri; order Perciformes; family Percidae; genus Etheostoma; species Etheostoma cragini. The sequence goes on along the minus strand of NC_048410.1, from coordinate 11,647,103 downwards.
ACAAAACATGCACATACACAAAGACACACAAATTCATCCCTTTTCACACTGTGATTGTAATGTTGTCACTGGCAATGCTAATTTCCCTCACATATGCACACATTCCTAAATTTACAATTCCACAACGCACTCACTTTTTGTGACAGCAAAGTAAAGTATAACTGTGTATTTGACTGACTGAACATGTAGGGAAGCCTGAATCATGTTGTTTGGGGGAAGAAGACGTGTTGAAAAACTAACAGGACCTGTAAAGAAACTTGTACAGTCGTAGCTTCCTTAAACACAGCCGGCCCTCATAACTGCATGTGAGCACGGGAGGGGCTGGGGTTTGGCAGCTAGCAGGCAATGCGAGTCAGAGATGGAAGACAAGAGACAAAGAAGGGAGGGGAGGGACACCAGAGACAGGAAAAGAGAAAAAGCAAGGATAGGGTGGAGAAGCTGAGAGGGAATATTGGGTGGTTGGATTAGGGGAAAGTAGGTTAGCAAAGGAGAGAATGGAGTGGTATGAAAACATCTGTGATGGATTCAGAGGGCAAAGTGCCAGAGCCAAAAGCACATGCTGTTCCTTTCTTCATGGTCCATTTTTCCCCTCTCTCTCTGTCTCATTCTGCTCCCCATCACTCTGGCCTTTTTTGGCCAATAGGATCCTAATAACATTGCATCAGACTTGAGTCCTTTTGACTCACATGACCATCCGGCAGCAATGACCTGGCGTGCAATTTTGGCTCACGGGCTCTGGCAAAGTGAAAGTATGTTACTGATCTGTAAAGCAGCAGACACAGGGCTTTGTACCAAAGGGACAGCCAGACAGCAAAACACTTTCACAAAAACACACACCTCATCGTCTAGCTAGTTGACATGACATGCTACCGCAGGTCTTGTCTGCCAAAGCCTACATTCTGTGTGGCAAGCTCTACTACTGAAATAAAGTGAGAAAGCAATAGACAGCGTTGTGGTCTCCTCAACACAGCACCTGTCAGACATTCAGGAAATATGAAGACTCTATGATAAAATCCTAACTGTTTTCTGTCTTTTCACCACAGAGTTCAACGTGACCAGTTTCTGCAGAGAGGTGGGACCTCTGTCCTACTCTAGGATAAAGTTCCTACGATTGGATGGAAACAAAATGTCCTACCAGCAGCTGCCATCTGACTGGGTATTCTGTCTGCGAGTGCTTGAAAATATTTACATCTGATCCACCTTCTGAACATGCAACAAAATAGGGTCACCGTATGTGACTGGCTAACCTTATCTAGAAAAAAGGGTGATTCAACTCAAGGTTTTTATTTTGAATGCAACTTGAAATTGTGAAGTCAAACAACTTAGCATTATATACCAGAGGTTACTTTAATTAATTATGTCTTCAATACATACCCAGGAAATGAAGGAAAGACTAATCTTCAAATGATGCCAAAGCTTGAATTTATACTGTACACTAAACCGGTGTTATGTTATGCCAAAAGTCCTGATCAAAACATTTAGCATACCACCAGTGCTTTCCCATGGGTGTCTGTCTCTCTCTCTCTCTCTCTCCAACTTTTCCAAGTTCTGCCTCAGCAGGGTCACACATCTGTGTGTTATTACCAAATAGGAACTGTGACAAACCCTTACATCTCTGACTGTACAAAATAATGTGCTGTTGTTAAACTGAGCTGTATTTTGGGGAAAGGAAAACCTGTATGAATGGCAAAATTCAGTAGCTTTCCCATGAGAGATTCTGACTAAGTTAGCTGGACAGTATTAGACAGCCCCAACAATGGACACATTGACTATAAAAATGTTCTGACAACTGTTGAAAATCTTAAAGTTTCGAATGTGAACTTCCCGTTACAAGATTATTAAAGGTTTAAACCTCTTTTTACAAAATATTGTTACATTAAACTTTAATTTGAAAGCTGATGTCCATGATCTTAAAATATGAAACTTGCTTTGCACAACAACAACTAAATAAATAGACATTTAAATAATATTGTGTACTTGTGTTTTTTTCTTCTTGTTGTTTTCTTTTTTAAAGCTGCTGCAATGCTTACCCTGTAAATACCTGCAAGACCTGTATACAATCTAGAGACAACAGTGATTCGTAGTAAACAATAAACTCAACAATATTAATATTTTATCATATTAATCATGTGATTTAGTAAACATTTATAACCGAAAAAAGGACATTTTACATTAGTACCAGCCTCAATTAAAGAGAGATAATGCGGCTGTGTATATCTTCTTCTTTGTTTAGATTTTGTCTGTTTGTGTTTTAAATATAGAACGTACAATAGATTCTGTTAGATTTAACTTGATTGCCATACAGTAAGTACCAGTGGAATGCATTCTAGCATCCCACTGGTGCATAGAGTTACAAAGTGCAGATGTATGTCAACAATGAATGAATGGAAAGAAAGCACAATAAACTAATGAGGTGGTCTAATAAGAGATGTATACTATACAGTATGTTGCGAGAATGTGTACAGTATGAACATGCACACTGTAGAAAGAAGCCATTATGTACCGCAAAATATGCTCAGAGTTGAATTCAGATCATGGAAGGAGCAAATACAGCAGGCCCAGAGACCTATTTGGCAGCAGCAGATTAACAGTACTGTCCTGTTTTGTTACTTTGACATTTGTCTTTTAATGGTGCATTAAAAGATTTGTGGTTGGCTTCCATTTGACTTCGATTTGTGTGTAACATTCCTGCACTTTGTTTTTCAAGCCTGTGTTTTGTAACGATGTCCCACAGTGTTTCAGTTTATTCTGATGGAGGAAGCGTCCAATCGACTAATACCACTGTCTTGAGACACATGACACGGTATTATTAAAGGTTGCTGGTGAATTGATCTAACATATTTTGTCCTGTAGACAAAATACTACTCACTTTTTTTTATCCAAATCTGTTGAACACACCATTCAATGCTGACGTGTGTGGGAGTTTGATTGAAAACTTAGTGAGTTGATTTGAAACCTTAAAAAGATAAACGGGAGCAAGACAGCAACTGAATGAATATTACTGTAACATGTGTGCCCCAGAGTGTGCTTTTATATACAAAACGCCAGTGAATCATAAAATGCCTGCACAATGCTGACACACTATTCATCTACATTTCCTCTCAATGCCACAGACATAGATGGAAGTGGCACAGAGTCATTCTGTTCAGGTTTACACAAATAGTGAATACTGTTATAATCCTTTGTCACTTTTCACATAAGGACAAAACTTCCTAATAATAATGAGGTAGAGATGCATAGATAAAAGCAATTTAGTACATTTATGAATCAGTGTTAAAGAGTAAAAAGATATGTTTCCTTAAATTAACGTTTCCTGTATATGCTTAAGTACAGGTACTCAACTACTACCCAACAACAACTCAAGGCACTTTGTTTGTGTGTGTGTGTGTGTGTGTGTGTGTGTGTGTGTGGCATTACTAAAGCCACTACCATATTTTCCAGGTGACACAATGTCTTTTAATGGAGTGTAAAGTGTCTGATCAGACTCTGTCTGGACCTATATTTACCAGAGTCACTAACACATGGTTCCTTTGAGTGAAGAGTTTTAACCATGAAAGTCTGTGTGAGCTTGTTCCAATGACGACCAGCCGGCAGTCTACTGGATACATATGAAGTCATGATGGAAACTTCACTGGTTCCATGTTGCTGCTGAGAAGCTGTAAACACAATACAAGCACCCCATCTGCTACATCACGCTATTTTAAAAGAATAGTTTGGCATTTTTGAAAACATGCTTATGTACTGTTTTGCTGTCCGCTCCTTTATAAAAGGCTGGAGTAGACAGTTAGCTTAGCTAGTTTAGGGGGAAACTGCTAGCCTGACTCTGTCCTGCTACAGATTCTCTATAACTGGAGATAGCCAAAACCCGTCTATGGAAAGCCTGTTGAGTCGTTGAATTGCTTGATGGCATCCAAAACAGGAGCCAGAATGTCAGACTGAATATTTTGGCATGGTCTTTAAAACGTTAGCAAACCAAAACTGATTCTAGCACGTGTATTGACAGGGAGAGCCTAACCTGTCCGCTGTGTTGTTGATGCTTCGAGAGAAAAAAGGAAGAGACTCAGAGCTTGAAATAAAACAGCATCCCCGGCCAAATGACGTGTATAATGTCATTGACATTTTAAAAGACTTTTTGGAACAAAAATTACACTTTTAATAACGTCTTAGCCTCCCCTTTCAAATGCAACATTCAAATTGCTCATCCTCAGCTGCTCTGAGACTGCTTGAGTCTTATTGTTACCGGCCTCATTCATTAATGTGATATCAGCTACTTTTTAACACAAGCTATTTTCCTCTATATACTTCTTTGTTTTATAGCATTCTGTAAGGCCTGTAAATCACTAGTCCTCGCACACTCAAACCAGACCTCTGCTGCATTCCTGCTTTTCAAAGATGTGAAGCACAGTGATCAAATATGAAGCTCCAATTTATCAGCAACAACATTACTGATATTTAAAAAACAAAACACATTGGAAATATGGTCCACAATCCATATTAGTAAATTCAGTGTCTCCCAACCAATTGAGAAGACACAGCTGTAGATTTTTAGGAATTGCCAGCTGGCAGGTGTCAACAGAGCAGGACAGAGGCACTGAAGAGCCAGATGGCACATGTGAGAACCTGAAAGGCACTCTGGCACATCACAGTGGACTGAACTTTTGTTTAATTAAATGCAAGTCATTACGGTGGTCATTCTCATTAATAGCAGATAGCTAATGCATTTTTTTCCATCATTTATAATAGTTGAATCCTTCAAACCTCAGATGTTAAAGGCCATATTTCAAGTTATTTCTAATAAAGTGTCATAGTCGGGTGGAGTGTCTTTGCAGTTGTTTCTAAAGAGAGAAAACAGCTCACTGACTGGTGGAATCATTAATGCTCTGGCCATTCCTCTCCTCTGAACTAAACTTTGCCTTGGAAACCATTAGTCAAAACAATATGCAATGAAGCTCCCTGCTGTGTCATAACAGTAACACAGAGAACCTCAGGACCCTTCACATATCACACACCTTGTCCAATAGCCCAATAGACTCTCCAGTAGTACAACGCTATCAAAATAGGTTAGATGTGAACTGGTCCAACCACCAAAAACTCTTTTGAATCTAGTTCTAATTTTATCCACTGCTGTCTATGGTCTGTATTAGCACAGTTATTATTTCCAGATGATTCTGAGTTGCTTCATAATTTGTCCACCATTTCTTTTCTGTTTTAAAGACCAAAACAGAGCTAAAAGGGCAGGCAATGTTGGACATAAACTTATCAGGGGCCCAGAAACATGACTCAAAATGAATACTAATGTTGTTCCATGTTTGCTCAATGTGTAACCAGGCCACAGTTTGCTAACACATTCGTTATATTAACTATGATGTGTCAATGTTTGTTCTTCATAGATTGTTGTGCTGCCTCCAAGTGGCCTAAACAATATCAGCTAAGGGACATTTTTCAAATTACATGAAGGTACAGTATCTACATATAAGTGACATGACATTGTCATGAACACATGAACCGTAACCCTAACCGTAACCACAACTTGTCATGACAAAACCAAATGACACTTTCTAAAAGAAGGATTATGGCATAAAGGATTATGACTTGTTTACAATGTTTATGACACATTCATGACAGGGTCATGTCACTTTTATGAAGATACCTTCAAGTAAAGTGTTTTGTTAAAACAAAATGGGGCCAGCATCCTGCTGACAGGCAGACAAACAAACTGCCAAACTGAAACAAACACATAACCTCCTTTGCTAGAGGTAATTGATGCAGGCTTAAAAAAAAATACTTCACTCTCAAAATTATCATTTGGGCATCAATTTTTCACCAGTGTTGCCTTGAATTCTTTAAGAAAACTGTGCCCCTATTCCTTCAAATTGTCAAAACCTTTCTCAGTTTTTTTATTCTCCATAACCGTGGAGCTTGGCCGTTTCTTCTTCTTCTTCACTCTGATCATGAACTCAAGGTAATTACTTGAGTGATTGATATACAAATAAGCCTGCAAATTTAATGATGATGCAAGGCACCTGCAGCGTCAGTATTTTATGAGATGGGAGTGAGAATGTGTTGGTTTTTTGTTGCTGTGCAGTCATAACCAGAGGTGTCAAGTGACAAAGTACAAATACTTTGTTACCTTACTTAAGTAGACATTTTGGGTATCTATACTTTACTAGAGTAAGTATTTTACAGCAGACTTTTTACTTCGTATTATTTCACTGTATTATTTGACCCTATTTGCTATACTTTCTACTCCTTACATTTTAAAAAGTAGTACACATATGTGGTTCTTTAATGTATTTCTCATTGTACTAAAATGCGTTGATTTTCAATGGGCATAGAAGCATCTGAAACAGGTGCATCCCAAATCTTTCAACATTAACATTTAATATTTGATTATACTTAATATGGCCTTTATAAAAATGCTTCTTTGTAGAGGTGGGGTAATGCACTGATGGCCCCTGTGACTTTTTGACCTTGATGGCAATACATTACTTTTACTTTTATACTTTAAGTAGTTTTGAAACCAGTACTTTTGAACTTTGAGTAAAAAGGCTTGAGTTGATACTTCAACTTCTACGGAAGTCTTTATAAACCCTAGTATCTATACTTCTACCTGGGTATTGAATGTGAATACTTGTGACACCTCTGGTCATGACTGACTTCATGTCTGGCTTTCACGTCAATAGAGTTCCAGTTGTTGCAGGTCACTAAAATGGGGAAACAGTGAGATGGTTTTTAGACTAGCATTGAGGATTAAAATGCAAGATACATCAATGCCCTGACTGTTCCATAAAAATCTGCATCTTTTAAATTGCTGTTCCTAAAATAAGCTTTAAACTAAACATGTTTACAAGAGGAATAATTAATGTACGGAGAGGTTCAGACCTCCCAGCTGTGTAATAAGGCTGCTTGTTGCTGGGCGGAGCAATCATCTCTAAATCCAACACAGACTTGTATGGTACATGTGGTTTTGGCTAGATGACTGAGGAAGCTGTTAGTTTCATTTACAGGGCTGTTTACAAGTCTGAGACCGCCAGCCCTCTCACTAGATACAATACCTATGCATAAAACACATGCACAGATGCTGATTCTGCTGTCTTGTATTGCATTTACTTCTATATTTCAAAGTCACCAACATAATGTGTCGTAAATACTTTTTTGCTAAAAAAAAAGAAGGCTTACATTCTTTTATTTTTTTATTGCAGCAATTAAACACAACTTCAGTAATAGTAGTGGGTACAAGCTAATGCGCCACAGAAATACAGTGGCAAACAGATAATCTTCACAAAATCTTCTGTTCTTGTTCAGATCTATTATTTACTATCCAGTTTTTGTTTAAATTTTTATAGGGTTATGTCAAACATTGGAGAGATACAGATTATTTGGTCCGTTCATAATCCTCCTTAAAACTGTAAGAGGCTCCAAAGTTTGTCATATGCTAAAAAGTTTATGACACCATTTCCTGAGGTTTTCATACAGCCGGTTCAGGGTCTGTGTGTGTGGGAGAGGAGAGTTTGACTGCATCACACATTCCATATTTAACTGAGTACCAACCAAAGGGCCTCATATGTGAAACATGTGCAGTTTATCCAACAGACACACTTCCATTCTATCAAGACTAGATCAGATTCAACTTTATTATAAAAGAGTCACTCATACCTGTCTAGAAATTAGTAGCTAACATATTAGCTAGCGATAGCAATAACAAAAACATCAACAATACAAGATCCCTGAAACACATGAAAACCAGTTCTGATGAGCGTTGGGTGTTTTTTTATTGAAAAACCAACATACTTCTGAACCAGATTTGTTGCCCAACTAGTTTGCACTTTGCACAATAAATGTGTCTTGTGTATAGGGTGCATACAGTAAACAATAAACACATTAAGAAAGGACTAAAAATAAAGCAAAGTATTGCTACATTCAAGAACATAAATACAGAATAGATATATTCAAATGTAAAAAATACACCATAGAACTTTTTCAAGAATTTAGTAAAAGTCACTGTTCTCTCACTCACTCACTGAGCTGATTTCACTGAAGCGCATCCGTTTGTTGTGCAAACCATTAGCTAGAGAGCTGAAGCCTGTCTCAGCTGGATAATGTTTGGTTTTAAATGCATGACAGATGAACTTTGATTAAGAAATGTCCACTATCCAGATGGCTTCCTTCTAGTGACTCTCTTACCAATATGCTTACTTGTTGGTAAAGTCATTTATAGTTGATGTCATGCATGATGTAATGCTCCTCAGTCTCATAAGATGTCTTTGGGATCCACATCCACTGATGTTCAGAACATTTTAATTTCAACCCCCCCCCAAAAGACACATGGTATAAAAGTATGGTAAGTGATGTTAAGCCAACATACTTTTTGTCAAATTCAACAAATATCTCCTCAGCTAGCTCTTTATTTTCTGTGTGCCAAAAACAATCTGGTGTTAATACATAGCCTTGGCTGTGTAAATGGAAAACAAACAGAATGGAGAGCACAAGCCACATAACACTTTTCCAGCATATCGGCAACAGTTGATGGGAAGGGGAGGCAGCATGTGAACCATAGACTGTTAATATAAAAGGACAGTGCATCCGGTTTGGCGGTTCGGGGTGCATTTGATAAAATAAGCAGTGAAGGTTTTTACTGTTTTCTTCAAATAAACATTTATGTTCTGAATCCATTTGTTATAAACACCATGCATTGTTTGAATATTAAAAGTTTATTCAGGAATAATGCAACAACAAATGTAATTTGCGTGTTCCTTTGGGTGCAGCCTGCAGAACTTATCTATGTTTACACAGTGTGTACAGAATGCTGTGTCATTTGGTTGCAATAGTACAACACATTAGAAAGTTGTCTGTAAATGTTGGGGAATATTAGTATTTCTTTACTTTAATCATGGACATCTCTCTGTAGATGACAGAACAGGCCGTTCTTTGAACATTCTAAGAGTATCATACACCCCAAGTAATTTTGGGCTGGAGCCTAGGCCTGTCTAGCTCTTTGTCAGTTTGGAAAACATTTGCTGCGGTATGTAACAGCAATGGGGACTGCTGCATAAAGATTTCTTGCAGTACATGCAGGTTCTCTGGCCTATAAATATGTCTCTTGATTCAGGCACTTGCAGCCATCCATCTGTAGTCTTGCATTGCTAGAACTTCCTCTACAGCGCAGAGTAGGAGGGCTTGGCTAGTCCACACAACACGTATGAACACGGAAATGTGTGTGTTGCATTACAAAATTTAGAAGAAACCTGAAAAACTAAAACTTTGGCTACTTACTACACAACTCTATGAGCAGCTAGGTGGAGATGCAAGAGTTTTGCAAAAGTTGTTCACTAGGAATTTAAAATGGAACCATGAATGACTGACTTTACTGATTTTATCAGCTCACATACTAAAAGTATTCATTTTGAGTCATATTCTGGCCCCCTGATAAAAAGGATGGACCCACAATAGACAACTCAGGTACATAAAAAGCATATATTTATTTAGCAATCTTAATAAACTTACAGCAGTAGTGCCCAAATTGGCAGGCAAAATACACGCAATGGTCAAAATCCAGGGAAAGCAGATGATCTGGCACTGGGGTAAGACTGAACTTAAATACAAAAGACAGGGGAGACAATGAGACACAGGTACAACACATTAGGGGGGGGACAGGTAATCACAAAGGCGGGAAATTTAACAACCGGAAGTAAACAAAACAACACTAGGGGGAACAGAAAACCTTCACAATAAAACAGGAAATGGAAAAACAACCAGAAAATGTGAATCTAACAAAACAAAAAAAACTTTACACAGGACGGAACGTGACATCCTGGTTTACAGCTCAGTGTGTTTGCAATAAGTGGTGTGTCCCATTTAAACGTTGGCCAACTCTGTAGAGAGAGCACTGCAAGCCTGTCACATTTCGACAATGTCAGACAGTAGTCGGATACCAACAATTTGTGGCAGAACACCTCAGTCAGAGAATCACCTTGTTTAAATTTCCAGTTCTATTCTATTCAATTTTTTTACATGTATTGTACTGTTCTAAATTTAAAATGTAAATGTGCAAATACTGACTATGTAAACACACATATGTAAATAGTTAACTGTATAAACATTGTAAATATGTTTTTGTAAATTAAGTCAAATATATGAATTAACTTGTAAACCTTACAATAGTACTATTATTATTATGGAGATGTTATATGAAATATTAAACACATCATGAGATGTTACTGTTAATGAGCAACTTTTTCCAATAATGTCATCGCTGCAGGCAGCCCAGTATAAGATCTTTTACAGCAAAATGAGTAGTTCATGATCAGAGGAGCTGAGTCATTCAATAGAATTATTGCACCGTCTCTCAAATGGTAGCAGAGAAGATAAGAAAGCTACAAATCATAAAGTGATGTAATTATCACATATACCCATTTGTCTTTGTGTCATATTTGTTGACGTAACCTTTCCATTCTTTGTTGGGACCAGATGTTTGCTCCCAGCTGAGCTCAATAACCCAAACCTGGTGACTGAGTGAAAAGGAGACAGGAGTGCAGTGGGGAGAATTGATAAAAAAAAAAAAAAACAAGATGAGGGAAAGTGGGAGAAGGAGGAACACATATGTACAGTACATGTGTGTTTGAAACTGTTCCCCACATATGTTTGCCTCATTATCCTTCTGCTGCAGCTCACTCTTCAGGAATGCAGGACAGCACACATCTCCTAACCCCCAGTGACACATATAAACACACACACACACACACACACACACACCTACACACACACACACACACACACACACACACACACAGTAAAGGCTCACACTTTGTTAAACACAATGCTACACAACCCCACTTCCTGAAAAGACCATATAACACCCTGATCCTCAGCTGGACCTAAGTAATTAGACTGTTTGAGTTTACTGATGCAGGGAGAAAGAAAACTGACTCAGAAAAAATGACGTGGAGTGCAGTGACGATGGATGCTGCTAATGAAAAGCACATGACTGGGTATGAGGGCAGTCATCTCAACAATAGCAGAGTGGGTGGGAGACAGAGAGATGCAAGTACAGTTGGGCTTTCCCTAACAGAGGTTCACTGTTCACAGCTTTTTCCCAAGACTTCTGTAATAGAAACACATGCTTATGCATACACACAAATATGTGCATACACACAAATATGTAAACTAGCCCGTGCACACTGTCTATTTGAGAGACTCTCATGCTATGCAGCAACAGAACAAAAATAATAACACTGTGTTATGTGACACAGTGCAGACACATGAAAGAGCCCGCAGTCTTCCAGATAGAATTAAAATTAAACCTCACTGGGCCTGAGCCGAGCAGAGGGGGAGAAAGAACCACTGTGACCTTCAGTGGGAAAAATGCAGCAAACAAACCCAATAGGCAGCTTGTCCAAGGAGAGAGAGAGAGAGAGAGGGAGAGAGAGAGAGAGAGAGATGGGGGTAGAGGGAGAGGCAGAGGGAAAGGAGGTTTGGGGCAGAAAGAAACAGAGGAGGAGGGAGAGAGAGGGAGGGGAAGGAAAAGAGTGAGAGAGGCAGAGAGAAGAAAAGACACAAAACTTGTGATTTGACAAAAGAGGGCAGGTACCAGAGGCAGGTAAGAAAGTTTATTTGTTATTTTTTAAGGGAGGGCTGTTTTAGATGGGGAATTATCAATAAGATAAGAATCCAGACAGGAGTGTGTTTGGTTTTTAAACAGAGAGAGGCCAAAAGATCAGTGTAGCCTACATGTGTGTTTGTGGACTAGGGGGGGACTAGGGGGGGGAAGGCACAGCTTGGCCATGCTGGTGTGTTTCTATAGAAACACTGTGCCATACAAAGTGGTACTCTATCCTCCAGGGAGCCGCAGCACACTTCAACTCTGCTAGAGCTTTTCTCCACTTCTGCGCACTCATCTTCATTTCATATAAAACTGAAAAGGAATGTTCTGAAAATGTGAAAGAAACTTCTCAGGCATGCAGCTTTTTTTCCCAAAATCACTGACTGAAGTCAAACAGTGTACTGTAATAGGGTTGAACTTTTAAAAATCCCTCTGTAAAGAATGTAAAAGGAAAAAGATTGACCTTGGTGAGCTGGCTAATGTTGAGGACAAAAAAGAAGTGATGACAGCATCCAGTCAGGTAGGACAACAGACTGAAGTATGAAGTGTAGAGTTTTTTACTCTAAATTTATTTTAAAATAGTGTCATTTTATCTGAATTACTTCATCAGTGGTTTTTTGTCAGTGCACCTTCCAACTTCTTTACTGCACATTGTTGCTGCACCATGTAGATCCAACCTATGCACAGCCACTGCAGGACTGCCCCACCTACAATACTAATGCAAAGTATCTGCTGCTGATGAGGGTTTAAAAGGAGGGCAGATACTTCTGAAACTATAATGATTCTGGTGCATGTGTACCAATAAATTTGAATATTGAGTCCCTCTTTACAGTTTTTTTCCCACTTTCTAAACAACAGTGGGCACAACTGGCGCTACATGTGCAAAAATCTAACTACAGTCTGCACAGACGCAGTTCATGTGGACCGAACTCTAGTTTGTCTTCATTTCTTAAACACAGTTTTCATCTGATGCTCTTTGTTATTGCGTACCTTTAGTTTTTACCTTTTTGTCCAGTCATAACATAAACTACTACAGGCAAAAGAAAATTATATATATTGAAGCAAACTGTTGATTTTCACACCTTTTTGTTTCCTAAAAAACAGATATGTTGATAATAAATAACAATAAAATAAAAATATTCAAGTGAAGGAATTTCCCTCTTTTCTTAAGAGAAACTATTCAATATGTCACTTACCGTAAATGATTCAAACTGTGAAGATTAAAAGTTTCTAATTTATGTATTGGTGTTTGAAACTAGTGTTTTCACTCACAGTGTGTTCTGAGTGATGGTGTATGTTGTTTCAATAAGGACTGTTCATAGTGTTTGTCTGCACTGAGCCTGTTTTGAGACATGTTAAAAGTTGTGTTGTTTGGAATGAGTTTAGCAAGTGATGTGAACTGTTTAGCTCAGGTGACTGTTGGTAATGCACGCAGTAGTTTGAGTTTAGCTTTAGCTGATCAAAAAAAGAAAGGAAAAAAACTAAAGTTAAAGTGGATTTAACTGTTCATAATATGTAAGAGAGGAGTGGTCAGAAGATTTTTATGATGGTACATACACCATAGGTATTTGCATTTTTATATTTTCAGACATCTGACTTAGATCGTTGAATTCAGCTGTGCGGGACGTGTCTCTTATTCAAGGCTTCATTTAGTGGTCTATCAAAACAATAGTGATATTTACACTTACATCAAGGAATGACAGTGCCTGTTCTGCCCACAAAAGAAACAAAATGAATAGGAAAAGCTCCTAATCAAGAAATTTGTGGCAACAAAGAGCTTTCAGCTGAGAATTACGTTTTTTTTAAATCTCCTGATACACATGGACATCTTAAGAGGACTTTTGCCTAGTACGAGTACTCATAGCACTAAAATGTATATATATGTATGTATATACAAGTGTGTGCTGCAGTTCAAAATATCTTCAATTGTAATGTGACTGATGTAAAGATATAAATAATATGTTGGACATAGATGTTAAAAAGCACAATTAAGACATCTTCAATCGTCAGAAAGTAAATATTTTGATATATACTATATATACAGTACATATATAATTATATATTGACATTGAGTTATGGCTAATCTTAGAACTTGGAATTTGCACATTTTAGATATGGAAAACTGACATGTAGACAAGGTTCAAAATGCAGAATACATTCCCATCAATAGGTCCATTTAGTAGTTCTTCTGGCACCAGTTGGAGATTGACACTGTGTCATGGAATTGTGATTCTACAAGTCCTTTGCAGCTTTTTTGTACAAATGCAAATATAAAAATTGGGATTCTGCATTTCCATGACAACTGGACATACTACATCTGCGATACAGCTGTGATATAATCAAAAGCTTCAGGATACTAAATGGACCTTGCAAGTGTGACCTGTTTTTTAAAAGGAGTATGCACTTAAATATTACAATATTTTTGGGGTTTTAAAGTCAGATTAACTAGTTAATTATGGTTAGTGATGAATGAATTACAGTCATATGTAATGTGGCTCTGGACACTGTATAATGATCTCTGATCCACTGAGTAGTTATTGTACTGATCAGATTTGGTCATTGAGGTGCCAAATATTAAATCAATGAGTCAGCCATCTCTGACTTTGAGTCTTCAGTTGTTTGCCAGACTACTAATCATGACGACAGCAGCAACAGGGGGAGGAGAGCTGGTTCTGGTTTTGAACGAGGGGCTGGGAGGTTCTGGGTGGCTGAGAGGGAAAAGGAAAAGCAGCGCCAGGGAACACCATCAGTGAAAAGTTCGGTTTTGTTTTTCCAGGCAGGACAGATTATGGCTCTGAGCCTCATTCCTGCCCCGTGATTCATGTGATGTTTATCAAATTGGCCAGAGGCCTGTTCAACTGAAGCAAAGTGACTAGAAACTAAGTGTGCTTTTTTTTCTGAAGCATTGTGTATTTTGACAGCCGTGTGTTGATTATTTACAGTAAGCTTATTCTAATGTGGTACAATGCACAGTGTTAAGAGACAAATGTATACAAACACATATTTGGAAAAATGTAATTTAAAGGGTAAACACTTGAGGTGTGCGTGTGTGTGTGTGTGTGTGTGTGTGTGTGTGTGTGTGTGTGTGTGTGCGCGCTTGTGTGTGTATGCGTGTGTGTGTGTGTGAGAGAGAGGACATGAAGTCATCATATTGTACACACACAAGTCCTAAGCCGATTTAAGTTGCACACACCTATTGTACATACTTTTTAAAAGTTATCAATTACAGTACACAAATTGATCCTGATGAAAGTTAGATGAGTCTGTGTACTATCAATGCACTAAGAGATGCAAAGTAGAAACTTATAAATCTTACCAATTAGATTTAGACTAAAGCCATTTGAAAACACTAAAGCATGATAAAAACATGAATTGTTCTCTAAAAAGATGTGTCAGCTATAAACCTCACCTATCGTTGATTTACATCTGCTTGCAACACTTTTGTATTTGCAATAAGATGCATATTGTCTCCATCAGAGCCTTGTTGGGATAGCCCAGTTTCCTAGGGCCTCTCCTGGGTCACAGAGCCTAAACCTACCAGACCGGCAGTTTTCCCCTCCACAACACTTCCTCTGGACCAGCAATGACAATAGACCCTTTATCCCAAAAAGTTTCATTTCCACTCCCTCATGAGAACTAATTTCCTGTACCTGTATCTGCCCCTCTTTTTCTTCGATTAGATCAAACAAAACAAATCACTGTCTACTTTCTTGCTCACTCTCTTTCACTTGTATCTTCAAGCCACAACAACAATTGCTATGACAGTTCTTTCAATGTGTTTAACAACTTTCCCAAACTCTTAATACAGTAAGCACAACATCTGTCTGTGTAGGCTATACAGTTAATCCATTTCTTGTTGCTTTAACACAAAATTCATACAGTTAATACAAAATGTAAGATGCTTGAAAAAGTTTTGCAAACAACGTCAACCAAGACTAAAATAATGGATTTTTACTGACAAATTTGCAAATGCTTTCACACTGTATGTCAGAACAGGTAACATCATGTTTTGAACAGCTGTGAACAGCTGTTCACATTGTAAATTGAAACACAAATATATTCCCCCGTTTTACAGGTTTTCCACTGTTTCTGTAAATGTGAAAAAACAGCTGATGGAAGTTATGCAAATAGATCAATCACAGCTGATTCCCATGTAGGAAACACGCTCACCTGTTGAGGTTCTTTCAATCGCATGACCATCTTTTTATAGTATTCTTTCATTGCAAAGTGACAAATATGCAACTCAAATGTAGACTCGACTCACATCGGCAGTGACACATTCTATAAAGCTACGCTGAGATGGCTCAATCATTTTTGTATTGAATTTCTGCAACAAAAATAAACTAAACGCATGCATTTACTAAACCCAACAAAACTAAAATTTAGAGAGGCCTCAAGAGAAACTGAAGTGTAAAACACAATCTATGGTCAATCCAATATACTATTATTGTACAAAAGCAGACCTGACACAGATAGAATAATGCAGTTTCTGAAATTCCATCTGGTGTTAGTGTTTTTTTGACATTGGGCTATGACTGACTAAACGTTCCTGTTGGGAGAGAACATGTGGTAGTGTTTTGGAAGAATTTGTGATTTTGAGACATGTTTGCAGTGTTTTGGTAGACATATGTATTGTGTTAGTGTTTTATTGTATTTTGAAAATTGTGTTGGAGTTTAGTTTACAGTGTGTGATTTTTAGCATGACATTTTTTTGCCCTTTGTGTGTTGAAGGTATGTTGGCGTGTTAAGAGTTTTGGAAAATTGTAAAAAACAAATGAAAATATTGTCATAGCAATCGTAAAAAAACTGTAACATTTATTTTAACTGGAATTATATATGAATTTATGTCATTTTGACATTGACTATACAATAACTAACATATTTACAGCAATGATGCACATACTTATTAACAATATTAAACTCTGAAGGAAACTGTAAAGGTTGTATGTGTATCTTGTGTATCTTAATTATTTTCACCTCAACAACACATTGATGTCATGATAGGAACATTTCTACTTATGTAAGAGCAGCATCAGGTGTATATACATTTGTGGAGTAAAAGGTAAAGCAGATTGCTGAACATATTGGTTTACATCACTACAGTCTGTGTTTTCATCATAAGCTCCAAAAGAAACCTGCTTTATGTTGGTCAAAACACTACTTGGCCAGTTCAACTCTGAAAACTCTCTCTCTCAACACAGGTTGAACAAAAATCATTAGGGCTTGGAAATATATAACAGTTGCTTGCTGAAGTTTTCAGTGTAATCAGTGGTGCCTTTATCTGCATTGAGTGTGTTATTGGATGCTAATCAAAGAAGCAGGATTTGAACCCACTGAAAGAGAGCCCTGCCCCAGAGCTCCCACACAGAGTGAGAAATGTAAAAAAAGACCAATGTACATGATGTAAAACTTTCTGTGTGGGTGGGATGAGCTGACCGTATTGGCTAACCAGCAAAACCCAAATGACAGAGTGTGGGTTGTGGGTATACAGCTTTCTCTCTCTTAACTCTTAACCCATGTAACTGTACATACAGTCGAGTCTACAAATTAACTACCTCTGTTTTGTGCGCTGTCATAGGACAATGAAGGCCGGCGCGGAACTCTTCTCTGCATTGGCTCTGTTCCTCTTGATGGGGGCGGTGTTTACCCAGAAACCTCGGCCAAGGAAGCCCACCAAGCGCCCAACCACCACCAGGAAGCCATCTGTCCCACAGCCCGCTGTACCGGCACAGCCAGAGCCCCTGGAGCCAACAGACTTCCCCCCTCCCATCCTGGGCCCGCCCTCCATGTTTCCTGACTGCCCCCGAGAGTGTTTCTGCTCCCCAAGCTATCCCAATGCTCTGAACTGTGAGAACCGAAACATCCGTGTGATCCCTGTCATCCCGTCAAGAGCCCACTACTTGTACCTGCAGAACAACTACATCTCAGAAGTGACAGCAGAGCCGTTCCTTAACGCCACCGAGATCCGCTGGGTCAACTTGGCTAATAACCGCATTCACCGAATAGACAAAAACGTCAGAAGGTTTCCTTGATTAATATTTATGATTTGAAAATTACACGAAACCATGTATACATTTGTTTTCTGTATCTATCGCTTGGGCAGGTGTTTGAAAAGATCCCAGCACTGCTGTACCTCTATGTACAGCATAACCATCTGAAAGAGGTACCTTCCGGTCTTCCAGCAAACCTAGAACAGCTCCGCCTCGGTAGGAATCGTATTTCTAAGATCCCTGCTGGTGCCTTTAGCAAGATGGAGAACCTGACACTGCTCGACCTGTACCACAACCAGGTAAAGTTCTATTTAAAAGTACCTTTGTGAGCATCTTACTGTAATGGGCTGTTTCAACCATCTGTACTGCATGCATTTTTGGAGCAAACAAAAGTGCCTGATGACCTCTCTCTCAGCTGAGTGACAGTGATCTGGGCAAGAACACATTTAAGGACCTGAAGAGCCTCATGCAGCTCAATCTGGCTCACAACATCCTGAAAAAGATGCCTGCGGGCGTACCTAGAACCCTAATACAGCTTTTCCTGGACAGGAACCGTATAGATGACATCCCAAAGCAAGTATACAGTGCACACGTTGTCAAATAGCTGATAAACACGCACGCATGCGGCAAACACACACTGCATGCATTGTTAAACAAAGGTTGGATGTCAAATTTTACAGTTGTTCTTCTCATCCATTGTTCCCTTATTCAGAGACTACTTTGAAGGCTTGACCCACCTGGCGTTTGTAAGGCTGAACTACAACCAGCTGAGTGATAAAGGTCTTCCCAAGTCAGTGTTCAACATATCCACCCTGCTGGACCTGCAACTGGCCCACAACCAACTCGCCTCTGTTCCTTTCTTCAACAGTCACCTGGAGCACCTGCACCTCAACCACAACAGCATCGAGAGTAAGTTGTCTCAGCAGCAATCTGCACCATCTTAAGGATTTGTGAGAGGTAGCAGAAGTTTGGAATTTGGGGGGCTCAGATTCAGTTATTAGCAAGCATCAAAGGTATTTTATCAATATTAGTTTATCATTAACTTTATCAAATTGAAGAAATACTATTCAGGGTCCAATAACTGACTAGGTGTGTCTTAAAAAGGGGTGTTCTCTTAAAAATGCAGATATTATATGTCTTAAATAATTAATCTCATGTTTAAACTGCGAACAGTGAAGGAGTGAATCCAAACACTGTTATTATTACAACATATACACAAATAATCACTGACCATTGCTCCTTAAAGTATAATAGAAACTATTTAATTTACAGATTCATAAACATTACTTTCAAAGTGTGACGCATTGCGCTGTCTATACAAGCAAACATTGTATTTAATGAGTCAGTGAGTTGAACTGTCCCACTATATGTTGCCTAATCTGATTTAAACCTACCCACTCACTGGGATAAACCTACAGAGAATTATCATCCGACGTTGAGCACTCCGACATGTTTTCTTTTCTAGCTCTAACTTTACCTGGAGCTGAGTCAGTTGATCAGTTAAAATGAATGTATGGTACTACTAAACTGTTACTGCTACACTGTTGAAAACTCACAGTGACTTAGAATGAAGACAACTGAAATGAATGTAATTCTATAAATAAATTGCCAAGATTTAATTATTAGTACGATAAGCAAGTAAAGCAATCCTATTCAATTGGCCGATTTTTCATATTATTGCTTGTTTGAGGAATGGACATTCATGACTTTGGGTTTTCCCGGCAGGCATCAATGGCACCCTGCTCTGCCCTTATAGCCTGCAGACTGATGTGAGCGATCAGAGTCTGGTGCCCAAACTAAGGTACGTCACATTATGTCACCACTTGGCACTCATCTATACAAACTGGTACAATAGCATCTTTGGCAGTAAGAAAATAGGAACAACAATAATTATGCCAGGAACTAATGAGTTTTAAAAAGCAGTTGTCATTGCAAAGGCATGTCACATACCTGTTCTGTTGTGTCAGGTACCTGCGTTTAGATGGAAATCATCTGAGCCCTCCGATCCCTCTGGATGTCATCATGTGCTTCAGACACCTCCACTCTATTGTCATTTAGGAGAAATGTGGCTGGGGTTATGCACACATGCACGCAAGCCACACACGTACATCACTCACAAAAATACACACAGAGTCACTTTGTGCCAACTCAGTTAAAGGCAAAGCATGCTCATTGAAAAACAAGATGTATCAACCGTAAATACTGTTGAAAGACAAAGAAATTGGGAAAAAAAAACTATACAGCAATGATAGTTGATTCCTTGTTGCCCAAGACAAACAAATTTAAACCTTGAACTACAAATCTACAAAAAGAGCAGATATACTGAACTTTAAGGTTAGGTTTTTGTTATATTTTGTCAGTATTTGTTTTTGTTCGTAGAAATACAATGCAAAAAAACTAAAGTAAGTACAACGCCTGAAAATACAGGTACATTGACAGACATGCTACAAATACGGAGGGTAGTTATGTTCACTAGCAGATGTGACCAGAGTAGAGTTGCCACCATGGACAACAAACAGACCTGCTGTGGATTTCAGAAGAACTAGTTCAAAACATAACTACCATGTAGTGGAAACAGTCTAAATGTGCCTGATATTTTCGAGGTATTTCATGTAAAAGAATATTCTTTTTATTCTTAGTCTTCTGTATATTATTCTTCTGTATAAAGAAGCTTTGTACAAATAATGGAAAATAAAACTTTTTTCTCTGATCATTTGATAGTGTTTGATTTTTGAGATTTTATTACCACCTTCTCATAAGCTCCACCAGGGGTGGAATGTAAGTTAAATCATTCAAGTACTACATAAGTACAATTTGTAGGTACTTGTACGTTCTATTTCCATTTCATGCAATTTTCTACTTCTATTTCACTTTATATGACAGCTTTAGTTACCAGTTACTTTACAGATGTACATTTATCAATAGAAAATACAAATCAACTAATTAATTATTATATCACAGACTACGCCACCAAGCAGTATATTACATAATTAAATTTAGCCCCACCTTAACCAATTATGTACATGTTATAACATCAATAATTATCACAAAGTGATATTGTAGGCAATATAGTAACCTGAAATGTGTCATTCTGCACATTGTTTTTTACGTTTTATGCTAATAAGGTGTATTTTGACTTAAGTAAGTACGATTTTGAATGCAGGACTTTAACCTCTAACAGAGTACATTTACACTGCAGTCTTGTTACTTTTGCTGGGAAGTAAAAAAGTTTTTAAAAAAGTTAAATTTTTGAATATTTCTTCCACCACTGTGCTTCGCTGATACTTTTACAGCAGCAGACACCAAGAAAACTTATGTCACAGTCATTTTTAAGGAAATTGGGATTGCAAAACTAAGGAAAGTCACATTCTGTTTTAGAGCGGGATTTTTCTTACCCTGTGGAGTTTTTGACGACTTAGCCTTTGCAATGTTTCAAACTGTCTTCTCAACTGAATTGCATTTTAATATTACATGTGTAACACATCTTGAGTTGTCTGTGAGGCGAGTCCGAGCTACTAGCCGAGGCGAGCTTGCAATGTTTCGGACTGTCTGCTCGACTGTCTACAGTAAGCCTAGTTAGGCTACGTGCAGAAAAGTTTTTGTTATTTCAGAAGGGAAAGATTGGCTTTTTTTATTGATTTGCTTTACCCTGAGCTCAAGGGGAGACTTTTCTCGTTTGTCTGAATCAGATTGACTCATGATAACGTAGCAGGCTGATTTGCGAGGTTGACTGACTCGCGCGAGCAACTCACGAGTCATTGAAGGCTTGTGAGTTCTTAAGTGAATCGTGGTCTGCGAGCTTTCGGCTCTGAGTCTGCGGGTCGGACTGTCTCTTTGTTCACTCAGTTGCTTGAGTTGACTTGTGGAGCTGTTGTTGCCAACGAAATTGTAAGTTATAAAGCTTTTTGCAGTTAAGATGGCTAGGAACAGTAGTAGCTAATGCTGGACGAGGTTTGTGTATGGCGCTGTTATCATTTTAGATTGAACTGTAGTAAGTGATCCGAGTTAATGATACTAGAGACTTGTCAATGTAAAGACTCAGGTTAAAGATCCGAGTGAATCACGACTCAAACAGGTTTACTGCATAGAGCCCCTTTAAAGGAAGTTAATGCGTTCAAGAAAACGTTTAATGTATTTTGGTGAGAAACACTAAATGTAAACTTTTGTTAGTTCACAAGGCAACTCAATGTTTTTAAAAAAGTGACCTATGATTTGTGTGAAATTAATATATTCATATATGCGTAAAATAATATTTTGAGACAGTAAAAATGTGACTGTGACTTAATCTCATATCACAAAATATGTAATACATAGCCTACTTTCTGTTAAAGTAGTAAAATTGATTGATATGAACATGAATATCTTAGGCCAATAGATAATATATTCACCAGCTGTTGAAGCAGTGCCACAGATTCAGAGACTTGTGATCTGGATCGTTTGAAGTTTTTCCATGTTCATAAAGTTTTGTGACGACCTCTAGTGGTTAGACTAGAGCACTAAGCATTCCTGAGCTGGGAAGTGCTGGCAGCTGTTTTTTTCTACTTACACTGACGGATGCACAGCAGCATTGAATCTGGAAATTTTCACTTCTTTATTTACATTGCTATTATGTTTATTATTTCCATGACCAAAGGATATTCCTGTTTTCCATTGGACTTCCCATGCTAATGATTCTTTCCACTGAATTGCATTTTCAGCAGCTATTAAAAGTTAAACCGGCCAGGTAAGTGAGCAGGTTCGGTAGGTGATTCCGATCAGGACTTGTCTGACAGGAGTGATGTCACTGCCCGGTGAGAGTGTTCCTCAAGGGGATATGTCTTACAATGTGTTAAAGGAGGTTTTAGTTCCAGGAAATAGCTGAACGTCCATACAACACCTGAGAGGAGACATGGTGATTGGTCAGGGAGAACATAAAAACAAACTGATATTGGTGCAAAACATGCCCATCTTTCACCCTGAAAGAATAGAGCAACACATTTTAAAAGATCAGTAGCCCAATAATGAAATGAGTACGATATAATGAGTAACACACAGATGAATAAATTATTCACTCCAGCAGTGCGGGTTCTAATCCGACCAGTGATCCTCTCCTGTCTATCCACCGTCACTAATAAAGGGAAAAGCCCAAAGAAATAATCTTTAAAAAAAGAATTTAACAAATGACTCATTAAATAATTGCGTCACTGACAGCGAAAGTTTCTCATTACATCAGGGAGGAGGAAGTCTTTAATCATTAGTTAATTTCCTTTCATCCAATTAGGTATTGAGACATCAGTTCCTTTAATTGCAACATACTTCCTCCTCCTGTAAACCAATTTGTGTGCGTGCACGTGTGTGTGTGTGTGTGTGTGTGTGTGTGTGTGTCTGTGCAAGCTGTGCAATGGTAAAATCCCCCTAACTCTACTATAAGAGGAGACAGCATGGAGACACAGAAGCACATCTCTCCCAGGACTCTTCCTCTGAGTAACACACACACAGGTGAGTCTAAACAAAGGTGTGAGTTTGGTCTAGACCTACTCTTTCGAAAAAGTGTCCTGAGATCAATTCTGTTATGATTTGACACTTTAAATAAATTGAATTGAAGTGGTGCTAGCACATGGTGTTGTGTGATAGTACCCTTAAATTAATTTAGATTTTGAAACAAGAAATGAAAGAACCAGAGATGATATGCAAATACAATTTTTGAAGAACATTATATGCTTTTAATGCTATACTGTTAACTATTAGTTTATCAACAGAAAAAAACAGTTCTATACAGTGATTAAGACATTTAATAAGCAAATTCCCGATCATTTTTTGGATGCATCTTCTGAATTTTGTTCTCTATTTAACAATCAAAATGTTTCTGTTAGCTCTTCCATCCGACAACCACAGCGATGATGATGATGATGATGAAGATGCTGCTTGGCTGCTCTCTCTGCCTTCTCCTCCTGATCAGCTGTCTGAGTGAACATGTGGAGAGCCGGACCCTGAACCTGGACAGCTGCTCTGTCAATGTTCACACCCACGAACTGCGCAAATATTACACTGACATACGATCAAAAGTGGTGAGTTTATTGCACACACACTCTTCAAACCACTGACTCAAATTAAATAATAGAAATAAACAAATGCAGCATCCACCATAACATGCGGGCCCAATCCCTTTACCACACAAACATATCAGAAACTGTTCACAGCAAACACCTAAGAGCAGAGAGAGATTCTCACTTGTTCTCTGTGGTCTTTGCGTTACAGATAGAAGGAGACGGTGAGATCGGAGTGAAACTTCTGGACAAATCACTGATGAAGCATGTTCAGGTGAGTCTTTTAACATGTAGTACTGTAATTCTTTCAATCCTAACTTCCTTTAAAGATTCTAAATATTTCTCTGCTCTAAATGATAAAGGCTTTAGAAACAGTGTGTGAGTATGTAACATGAATGTGTGAGAGTTGCTGTAATCTGACCTTCGTTTGTCTCTATCAGGATGGTCAAAAGTGCTGTTTCCTACGTCTTGTGCTGCGTTTCTACGTAGAGAGAGTGTTCAGCAACTACGCCTCTTCTCACCCACAGCAGCAACGATGCTCCAGCGCTCTGGCCAACGCTTTTGTGAGCCTCAGAAGAGATATACATAAATGTGTAAGTTAGCTGTTCAAAAACTTAGTTGTTAGTTCTTTAATTATAAACACCAATAATGTGTATTAATAATTGTGCTTTGTTCTGAGCAGCACTGCCACTGTGGAGATGACACACACAGAACAGTCGACTCCCTGCATGCTGAGTTTGATAAGGTACGTAGACGTTCACACAGTGGACTGATGAGGGGGCAAATTAATTATTTCAACTGGCTTTATGGGATACAGTTGGTGTCCAATTCAAACATATTCTATTTAGAATATTAGGACATTAGGTAATCTAATAAAGACATTAGGTATCACTTGCCAATATCTTAACCCTTTTATTATGTTAGTGTGAAATTTGACACATTTTCTGATAAGTAAAAAGTACCATTTATTTTTTATTTGATCAAGGCTTCATGATATCCTCAAAAATAGGTATTCTAACAAAATAAAATATGTGACAATTATAGTTAATACTTTAAAAAGTCTCTAAAAAATGTTGTACATGGGTGAATAGTGTATTTTAAGTTGAAAGGTCCATTGGGCCAAAAAAATTAAAAGTTTAAAACAGAGTTTGGATTCAAATCATTACATAATAAGTTAGCTTTGAGGTTAAAAACTTTATTGGAACATAATAATGTTTCTTTTGCATTTTCGGCCAAGGTTTATCACAAGTCAGTCTTGTCCCGCTAACACAGAAATTACAATTATGAGGGTTAAAGGAAATGTTGGGGATTTGCAAGAATACTATTATCAATACAAATATTTACTTCTGTATGTTACCCAAAATGTGACACAGTGCACTCCTAAAAACTCAAAGACGTTAAAATAATATGGCTTATTTTCAAAAGATTTTTTTAGGTATTTATCTATATATCTACTTTTTTGCCTAATATCCTGACTATCTAAACCCAACACTTATTTGTTTCTATAAAGAAATGCCCATCATTAAATCCACTGTTCTCTCTGTCCTTTTTTCCATTTCTTTACATTGAGCAGTTAGAAATCAACCAGGCGGCACTGAAGGCCATGGGAGAACTGGACACTGTGCTGGAGTGGCTGGAGGGACTCAGCCAGAAAACACACACTTGATCATTCAGAAGTGCCTGCCGTCTCCAAGCTAACATCAGATATTTAACTTCTGATGTGACATTACTTGTACTTGAATTAATTTAATAATTATTTCATCCACTAACATGTGGACTGTTTTTTATACAATATTTGTGAAATATTATATATATTATATATATATTGACATAAGTGTATATGCATTCATAGTTATCATGAAGTATGTGTGCTTCTATTGTACTGTTAGCAGACACTTTAACAATGGTTTAATTTAAACTTCATTAAAAAAATACTCTTACTCACTGACTTTGAGTGTTTCCTTTCAACACAAAGACTTCTGTCTGCTCTTCTCTGTAAAATAACATAAGCATAATCAGCAAAATATACTTAAAAGTATCAAAGGTCAAATTACTCATTCTGTAGAAGAAATGGCTCCTGTGACTGGTAATTTAATATACGAGGCGGCAACGAGGTGGCAACGGGGTGGCATGCTGCTGCTGCTGCTTGCTCACCATGTTTTTGTTGCCCTTAACTCAGCTTCTGAGACTGCACAATCCTGAGGACCAAGGACCTTCGCCTATTAAGAAGACTGTAGCCTATTTACTTTGCTAATGGCAAAGAGAGAGGAAAGGGGGGTAAACTTAGGGAGTTGTTAGTCTCAAAACCTGTGCTTATCATAATCAAATGATAGTTTGTAGCCCATGTGGTAACATCAGTTTTCTATCCTCTTACATAGATATTACTTTCCTGCAAAAAAAACATTTGACATCAAAAACTCTGTAAGTGTCAGGGACCTTGAAACTGTGTTCAAGCCCACCACATCTTAATGAATAATGTGTAATTACAGGAGGAAAATTTCACAGTTTGGCTCAACTACACCGTACGCCTGCCTAGACATTATGCATGTACTATTCTATATCCACGATGTTTCACTTGCGTGATTGCGCCGAGGCCGCAGGAAATTCCACCGGATTTCACTCTTGTCGGCCGGATGTGCGTTACCTTAAGACTTTAAACAGTAATAAAACCGAGGTTCTCCTCATTGGTACCGAATCCACCCTATCCAAAGCCCTCACGGGTTACTCCAGCAATAATATACATAAATGTGTACATTTGTTATATAACAATTGAATGTGCTTTCATTTCAAAGCAGACGTGTTGGATTAATAAATATGCACAACTCACTATGGAGAGCGGACACAGAGAACGATCAAGGTGTGTAGTGTGTAGTTCATTGAACATCCACTCACAAACATTCTCACAGTTGATTCCAAAGTGTGCTAAGGAAACCCCAGAAGAAGTTTAATTTCACTTCTGTAAGATCATTTAGTTGATTCTAAGATAAGTTATTGATGTTTCATGTCTAATTAACAAAATATCTGGTGTAAAATGTTTTGTCTATTATCACTTAATATAATCTCAAATAACCTGAACAAATAGCTTCCCTTCAATCAGGATTTAATTTGGGGTTCACAGTGACCTACAATTTATTCTATTTCTCGTAGATTATACGAATATTTAGTTGGTTTTAATCTATCTTCCAAGAAATTACTTAATTAATACTTTGAGAAAAAGTTGTAGTTTTGTCCAATAATATGTTACAAATTTCAGCGTATTTTGTGAGGATTTCAAAATGTAATCACACTCTAAAATGACTTTACTTAAGGCTGAAATACTGCAGTACTGTATTGTGGAGATGGGCATGCTTTGCATTCAGTGGCAGGAGAGGGGCCAAATCTTTAAGCAACTGAACTGTTTGCTAGAGAAGCCGGGCAACCTGAGGTGTTCGGTGGAAAAGTTATTTGAATTTAAGTGTGCAACAAAAATATTCAGAAATACTGTTGTCGGGGAATGGACTGCTGTGGCTGTGTGAGAGGAAACTCATGGTGGCAGCGAGACCTACATGTGTCGTTAACACATGATCACACAGAAACTCAGCAATGCCAAAGTGTATTATAAATATTACATCACTTATTAACATTACTGTGTAATTATCTTAATTGCATGCATCATGTAGCTTATTGATTTAACATATATATTTTTTGATTTTTCATTTATTAACACAACTTCATCTATGTAATTAGAAGCTGTTCTGAACAACAGCAGTAAAATTATTTTTTTCCTTTTATGTGTTCTACCATACCACCTTCAAGTAAGTAGGCAACTGTTAGTTAGTCAGCTAGTTAGTTAGTTGGTTACCAGTAGTTAAGCTTTCTTTACAAGACAGAACAAAATACATACAGTGTATACGCATAACGCCTCAACAAGACTATTCGATCCCACAGTCATTACACGCACACACGCACGCGCGCACACACGCACACAATACCAATAACAAAATAGCAGCAAGAAAACCTTAAAAGTCTTGTAGAGGAACGAGTGACTCAGTTTTATTTTGCAGTTGATTCTAGTAATGAGGCGCATAATTCTGTAAACCAGTCTTCCCCAGTTCAGAGTTGGTATGAGACTTAAAACTCAACTAAGGATGTTAAATATAAAATTGATCAATTGATAATTGTGTGTCATTTTAATCAATCATCTGCGGCCTTGACTTGAAACTATCAGCAACGGTCTTAACTTAGAAGTTATACACTGTACCCAGTAACACTGTCTCTACAGCACCTGTTTACTAGTTCCACTATTATTCCATTTATTTAGTATTTATTCATCATTCTCATTCTCATATCTCACTTATTATTCATTATTTGTTCATCATTCTCATTTCCTATTTCAGAACTATTCATATTCATGTTCCACATTTAAATCATTTTTATTGGACTCTTCATTGCACTCATCTCTCTCGATTGTTTCTGTTTAGAGTATGTATGTATTAGTGTGTATATATTGTTCGTTTGTTGGTTTGTTTTGAATGTGTAAGCACATTGTGAGCAACTATGCTCCAAAGGAAAATTCCTCGAATGTTTCTTCATACCTGGTCAATAAAGCTGATTCTGATTCTGATTCTGATAACAACAAACAACAAAGCTTTTTACTGCCCTCTAGTGGCAACCTGTGAAGATACAGTGTTTTATCCACTACAGGTGAGCAGATGTAACAAAGCCAGCATCGCCGTTGCCATCAGCAACAGCAGCAGCAGCATGATGATGATTGACCACAAGAGTTATATCTCCTCTTTTCACTTTTTCATACCCACCCCACTATCTTGCTTGACATTGAAGTATTGGTAACCCAAGAACAGAATTAACGTAAATTAGGGTCAATGAAACTGTGATTCATCATTTAAATTGCATTTAGAAACTGTTATTTTTACTTTCACTAATTCAGCACTCAGATGTTTGCTCACCATGGGAAAATATGAGCCATCACAATGAGCAGTGCTCACATAAGTGCGGTTAACACCCTCACAGATACATATGCAAACGGCCATACGCATGCATTTGCTTACGCACTTCCACCCTAACGCGCATAAATAGAGTATGGAGAATCAGGTGTCATACTTTGGAAGCATCACACTGGAGTATATCAATCACTGCTTGAACCGGAAAACTGCTTGTGCTACTTTAATCTTACATTATTGACAATGTCCACGTGAAACTGAACATTGCATTCAGTGGGAATTTCTAAGTTTCATCTCCCAAAAGGAGTCTTGCTCAGCAGAAGGACAGGGCTACTTTATTTTCAGGTTACAGTAATACATTCCTGTTGCTTGCTCAGCTCTGTGGAAATAATAAGGTTTCGGAGGAAGTTATCTTTTTTTAGTAATCCACATTACTAAAATGGGCACATTTGAATAATTTATTTCAAATGTGCAAATTTATTATCACAGTTACATTGAAAGATCTACCACAGACACACGGTTGTTCAGATCCACAGGGTGAAGTAGGGGACATGCCAACAACAGCTCACATTCACCATGACTGATGAACTGAGAGGAAGTCTAAATGACTAAAGAATTCATCTGAAATCCAGAGGGGTCTCTGTAGATCATAGATACGATTTCAAGTATTTTCCGTTCTGCAAAATCCTCGATAATGGGCCTCTGCCCACCCACATATTAGCTGTCAAACAACACCCATTAATGAATGTGAAGTAGTGAGGACGCTGTCACCTCATTACTATTTCTCATAGTAACTCCTTTCTTTGTAGGCGTATTGAGACAACTCTAACACACTAGCACACACACACTTACTACTATTATTTTTGTCCATATTTCAACAACCACTTGACATAAACAATAACAGAAAGAGACCTCTGAAGGATTCAATGCCCCCCCCCCCCCAACACACACACACACACACGCAAACACACATCCGCAGTCAGACGACAGGTGTGAAACTGAAAGAGAAATGTGGTGAATCTATTTGTAAAGACAGATAGATTTCCTCTAAAGGCGCAAGTAGACTTTGCAGACACTCAATATGCAAACACAAATAAAGAAAATGTGGCGCATAAATAATGAGGAAAAATGTAAAAGCATAATCAACTAAGCTGAATCAACTGGATGATATCAGCAGTTAGGTTTCAGGTAATGTGCCGCAGTATTGCTGACTGCAGATCCTGAGCACCGGTTAGTGACAACATCCGAAACTAACAAGACTAGAGAGAACAAAGAGTCACAGTGACACAGTGATCATCTCCAGAGCAGACAGCGCCCTTACTTAGTGATACATGAAAGATAAGATTTAACCGATTCAGCTTTTGTCCAATGCCGAGGAGACAGAGTTCACAGGACATAGAGCTGAGTGAAGGAAACAGTTTGATCAGAATAAGCAGTGCAAGGAATATCACTATCTTCTTACTGTACCTCTGGTTTGAGTGAACATTAGTTTGCAGATATGAGGCCTCCAAAGGGTTAACACATTTTCTCACTCAGAGGATTGTGATCTAAAAATGTGATCAAATTAGTTTCAATATTACTCCATCAAAAAATCATACAGAGTAAAATTGCACACTCACTCGACTCGTAGTCTTTAATTCCTATAGTTTGCAAATCAGTGGTGCCATTCAATGAATCTCACTCATTTATTTTTTCAGTTAATTCTTTTTTTCACCTTGGTGATAATGATAAAACAATAAAGAAATGCAAATAGAGCTTGAGAGACGTAGCTAAATTATTGCTTTTTTGTGCAAAAGACTTCTGAAATCAGGAAAACAACGTGTGACTGATGAATATTTCATGATAGACTGGATTGGTAATACTTCACATGCTGCTATGCACATCGTCATTAAATAGATATACTTTCATGACACCCCAATT
The DNA here is from genome assembly GCF_013103735.1 of Etheostoma cragini. Lineage (NCBI taxonomy): Eukaryota > Metazoa > Chordata > Actinopteri > Perciformes > Percidae > Etheostoma > Etheostoma cragini. The sequence continues at coordinate 11,616,628 of NC_048410.1, read as the reverse complement.
CTGTGAACTGATGTCTAAATATCTTGATGATGGTGCGTGACATTGGTTTTATCAGCAGTTGCTCTGATCACATCTGGTATTTGGGTTGGATTATGAGTTATTTGCATGAAAGAAGAGCTCTGACTAAGTTACTTTATGAACAAAAACTATATGACTTAATGGCAGACTCAAAATCTCCCTCACATACACAAACAATCCCAGCAGAAACTGGCAGAAGCATCTCTAATGCAGTTGCAACCACACAGTCATGAAATCACACAGCTAAATGCGCATTCACTCACATACTCTCACACACACACACACACACACACACACACACACACACACACACACACACAGAGTTAGTGCCAAAGTCAGAAGGGTTTCCCATAAACTGAGTACAGCTGACTCATCTTAATTTCACATATGTATATACAATATGTACATATATAGCATCTTTAAACGTGTAAGGTAGGCCTTTATTTGCTGCTTGAAATTGTTTGCATTCCACATTTTTGGCTGCTTTAAGGAATCATATATTAGCAAAACTACTTCAAAACACTTGAAATATTGGTGCAACATCCACTAAACTTTTACATCTTTTGAAACTCAGAGTTGGCAAAATACTATTTCACATTAATGTTGACTAACATATTTGAATGATGTGTGTTAAACTAGGTAACACATGCACAGAACTGTATCATATTTATAGTGCCTATGAACTAAAAACAAATCAAACAAAGACATAATGCTCATTATTTCATTAATGTCCCTTTGTTTTTAATTGTGCTCATGTGTGCATATAGTATATTTATTGTGTTTTTAATATAACAGATTTAAAATAAATTGACGTTTTCAAGTAGTTAAAACAGTCACAATATATGGTCAAATATATTTCATATAAAAAAAAAAACTGTATTAAAAGCAGCACGGTGGCCCAGTGGTTAGCACTGTGTCCTCACAGCTAGAAGGTAACAGGCTGGAACCCTGGTCGTCCCAGGCCTTTCTTTGTGGGGTTTGCATGTTCTCGTTGTGTCTCCGTTGGTTACTAAAAATATGTTCCCCTCCTTCTCCACCAACCTGATGTGTGCTGAGGGTCTGGTGTTGTAAGGCTGCTGACCAGGTGGGTGCTACACATTGGTTGTGTTAGAGTGCAGTTGTCCCCCCCCAACCCCCCGAGCGCTTTGAGTGTCTATCATAAAGGGCTGTATAAATGTAATTAATCATTCCTGGGTGAAGACCTTTTCTCTGCCTTTGTTGTGTATGTGTATTTTTATTTATTTGATTTCTTGTTGAATTCTTTTTAATGCCAAGTGAAAGGTCATTGCAATTCAAAGTTCCTAGCTAAATTAGGCCCAGCCACATAATCAAATTAAATGTTGACTACACTCGAAAATTAAATCTCACAGAAAACAAAGAGAATAGGTTCATTTCATGTCAGTGATGTCCAGCAGAGTGCAGCACAGCAGGAGCATTTTCATTTTTGAAATGGAAACGCAATGGACATGCAAAACTGAGAAAAATCCACTCTACTCTCCTGGACAACACTGAAATGCAACACACCTCTGCACTATGGCTTGTGGGGGTCGTCGGTGTAACAAGGTGTTTGGACATTCACGGATTACATTTCTTGGCTACCCTACTCTACTCTTTGTTTTCTGTGTCGTAATTGTATTATATTGTGACATGGAAAATTCAATAAAAACAATGATTCTGTTTTTGCTCTTTTAACATATCTTTTTTATTTGATTATGACGCTGTAAATGCATGAATGCAAATTACAATGAATATTACATATGTATTTATTTGTTTAAATTTAGGCATTTAAAATCTTCCGTACTTTAGGGCCTTTTAGGAAAAAACTAAAAAACATTGTTGCACTGTTTATCCACATTTGTCTGGCATTTGTTTTTTAGTTATTTTACTTTTTGGAAAAGCACACTGTGTTATCTTCACCACGACAGACACTTTATCCAGTAACTGAACTTTGACTTGTACAGATAATCACTAGGAATGATTTTGCTGACAACACTTTTTAAAATACCAGTGTTGCCCAACAAAACAAAATGTAAACTTGAGCGACAGAGACGTTAATTGTGGATAAACGGGCATTCCATACAAGAGAAAAAGTACTGACGGGAAAACACCCCTTATGCTGCCACAACTAAGAGTCCCGAAACACTTCATTATGTAGTTTCTCCATTTATAAAGACATTTAAAATTTGTCTATGAATATGTAAACCTCCCCAAAGAGAAAGACCATGACCTCAATCACATAAGCAAAAAGCAAAGATGATGACGTCATGTGTTTTATATTACACGTCTGGCGTACAGAGGGAATCCACAGCGTCATCATACACAAACCACAGATTAATATCATTTCCATCTGAATGGAACTATTTCCTCTGTTGTTGTGAATACATGGAATATAATGTGATTTACATTTTATGCCATTTTAAACATTATTTTTTGCACCTATAATGATGATTTATGATTACTGTGCTTATTTATCAGGCAAAGGCAATGTTACTGCACTTCATGTGTTTGACATTGTCATCCACACTACACTGATAAAAGTAACACAGAACATGTATTAATATTCTAATTACAATGAATAGTATTTATATAATACTATTAAAAAACATGATAAAAAAGAAAAATGTGTCATGTCAGAATTTCCAAACGTGCTATGTCACTTTTTTTCTTTTCTTTGAGAGTTCAAGATTTTGAGCTCTATCACCAGCCTTTCTCATGGGAGGAGTATGTAATGACACCAAAAATTCCCCGCATGTATGAAGCATGTTTAACCGTTTGTCTTCCAGTCAGTCTCCTCCCTCAGGTATCTGTCCCAATTTTGGCTATAAATACAGACAAAAATTGAGCCAAAATATATATGCACCTTTCTCTTCTCAGCTCTTCATCGAGATCCTAAGAAGAATATCGTCTCTCAGAAGTCAAACTTCATACGTCCACTGAGCCAGCAGCATCTTTCCTCCTGAGGGCCCACTCTTCTCTTCTATTCTCTGCTTCTAGAAGATCCATCCAATCTGCGTGTCCAGCATGACTCCTCGGTCTCTCCTCCTGTCCGTCCTGGTTCTCTTGGCTTTCTTCAGCACAGCCTCCTGTTCTCCCATCACGTGCAATAACCAGTGCTGTCGTTTCGTGGAGGGCTTCCCTGCCAGGCTAAAGAAGCTCAGAGAGGACTATTTACAAATCAGAGACTTCTATGTGAGTAAAAGCACAACATTGACTCTAACCTTGCACCTTGACAGTGAACGCAGCATCATTCGGATACGTGCGTCCATGTAGTCCTGTCAGTCTCCAGGTGATGCTGCACTTGCTCATCTCTGTCTGTCTGCCTCTGCTGGCACTGAGATAAAGTTTTTCTTCTGTCTACAGGAAGCAAACGATGACTTGGACACAGCGCTGCTAGACCAGAGCGTCGAGGACTCTTTTAAAGTAAGTTCCTTTTTTTTGTTCCGTTTTTGTTTAACTCTACACGAAGTTCCTTCACAGTCTTAACAAATGCATTGCTTTTAAAGTATAATCAGAAAATACAAAAAGCCTGAAATTATTCGACAATGCGAACACGGTGCCCGCCAGTAAAGAGTTAAACGACATTGCATAACCACCTTGGTGCTTCCTTCTCCTTTTCCTTCTCCTTATAGAGTCCGTTTGCCTGCCACGCTATGAACAGCATACTGGAGTTTTATCTGAGCACGGTTCTCCCCACAGCCATGGCCGGAGTGACGGAGGACACCAATAACTTAAAGCCTTACATGGAGTCCATACATCAAATCTTCGACGACCTCAAGAGGGACGTCACCAAATGTGTGAGTAGCTGACACACGTGTTACTACTACTGAGAGAAATAGATGTAAATACGCACCGGGAGCGCGCGGTGCCAAAAGCTCGGATGTAGTTTTAGATAATATATATCGAATACAATATATAATATATAGCATTCAGTGCGCAATTTGCAGCAGAATTTAGACTATTTAGTGAGGAACAGAATTAAAATGGACCTCCAAGTTTAATATTTTTACTTTCAACAATAGAAGTAACCCTAGTCCTTGATTAAAAATATGTTTTTTTTACTGATTGCACTGTAGCCTACTAGGTTCCATTTGGTAGTGGACTAAGCGCGAATTGTTGCTCATGAAACACGTGCGGAATAAGTTTCAGGGATAGGTCTACATGCGATTGACCCGGTCTAGCCCAAGTCTGACACAGCGAAACCATCGAAACCTCCTTCTAGATTTGAACTGCATCCTAAAACCAACCGAATATTCCCCGCACTATTGAGGAAAATGGGTGACCATGACACAAAGGGGAAGAGGGGCTCACGGGATAGGTCATTATATTGCATTAGTCAGCGATTCTTCAACTGCAGTAGCGTGCATAACTGCTGTGCATCATCCAGTTCTTACAAAAGGGTAATAGAAGGAATGGCTTGCTGCTACTTCTGCGTGGTGGGTGGTATTGGCTGCATTTAGGCTTGACTGTCAAATGAAAGTTGGTAACCCATGTGGTAACATCATCTTTTTTTATGTTGTTCCTCCTATAGAGACATTACTTTTCCTGCAAGAAACAGTTTGACATCAAAAACCTCAACTCTACTTACACTCAGGTGAGTGTTGACATTTTATCATTAATTGTAAAAATATTTGTGTTTTTCAAATATAGTTTGCCTGTATTTCAACAGATAATCTTATTAACAGAACCATGTGTTTGTCCACAGATGCAGAGTAAAGGTCCATATAAGGCCATGAGCGAGCTCGATCTGCTGTTTAACTACATTGAGACATATCTGGCTTCTAAACGGCAAAGAAACAGAATAGCCGTTGTTTAAGGACCCGCTGACCCTAAACAAAATGTGACCTTGTTCATCTCAGGAAAAAGAAAAGACAGCCTTGACGCTTACACTCTTTTGCAATGAATGAGACAGTATTTCCAGTGGTATTAGTGTTGCCACATATTGTAGCCTGATGATCCGATGTCTTACTCATCCAAAGACTTCTGGTTTTGTCCTGAGGACAAGTTTCTGTGTCAAGACCATATTGAGTCCTACATATGAAGTTACAACTAAAACTGTTGCTAATGAAGCTGTGATATTTATTTGTATCATATACATTTTCTTTTATTTATGATGACCAATATTGTATTGTTGTAGATTAATAAATGACTTTTTGATATGAATTACTCTTTTGATTTTATTTCCCCAAGATAATGCAGCTGCTACTGCGCCATTTATTAGGAATGTGTAATTGGTAGAGTGCTGAAAACATCACATCCTGCAGTTCTGCTGTCTAAATGTGGGGAACCACTTAGCGTAAACTCAACGTGCTGCTGCACTAACCTCAAACGTGACCCATATACAACACTTACCAGCAGCAGCGCTGTACTTAACTTACCGTAACTAGCCAGCCTCACCCTCACGGCATATGCAGTTGCATAGTTGATGCACACACACACACACACGCATGCACGCACAATAAAACAGAAGGAGCACACGGTAAAAAAGAGCTGCCCTGCATAAAAATCTTTTGAATTTTTATTATGTCAACATCATCACAGTGACAGGCAGGGGGGGTAACTGCAGGGTTGAATTCATCAGCTGTACCATTATACATTTACAGCTAAGCAATGAAATATGAACAGTAAGGGTTCTAAAAGATAACCCTCTAATAACATTTGAATGTACATATGAGCATCGACTGTGAAGTGACATGAGATTCCTGACTTGACTCAGCCCCCTGAACTGAAACTACTCTAAGACGTTTTATCTGTCACTTGCTTAGTCAACATAGAATGATCTGAATAGTATCACTCCAGCGATGACAGTGCCTTATGCAAAGATATCATTCATGACAATTGTCTGATAAAGCATGATCAATCTTATTTTGAGAATATTAATAATAGTTTCCTTAAAGTCACTGTAATCAGTGTTGTGTTCATTGTTTTAAAAGTTCTTAAAGTGTTGGTTAAGACTTTAGTCTCCCTAAAATCTGTGTTTACATTTTGAACAGCATGGCTGTTAACCTGCTGGTTTAGCTCATGTCTGGCTGTTATGTAATGACTGTGTGTGTGTCTGTACAGAGAGCAATGGTTTCAAGTTAACGTGAGAAAACAAATCGAGACCATACGTTACTGGCTCCACACCGTAGGGACTTTGATCCAAAATGCAGAATCACTGTTTTGAAGGATCATAATCAAAAGGTCAAATTGTTTTACTTTTATTATGATATGGCTCTACCTTGGCACACCACTTTCACCTCAAAAGTTAAGATATTTAAAAAAAAAAAAAAACACAACAAGAAAGTCCTGGTTTCAAATCCTACTGCCTTTCATTATTTAACTTTTACGCCTACTTCAAAAAACCTCAGCAAATCATTATTAGGGACTGTATACAAATACAGGGATGAGGTGCTAAATCTTATTAAGAAAAGCCTTCCACATCATTCCAAATTATTTCTTTTGACGCTCCGCTGACTCGATATTCCTCCAATACCCAAAATAATAAATGGCAAAATAGAGACAAAACAGACAACGTTCTATTGCTAACAAAGAGCTGATTAATTGTTCGTTCCAAAATGAATAAAGAAATCTAACTGTGTAATGAGTAAAAGCGGAAACATCTTCATCTGCTCTCCCACCATGTATAATTTCTTTCCCTTAAGCCATCTGTCAGTGAGAGGGGGGGGGGGGGGGGGGGGGGGGGACACGATAACGTTTCAATAAAAGGATGAGGCAGCACATTTTTATAGTCTCCCCTAGAAGGCATTCATAAGGTTGTTCACATGAAAAGGGATAGAAATGGTTATGTCAAAAAAGAAAGAAATAGAGCTCTAGAGAGAAGTTCTAACCCTAGCTCCTGTCTCACCACTGCACAGGAGACCAATCCCGTCGTGATGAGGCGGTGAATCATGGTCACTTTTGAGAAAGTTACAGAAGTCTTCGTACACAGCCTCCCCCTCCTCCCTCTCTAATCCCACTTTGGAAAGGTGTTAGGGCTTTTCTAAAGCCGATTGGTCCTCCAAGCTCATGATGGCAGCTTAACTCTCCCTCTCCTCTGAGCCCCCCACCCCACCAAATATTTCCCATACAGCCATTTAGTAATATATGTGTGTGTGTTTATAGGATTTCTTTAAAAAAATGAACATGAAAAAAGTTCCGGTCTCCATAGAGTTTGTGACCTAAAAGGTTTGTTTATTCCAACTTTTGTGGGCACATTTGATTTAGAAAAGTTCATTTTGGAAATATTCATACACGTGCCACTAAAAACATCCATGAGTAGAACAGCAGACATTGCAAAGGTTGTCAAAGACATCCGTTGTTTTTCATTTTGAATCGTGAAGGCTCATGTTTGAGGTTTCTGCTTACACCTGATGAGTCAAGTACAAGATGAAATTGTTCCAAATGTGCTGCTGATGCCTTAGTGCAAAGTGACATCCGCTTTCTATTATGACCAGTCTGTTCATCAAAGATGTCAATACATTACACTTGAAAAAGACACAAAAAAAAAAAAAAAAAATACAACCAGCAACATATACCCTGACAGTAAAAACTGATTTCTCAGCATATGTGAATGATTGGCCACTGTTGCATGTAAAAGTGAAACCGCTTCCCATTTGATCATGTCTATAAACCTTGCTACAGTTCAAGCTGTGGGTGTTTTGCGTTGAGGCAGTGTGGCCTCTAACTGCTACCTTGTCTCGGGCAGGTCAATCAGCACCCTCATGTCTGAAGATACGTGAGAATCAGGATGGCACGCCACTTCAAAGAACTCTGAGCCGTGTCTTACCACATTAACTGAGAACTCTCGATCCTTTATATTTCCCCCACACTTTTAAAAATGTCTGTACACAGTACTGGCACATTTGAGTTTATCACCTAGAATAAATTATGTAATGCTTGTTTTCATATTTGTGAACAAATGATGGACATCCTCTGATATTAAACTGTTGATAAGGTGGCTTAGTGATTACTTGAGAATTATAGACGTTATTTTGTTCCCACCTATCAGAAAACAAAATGGAGAAGGGTGCCATGCGCCCCTTCTGAAGAGCGTGCTGGGTGTCCTGAGATCTGTAATGGGTGGGGTAAGGGGGTAGAACCTCCACAGGACTACTATCATGAGGAACTCCCCTGAAGCCCCGTTTACCCCCTTTCTCACTTACCTGAGAGAGAGAGATGACTGTAGGTTTCGTCACACTCAAAGCTGGAAGCTGAGTGCCTACGGCTGCCTCGCACCTGAAGAGAAATAAGCTTATGCGTTAGCGGGAAGCTGCACTAAATACCCCAGTGTTGGCAAATGTCTGTGTTGACTCAATACTACCACACTCTTTTGCTACGCAAATGTGTATATTCCAGGAGTCACTCATGCTAGCAAGTATGATACAAGTTTGTCACGAGTTGAGTCTGTGCACCCCGTGTCAAAGCCACAAATCCCAAGCCAACCCGGCAACCTGAGTCATAGTCGGAGACTTGAGAAAGGTTCTGTCAATGTTGAAGCAAATGTCAAATACAGATAATGTTTAAATTTGAGAGGTTATTGATCAACTGAATATAAACCCCAAACAAACATGTAACAACTAGACAAACACCTTATGGTTCTCTTTTCTCTTTTTTTCTCATTTTATCCATCCATTGTACACTACCATAGTTATTTTGTACGCAGAAATGGAGATAAGAGAGCAGGTTTGTGTTTTAGGTGTTTTTTAATCCAAAGCTGAAGCAGACAAAAGTATGGCAGGGGGAGCATTGAACAGACTTAATGACGGGGGGGGGTAAGGAGACATATCTGTGTTTTCACTACAAAAAAGGTATTGAGAAGGACAAAAACAAAACAGAAGGAACATTGATAAACATTCAATGAACATTTTTACAGTGAGATTTGTAGGTGCAATGTGACAGGTGATGTGATTTTACAAACTGAAGTGGACCAAAATTAACACAATTTCCCATGATCCCAAGTGAGCTGGAAGTGTCTGGTTGCGTTGAAGACGCAACCAGACAAGAACAAGAACAAGAACGTTGAAGAGAAATCCGGGAATCACACCCCCGTCTACGTGTGATGACAGCTTGCTGGTGGTATTGTCAAAGATTCTGCTCTAAGATGAGGAGCAGCTCTAAAGTACTGACTGCTTCCTATTAATCCTACAGGAAGTGTATGAGGAGAAGTGTTGGGAGAACACTGGCACTGCACCAGATTAGTCCCACTGAGCCTCCTGACAGTTGAGCTAGTGCAACCAACAGTAACTAAGATATCTTTCAGAGAGACCTCTGAAGCTTGCCCGGTCTGTCTGAATTGCGTATTCCACAGAGTGTGTGCTACTGCTTACATAACACACAAACACTGCCTATTGTTGCACAACATCTCTCCAACACATTTGCAAACAGAAATCAACAATAATGAAAAGTCCCTAGCAGTACTTCAAGCTGACAAACACATCTGCATAGCATTAACCTGAAATATAATCTGGCAATGGTATAAATTGGGAAGCATTACATTAGTAAAAGCCTGAACCAAATGGTAGGTAGCGGTTAAAAGTAATCTGCTGCTTTAGCAACACTCAGCAAGGCCTATGCTAATATGTTCATAAAATTCATGAAAAAATACAGTATCAGTTGGCACCCACTCTCCAATGAGCTACATGTGGGAGAAAGGTTGAGCCAGTTTCTTGTCTTAAACGTGGCGTCCATCTCTGCCCTATAAACTATGTACCTGAAAAACAAGCGTAGATTAAGGTAGGAGAGAGGGGCCTTTGTGAGGTGCTCCGTCAGAATGGCACACAGCCTTTGTGAGTGCATAGGCCTCCGTTTAACATTCATAAAGACAAACTGAACCTGACAGAACCTGGCCCACTTTAAGTCCCAGAGATGGGTACCTATTTCCAGCTAATTCCAACAGTCAGGGACAGAGTCCTTACATTCCACTTGTCAGTTCAAAATACATTTGCTTACTTTGCATGTACGAAAAAGAAACCTTCCCTTGCTTTCATTTTTGGGATTTAGCCATTTGATTTAACATTCACAGGTTGGGGCCTAGAGTTAGAACAGGGCTGCTGGGTGAAAGAGAACTACCGCTAATGCTAAGGCTTTATGTCCTATTTCAACATCCAAGCCCCTCTGAGTACACAACCTGATATTTGAGAGAGGAGAGATAGCTCACCAATTCCCTCTTCTCTCCTTTTCTATAATTCATAATCTCTTCACTGGTGTAAAAACACAGGTCAACGTCCTCTCTGGCAGAGCAGAGTGGTGGGTTTGTTAAAATGGTAGAGTAATAAAAACAAACACTCCTACAAAACATTTGCCATGAAAAATAAAACACTGAAAAAAATCCATGCAACGCGACTCGTGTGTCGACAAATTATTGCTTCCTTTTTACAACCTGTGTCTGTATGTGCACGCATGCATCTTTCAGTGGGCAGCAGGCTGTGGGTCCTGCATGGGGTTACTGGCTTTCTTCCTCCGTTTCGTTAGCAGTGGATTGGTCGAGTCCTCAATGGTCTTGATCTTGATTTGCTCATAGTCAACCCTCATTGTTGCCAAGGCACTGGTCATTTCCTCCTGAAAAATTACAACAACAAAATGTTGCGTTTACTGGTAAACTGCTAAACCTTGAGACCGACGTATAACCGACTGCATCTGTTGAATTTTCCTCATGTTACACTGTCCAGTGTGATTGTCTCTATCTAGAAACTAAGCTGCGCGATGCGGGGAACAACTGACTGGCTGATGAGCAGGAAGTTGTTTACAGAGCGGTAGATGCGCTTTGCAAAAAAACTCTGCGTTCTATGAAATGACGCGCTAAAAAAATAATCGCTCAATCACGCAAATTTGATTGCGGGGAGTCAAAATCACGATCGTGATTAAAATTGGATTAATTCTGCAGCCCTAACCTCTATATAAGTATGTGCGCCGGCTCTACCAACTGAGCTAACCACAACATTGTGCTTTTTAGACTAAATACCACTAAGAAACAGTAAATGAAGTAACCAACCAGTATGGAGTAAACATTGTAGTTTATTAGTCTAACCACAGGTATTTTCTGATATAACTGGAAGGATTCTTTTATAAATCAAACATTTAGAGTGGGTAGCAGGTAAAAAGTCTTGCAGATAAAGAATTTTTTTCTATTTAATGTAGCATACGTTACACACAGAGAGTGTGTCTTTTTCTATTTTTCTTTGGAAGCTAAACTTGCAAAAATGATGCCAAAATGATGCAAAAAGAAAGACAACGAACCTTGACATCCTCCCATGCGTCCTTCTCCTCCTTTAGGACCCGGCTGGTATGAAGTGGGGTCTGGGGAACCTCCATCGATTGCTGTAGGGAGAAGGAAATGTCAGCCAGAGCAATTAAGTTGAAAAGACGGTACGGAAGTGAGCTAAAAAATACACAATAGTGCATGTGCTTACATTGATCCATGGATGATTCATGAAGTCTGTGATGGTCATCCTTTGCGTCGGCTCAGTCTTAAGGAGGGTCCTAATCAGTTGTTTAGCTGCAAACACAATTATTTACATCATTAAATAAGGAAGGGACATAAAAAAGAAAAGCCATATCGAAAGGGCCAAGTAAGTGTGACACTGACATTTAAAACCACAAAACAGTGAACACAATTACAAGCAGACAGATTAATATTAATATTCAGAAAACTCAGATTGAGGCCCCTGGCCCTGTATGAAGGGTGCCAAACAAGACCATTGTTATACTCTCTTGTATATAGTTTATGTATTTTGATGAGACATGCAGTATCTGTACATTATTTATACATGCAGGCAGCAGGGTTCACAGTATCGTATTTTCAAATGTAGGTTATGTGACCTGTGACAAAGAAAAGCGTGGGAGATTTGAGAGGCTGGGCTAAAGCACACTACGGTCTGGTAGTTAATCGGCCAGATAGTTAATCCTAGTATGAACTGATGTAATCTAAAAGTAACTGAGAAATCCTACTGTGAGAGCATGTGGAAGAGTACACATTGACAGGAAGGATTGCGTTGGTTCTTGAGTTTTGTAATACGGCTCTTTAGTTGTTCTACACACCTCTGTTAGAGGAAGATATTGGGGCAGTAGTGGGGCTGCACAATTAATCGCATTTGATTCACAATCCCAATTTTGGCTTCACACAATCAAATTTGTGTGATCGAGCAATATTTTAAATGCGTCATTCTGTACACAGAGCGCTCCGTTTTGATTTTGCAAAGCTAATCTAACGCTCCGTAAACCACTGTCTAATCATGTGCTGTCAGAGTTGTTTCCTGCACCGTGCAGCTTAGTTTGTAGATGTAGACAGTCACAGAGTATAAAGTAACGTGATGAAAATTCAACAGATAGTCAGTTATACGTGGGTCTACCAGGTAGGTTTACCAGTTTAGTAGTAAATACAATATTTCTAATTTCTGTCTGTGTTGTTTTTCAAACAGCAGTAACCAGTGCTAGTGTCTTTTAGCTCAAAGGGCTCTAGGGCGCGAGTTATATTTTTCCTCTAGGTCGCACCGGTGCACCTAATGTCCTCGCATCCGCTGCATCTCCACAAAACAAAGCAATGTTGTTAATATCGATATGGTTTGATTTTGCGTTACATGACCCATTAGTTCTGTAAAGCCGTGCCTGTGTTGGATCTCTCCTTTACTCTCTCTCTCCTTAGTTGCCGCGCAGCCACGCCACACAGCGGCACCGGTCCACACCTCTGACATTTGTCCAGTTTTAATTGTTGTTAACACAGCCGTCTATTGTTATGCATGAGAGGCAAACTTGTATTTGTACCAGTGTTTCCGCTGGTAACTCTGCTGTTGCAGCCGCCACAGCGAAAAACACAGAAGAAGTTATTGAATGCAACAAACTTCAGTTCGTAGAGTAGTATTGTGTGAGAAGGAGCCTGCTGGACCTGGGCGAGAGGTATGACCCATGGTCAGAATATCATAGTTCATAAAAATGCAGCACAGTGACGATACAGCTATTTCATACACACGTGTGTAACTTCATCGACCTGCCTCTCAACCCGTGCTGGACCCATTAATAATGAGTTAGCCATCACTCTGTGATCCGTCCATCGCACTCCCCCTCTCTCCCTATCTCTTTTAATCAGTTATTGTGGAAAACAAGTGAAGGAGCTTTCTCAGAGATACATAAAAAAATATATACAGTATATCCTACGCTATTTATTTCAGATAGTTAATTTTCATTTAAATGTGTTGCAGCTGTATGTCAGCATAAGAAGAATGTTGCATAATATGGATGCAAAAGCAATTATAAGTAGCCTACGTGACATTAAAATATGTTTTGGTTAAACTCAACAAATTCTTGTGATAATTAATCGTGATCACAATATTGATCAAAATAATCGTGATTATCATTTTGGCCATAATCTTGCAGCCCTACCTTAAACTAAACATTTATCCCACATTGTAAAATAATATAGAGGTATATGTCATGTATCGCCATTCAACCTTTATAAATAGCCTTTAGGCAAATAATAACTGCTTTAAGTGACAATAAAATGTGTTTCGGTTCAAATCAACAAATAATCATGATAATTATTCGTGATCTCAACATTGATCAAAATAATCGTGATTATCATTTTGGCCATAATCGTGCAGCCCTATTCAGTAGCTTCTCTTTTCTTTCTAAAAGCTTTGCATTACTCAGGAAATAACAAACCACTTTCAATAGTTGTGAATGACTGTTGCAAATAGGAGATGAAACACCTGCATCAGTTTCAATTTCTTGATCGGAAGGGTAAGACCAAAAGCCAGCTTGTTTGTCACGTGTAAGGGAGATGCTTTATCAAGGCTGCCCGCAGGAGCTTGGGAACATACGCATTGTAATGAACTGGTATTTTTGACTTTTATGGTTTTTCCCCAATTTAACACAGGAGCAAAGCTTAGGTTTGTCAACCCAACAAGTTCTCTTCACACAATACTTTTAAGAAGGGATACATTACTTTATGAACCAAATAATAATTTACGTAATAAGTTTGAAGAAGTCTGAACAGTTTTTTATAATTAAATTTAACACCTCCAGTGCCCATATACCATAAACAGAGTGTAGGTATTAGGGGTGGAACAGTACACGTATTTGTAATGAACCAAAACAGTACGGGTGTCTTGGTTTGATAGATGAATTTACACGGAGAAAACACAGTATAAAAATAAATAAAACTTTCATGCAAATTAATTAATGTAATGCTTAACTACTGTTAGATACATGTTTCTTAGGGACACCTAACCTGTAGCCCCGCCTTAGCCCTGAAGCTATGTAGCCGCTAACCAAGCTTCGCCTCCGGTCCAGTGAGTGAGTTAGAGCTAGCAGCACACTAATATGGACAAATAGCCTAACCTTTGGCGAGTGGTGGCAACCCACAAGAGTTAGAGTACCTGCAGGACTCTTTAAGATTGCACGTTTGGGAAAACATGAGTTTCCCAGCCAATTACAGTAGTAAAGCGAGAGAGTGGTGGCTAAGACAAGGACTGTGTGTCAGCATGGTTCAGCAGTTGTCGGGTATTTGAATGGAAATACATTTAACATGCTAATGCATATCCAATGCCATCCCCAGATGTGCCAATCCCTGGAACAAGACCAAAAAAAACTGTCCGTCTCCTTGTGCTACAAAAAGATATCTCACATTGACTGGTCATTTTATCGACTCTGAGAGGGAAACAAAAGCATCAGTTCTACAGCCGCGGCCCCTGTACAAGCAGCACACAAGCACTCACCTAGCTGAGAAGCTACGGGAGGTCGTGGCCAGTTTGCAAAGGTATGCCTGTCGCACTAAATAGCATTTTTGGTTTGAACCACGATGTCTGAACCAAGGTATAAACCGAACCGTGACTTCTGTGTACCGTTCCACCCCTAGAAATTATAAGTGTTTCCTGACCTTCCTCTGATACATCAGACCATTCAGGGTTGGGAAACTCATATTGGCCCATCCTGATCCTCTTCTTCATCCCAGGAGAGATGGCTAGACCATGGTTAGAATAAAAAGGAGGGTATCCACACAACCTGTTGATTTAAAATGTAAGTATTAGTTACAGCACCAAGTAATAACCTAATGCAATAAAAAGTTCAGAAATGCAAAAAGCGGACTTACAGGATATACATAATGACACCCAATGACCACATGTCACATGACTTGTCATATTTCTCTGGGCCCAGAACCTCTGGAGCTGCAGACAGAAAGGAAGGAATAAAGGGTGAAGCATGGGATAGAAAAGAAGAGACATTATGTAATATTAACCTGTTTACAAATAAGCAACACGTTGAGTTGATTATGAGAGTACACACAGAAACAGATCCTTACCAACATAGTAGGGTGTGTAGCAGGGGGTTGCTAAAGAGTTGTGTGAAGTGGTCTCCTTGGCAAAGCCAAAATCTGTGAGTTTGAGCAGGGCATTGGGCCTCTTCGTGGAATACAGTAAATTCTCTGGCTGCAGGTAGGATTCGAGAAGCCAGCCAGAAGACAAACAAGCAGTATGGAGTTGTTACTGCAGCTTCAAAAGTCTTCTTTAAAAAACCCTGAGATTGCTTTAATTTCTTGGTAAAGAGCAAGGAAATTCCTTATTAAGTAGTGTGATAATACAATGTTACAATACAAACCTTGACGTCTCTGTGTGCAATGTTGATGGCATGCAGGAACTGAATGGCCTCTCCTATGCTCTTCATGATGTCAGATGCCTCTAAAGACCAGAGACCAAAAGCTTTTTTAACAGATTACAAGTGACTTGAATACTGCACTATTTAGCAGATGTAATGGTCATATATCTCAACACAGTGCAGCAAATGTAAAGACACCAATAGGTGTTGCCTGATGTTGTGCATCATAACAATAAACTTTATGTATTTAGCAAGTGTCAGTATGTGCCACTTGTATTATGTCTCTGTGGATGCAGTACTTTATCTGAAACAGTGTGCCATGTAATAAAATAAAACAGAATTGTAAGAATTGTTGTGATTGTTATTAGGTCAACACAAGCTTATTACCTCTCTCTGTAAAGGCCTGGTCCCCTCTGTCCTGGATTCGACTAAAAAGCTCCCCACCATCCATGCTGCAAAAAAAGAAAATAGAAAATTAACGCATTGGCGCTATTCTGCCTCCACCAACCAGTCAAGTTGCAGTTTACATCCATGTTTGTCTAGACTCATAATACATGTAGTGAAGACTTTGAAGTGATTTAATAAAAAGTTTTTTTTTTTGCAAAATGTGGATGATTTGCACATATCTATACAATCACCACAGTTTCAAGGTGGGAACCCGCGGTAAGTGTCACCAATTCAGTATGCAACCAAATGTAAAATATAGTATCACAAGCTCTCCTTCCGCTCCTGAGGTATGGTGTTAAGTAATGACCAGACAATTGTTTTTGCACAACATTGTGATGTAGTTATGATAAAGTTGACCTTTTGGATAATAAATGTCATCAATTAGTTATTTGAGTTTGCTACTCAAGATGATGCTTTGTCATTGTCAAAATGTTGTTTAAGAAACCCTACTGTATCAAAAAACCTTACAATACTTTATGGAATACTACTGAAAACAGCCCGGCCCAATACTATAACACTAGGATTGTTACTCTGTATTCTCCGATACACTAAAAGATCAAGCACATTTGTAAACACTGGTATTTTGTTAGGTCAGTTTTAAGACAGAAATTACAGAAAATGTTACAAAGCAAATGGTTGTTAATGTGGATGTATGAGAATGAGTAGGAGAAAATCCACCTCAATGCACTTAAGTTTCATTTAATCTTTTAGCTCAGTATGACTGTGTGAGTTTCAGGTCAAATCATCAATGACAATTTTGTGTGCATGACTACATATGCATTATCGCACAGACCGATTCTTCAGGCATGCATGTATTATAAGGAGAGCAGCAGACTTAGAGCAGTGGGACAGCCCTGCTAAACCACAGCACACTTTTAACTTCTCAAAATCAATCATTCATATTTTGCATACTGACAAACGGACAGCAGCTCCATCCATCATATTTTTTTTACATTAAAACTAATGCTATGTTTTTTACACCGTGGTCAAACGTAGAAATGAATTTGATGTCTTGACCCCACCCTGTGTTTTGGAAAATGTCTAGCGGTGAAGTGTGAATTCGTAGCACAACAGATACTTAAATACCAGGTATTAAGAGCGCACATCTTACACCATCCCAACAGAAACACCCTGACACCCTGACAGTTTCAGTCTATATTCTTTCACAAAATGCACGATAATAACTCCCTTTTCAGCAAATAGTTTGCTGCTGGTAGCTTATGGATTCATCAATGTGTTAGTCATTGCCAGAACTACTTTTCATACATAATGTTAACTAAAGTTTAATAACCGGGCATATACAGTATAGCCATTTTCTCATATTTCCCTTTCACAAATGTAGCACAACAGGAGACTGCCAGTGTCAGATGCATTATTACTTAACGTTTGGTTTAGTCAAGGTATGGCGCCTGACTAGTAGCGCCGTCAATCTTCCTCTATAATACCATTTGAATTCCATTTGGGTTTTTTTAGTATTCAAATAACATTTGAATATTCAATGTTCAAATGCAGCGTGTTATATGTACTATACTACTCCTCTCTAGGCTTACGGTATGCATTGTCAACGTCACTATAAGCATGTGGTTGTTACACGTTCTGTCCACTAGAGGGACTTCTAACATTAGCCTGGTCTTGAAGGGGAGCTACATCACGGCGCATTGTACACTCACCTACAGTGGTGTGAAAAAGTGTTTGCCCCCTTCCTCATTTCCTGTTCCTTTGCATGTTTGTCACACTTAAGTG